>NC_090266.1:1050210224-1050552724 GCF_040414725.1 Anabrus simplex
ACCTCTGAAGCGAAGGCCATGTAACCACCGAGCAAGTGGCTGTGCGGTTTGCGTCACGTAGCTGTCAGCGTGCATTCGGGAGATAGTGGGTTCAAACCATATTGTCGGCTGCCCTATATATGGTTTTCCGGAAAACAATCGTCAGGGCAGTGGGAATCGAACCCACCATCTTCCGACGCAAGCTCACAGCTACGCGGCCCTAACCGCACGGCCAACTCGCTCGAAGCTGTAAATCTAATTCACTCACTAACAGCGGCCATCCTTTGCACGGAATTTCCCTGAGCTTTTCTCATAAAATAGTATGGATTCTAGTGCTGATCGGGAATGACTATAGCCCAGGGGTTTCCAGTTAGTAAGAACTCAAGGGCCACATTGAAAACCTGAAGCATGACCGCGGGCCGCACTTTAATAATAGGCCAATTTTCGTAAAATTCCGCAAATAGAACAGATGTACCAGTATACAAAATAATATGCATAGTTCAATTCAAATGTTGGTTTACTAATTTTAATGGCTTAAAACACTATTTTAAAATTGCATAAAGGAGTGAAATTAAGAATAATCGCTATCATACCGAGGATGATTGAATTTGGAAGAAGAGCACCCAACAATGTCAGTTCATTTGAATTAATATTTGACAAATGAAAAAAGTAAAGCAATAGACAATCTAAAATTAGTAATGTAGTCAAAACAAAAAGAAGGAAAATTTAGTGGGAGTAGTGGTAAGAGCGCAATGCTACACATTTGTAAGAGCCTAAAATCCCAACAATATACTTCCAGGAGTACTTCCCTGAACATTTTCACTTTGTACCAGCCGGTACTGCCAATGAGAGAACGAAGAAATGAAACCACTTCTTACATCAATGGCTTTTAAAGTATTTCTTGGTATTCATTGCATGCCACGTTGAATATAAAGGCCACAGTGTGGTTGGCATGGAGTTCAAGAATTGGTATTTATCCCATAGCCATTTTTATAATTATTAAGTCCTAGAACTGGTATTTGTGAGGACTCATTTTCCGGTGAAGTTTGGATTTTAATTTTATTAAATGAAAGAATCTATTCAGCACAAGTGAATACTAAAAAACGGGAGATAATATTAAAGAATGAATTAGTTCTGACTTTGGTCTATACAGGATATAAGAATATAATATTTTTCGTAAATTTTCTTCACATTTCTTAAAATACCTTTTTAAAGCCCTCGCGGGCCGCAAGATATAGCTTCCCGGGCCACATGCGGCCCGCGGGCCGCCTTTTGGAAACCCCTGCTTTAGACCATACTGCTCTCCTCCATATCCTCTCCCCCTTCCACAGGTATACAGAGCCAAATTCCAATATAGTTGTGGCTCTCCGGTGACTTCAGTCTTAGCGCGTTTTTTGTAGTTTTGTTTCTTCAAAATTATAATTTTAAGCTTAGTGCAATACCCAGTCTATGTATGTTTGTAAGCAGCCAGGTGTTCACTGTTCGTATAGAGGCCACTAATATTTCAGCCTACCTAACTACAGTGTAGCAAACTAGATCGAATTTTTAAAGAATCAGCCTGGTGAATCCATTGGTCCAGATGAATACAGATTGAAGAATCAGTCGAATCTTCGTCATTGGCAAAACTATTTGGATTGGATTATCTTCTGTTGTTTTTGTTTTGTATTATTACAAATTGGTTTACATCGCACGGGCACAGATAGGTCTTATTGGCGACGATGGGATAGGAATGGGAAGGAAAGGACCGTGCCCTTAATTAAGGTACAGCCCCAGCATTTTCCTGGTATGAAAATGGGAAACCGTGAAAACCATCTTCAGGGTTGCCGACACAGTGGGGTTCGAATCCACCATCTCCCGAATATAAACTCACAGCTGCGGGCTCCCAACCGCACGGCCAGCTTTAGTTCAGTGGCCCATATGAGGCAGTCTCGTCTCGTCCCGTCTAGCCCGAGCACACATCAAGTCTTAAAACTTAAGTCCGAGATTTGTTTTCCGTTCCTTTCTATAACATCACCAAATTCCATATAGTTATTTGGACAATGCTCGTGCATTTTAACTTGAAAAAGTACTCACTTGATGACTAAGTGACACTCACACTAGTAATGTAAAATTGTTTGTTGTTGCTTGATTATGCTTGTTGTTTAAAGGGGCCTAACATCTAAGGTCATCGGCCCAAAGTAAAATTGAACTCCTTGCCTATAAAATATCGTGTCTAATTATTTCTCACGTGGACTGCTCAAGAGGCTCATTTTCAAGTAATAATAATCATTTTACTTAAATATGATACAGTGTTCATATAAACAGATTGTCCGACTCGTTGGCTGAGTGGTCAGCGTACTGGCCTTCGGTTCAGAGGGTTCCGGGTTCGATTCCCGGCCGGGTCGGGGGTTTTAATCGTTTCTGATTAATTCTTCTGGCTGAAGGACTCGGTGTATGTGTCTGACCCAACACTCTCCTCAGCATGTTCAGACAACATACCACACTACCAACCAACACAGAAACACGCAATGGTGATTACATCCCTCCATATAGGGTTGGCGTCAGGAAGGGCATCCGGCCGTAAAACAGGACCAAATCCTCATGTGCGACGCAGTTCGCACCCGCGACTCCACAGCTGTGGGGAAAAAAGCGGTAGCAAAAGAATAAGTTCATATAAACAATTCATTAATATTGTGCTGTATGCGCCTAAATAATTATAATAAACTACTAATAATGACCTTGGAATAGAGATGACCGTGAGTTGGTTTGCATCCCATCATGTTTACCAAAATTCAGTCTCATTCAAACAGTAACATTGACCTGATATGAATTCGAACCCACGAAATTGAACTAAGAAGCCTAGTTCTACCTCATTTCAAATATTGCCAAGTTGATTGGGGTATTGATTTTATCTGTTCTGTTCAGTGTTAAATCGTAATAAGTTAACTAAACATTTTTAATCTACGGTAAGGATCAGTTTACGTAACGGGACTATTAAATAAGAAGCAGTGTTTAAAATAATTAAGGTATCTTTTATCTCTGAGTAACCTCGTCGGACGGTTCTTATGTGAAGATTGAAAAGAAACGTCTGTCTTTTGCGTTGACAGCGGTAAAACAAACCCAAACTCGACGTTATTTATTATCGTTTGTTTCAAACGCAAACCACGTGAGATGGCCGTGTAGCTGATGAATGTAATTAAAAGTGGTCTAAATTCAATAAAAACTCTAAATTTGTATTTTATAATACTTGTTCACGTTTCAATTTTCCATTAATTTGTTGTCGACTGGGAATATGTATTGTAGAATCTTGTATTTAAGGAGCTTTCCCGCTCAGTTGGCTCTATTCTACTACATTCTGGAGTGAGAGCTAGAACGCTGCGCGCTGCTTCATGGATATGTCTGAGAAGTGAAGTCATTTCGAATCTACCCCTGGCCAGCTGTGGGATCACTTGGTCGTACAAACAGCGAGATTCTTTGCACTGGGAGTATGCCTTTGTCCTCGGTGTGCAATCCGGCACAGCGGAGTACAAGATATGTTGTATCATACTGTATTATGTATGTTTACGTAGACAGCTCTTTTACCCCCTCAGTCTCCTCAGTCTGAGTTCAAGTGTGGGATGATGACCAGTTAGAGCCTCCATGGCTCACGCGGCAGCGCGCCAGCTTCTCACCGCTGGGTTCCGTGGTTCAAATCCCGATCACCCCATGTGAGATTTGTGCTGGACAAAACGGAGGCGGGACAGGCTTTTCTCCGAGTACTCCGGCTTTCCTTGTCATCTTTCATTCCAACAACACTCTCCAATGCCATTTCATCTGTCAGTCAATGCTCTAGAGGAGTGCGACAAGCTTCGGCAACCGGCATAATTCCTATCCTCGCCGCCAGATGGGGTTTCATTCATTCCATTCCTGACCCGGTCGAATGACTGGAAACATTCTGAGGATCTTCATTTTTCATGATGACCAGTTCTTTTTCGCCCCTCGTAGTAGCCGAGTCACCAAGGCGGCGACGATTCGAATCCCGTACAATGGATGTGGTATTTTTGAAACGAGAAGTCGCGTCCCAGTGATTCGGATTCTCCTGGAAACAGGATGTCCCTTAGCTGTGATCGCGATATCGAGTCACGTAAAACTACAAGCGTGCTTCATTTCTTCTTCTGCCTCTCATTGCCCATTACAGAGCCGAAAGCACTCAGGCAGTCGCTTATCCAACTGACCACATCCGATGTTACTTAAATTTTAATTAATTTGGCTTGAAACCCGGCCATAAAATCTGTTGATGCCCTTGGTACTCCCATGTGTAGTCAAGAGATTCATTTCTCTCCCCTCTCCAGAAATATTGCATTCATCCCCACTCCTCCCCCCCCTCTCTCTCTCTCTCTCTCTCTCCCTCTCTCTCACACACACCTATGAATATTGTTTTAGAACCCGTCTTGTAGCAAGATATCCATTATTTCTCATATCTATAGATAGTTTTCTAGGTGTTTAGCCTTCTTTCCTTTCCTGTCAAGTTATGGTTTTATTAAAGCCATCCGAGCAAAGAAACAGATTTCCCCCATTCACTTCATAACTGTGCGCGGTAAGACGCGTATCACAAGACCTGTAAACAAGACCTGAGTGGTTCGATTCCTGGTCAGAACATATATTGGTAGCTATACTGAGTGTGTTTTTCCCATGCAGTTGCTGCGGTAAAATACTAAAATAATCACACACATCAAGAACTGGAACAGTTCTCACAATGTCTACATAATTACAGACACACTGCTACAGACACTACAATAGACTGGCTCTATAGCCTAATGAATAGGCGTTAGCCTCCAATGCTCACGGTTGCAGAATAGGTTCCTGGGGGCGATCTGCTGACATACAACTGTGCTTTAATGTTACAGACCCATGTGAGTAGATTTACTGTCACGTTGAGGAGCCTTTCTTCAGAACATTTGTTAGTGCGATGTTAAATACATTACAACAAACATATCTTCATTTCCACACTTAACTGGATGATATTAATGAACAAGATGTCTCTACCTCTCGTTAAAAAATTAGGTTTAGCAGAATGGCTCTATACAGTTCTTTGCCCGTTAGAATAATTATGTTTCTTAAAATAGGTATCATTCACGATAATGAATGGTCATGTTTAATCTTGCTAGAGAAAAGTAAAACGCAAATAGTCCCTATGCTATCTTATTCAGTGCACAATGGAATATGTATTTCCTCGGAATGAGGGTCATTGTTATGTATCCAGTGATACTGTGGCTACGAAACAAGTTTAACCATCGGGGGAAATTGATGTAATAATGGAATATTTATTTCTTCGCAAATGACGTGGCGTTATTTGAAACTATCATTAACTAGCCCATACAGACATGTCTGTCCATCCAGTGAATTGTATTTTGTTTTCTGTCAGAAAGAAAAGTACACATTATATAAAAATAGAAGCCAAAAGGAAACATGGCGAGGAGCCATTCTATTTTTAACTAATCTACGTAATAATTACGTTTATCCTTGTATTTAAACCACAGGTGCAAAGGTGGTAAACAGTGTTGAGATGTCATTGTCTTCTAGTCCAAATATATGTAACCTCTGTGTGTGTGTGTGTGTGTGTGTGTGTGTGTGTGTGTGTGTGTGTGTGTGTGTGTGTGTGTGTGTGTGTGTGTGTGTGTGTGTGAAGGAGAAAGGCGAATGTTTGTGGTTGGATGAACCATGCCAAGAGGGGAGGGTTTTGCAGTTATGTTCCCTTTCTGTGTACCGCAGAAGCAGCAGCCGTCGTCGGTCCAGATATAGCTGGGCGTGACGTCACCATGTCGGCCCTGGTGTGCTGCGACTTGGCTCCCGGCAGGCCACGGGACGGGCTCAAACTGGCTCTGAACCGGAGCCTGAGCGAACCTGGACCACCAGACCTGTCCCCTCATCATAGTTTCCTGAGTCCCAGCGCCTCTGTGGCTTCGGTTGCTTCTGTGGTGCCCCCCAAACGCTGCAAGCTGGAGTCTGTGAGTCTACCTGCAAGCCCATGTTCCGAGAGCGCCACTCTTCAGCGCTCGCTGGTGATGAAGCGCGTTCGACCATTGGATGCGGACAGTTTAGTTCGCAAACTACAACGTTGCACAAGTAAGACTACCAGAAACTTCCTGGTGGTAGACTGTCGGCCATTCATCGCTTACAACGTGAATCATATCCGTGGATCCATCAATGTCAACTGTTCGGATCGTTTCAATCGACGCCGACTCCAGCAGGGTAAAGCCACTCTGGCTGACCTGGCCACGACTCGCGAGGGCAAGGACCTGTTGAAGAAACGTACCTTCAAGGAGGTGGTCGTCTATGACGACTGCACAACTGACTTCGACCGCCTGCCTACGTCGCACCCTCTGTTCCTGGTGCTTACCACACTAGTGGAGGACAACAGAGACCCGGCCTTTCTGCTTGGTGAGTAACAAAATATCCTCATTATATTATATAAAGAGTTCTCTCACTCCCAGGGTGATGGACGTAGCATTTTTTCAAGTGATGATTTGTACTGTTGCCTAGGTTCAGTTCCAAGTGTAGCGAAGTTTCTCGGTTCTCTATCACGTTTCATCAGATAGCCAGACGTTAATTAGTCAGTACATAAATATGGACAAGTTTCGTCATATCAAGAGGACATATTTAGTCCTTGATCTGTATGTCATTATTATGTTAAACAAATGAACAGAATGTGGTCCAAAATAATTTAACTTTAGGAGTATGATACATCGTGAGAGTCTAGAGAGATTTACGTTCTAAATTCTAAGTGGGTTCATAAGTGTTAATAATGTTGAAGCAGACCAACAGGCCTAGTTGAAAAATTATCAGTATTTTTATAATTGATTACTTTTCATCTCTTATTCAAACCTGGTGTAAATTTTCGCGCAAATATCAGCTTATTGTGCTTGCTAACACCACATTCTCCCTCCAACAAAGTAGAGAGTACCGGTATATTTAAACAAAGACTTTTGGGTGAATGTAACTTACGTTTGTTCCAAAATATTTAACTTTTTTAATTCTTGGCTGACAGAACATGTCACCTATTAATTTACAGTTTCGTGTCTCTTCAGTAGTGTAGAAATGTTTAAATTGTGATGCTTTTCTGTACTTCACTAGCGTAAATATTTATAACTTCGTAGATGATTGGGAAGCTACTTTATATTTTCGGACTATAGATGTCGTTCTGGATGTGCAGCATATTGCTGATTGATTTCCTTTGTACCGACTCCCTGTTTAACACAGTGATACCTTTTGCGTTTAATGGGTGTTTCGAACTGCAGTCTCCTTTATGAACCATTTTATTGAAGTTAAGACATTTAAGTTGACTGCTATTTTAATTGAATTGCTAAATTAATTGCCCGTTCGTTTATGTATTCCTGACGTAGAGCATGTCTGTCTGATTTGATTTGGTTGTGATAATCAGTTTGCTTTGATATGCACTGAGTTCTGCCGTAGTAAAATTTTCATGATGCGTGTCGTCTTTGATTACCGCATATTGAGTTAGCTTCTGGAATAAACAATATGCCTAGAAAGAATTCTTTTGATCCCGTTATTGTTAAGGTACGTATTTGATGTCTTCTTTTGATTCCGTTATTGTTAAGGTACGTACTTGTTTGATGAGTCTTCATTTCATATTTAAAACAAGATCATTGATTTCCCTATCTTTTGTCAGAGGTTTCAGACTGGGAGACAGTGTCGATTTCAGAACAATGGAAATAATGGAAATAACAATGGAAATAAAATTGATATGATCGTACGACTGGATATTCATTACTTCTTCAAAGTTTTATGATTGTTACCATTTTCAGTTGAAATAATTATGGTCTATAGGGGGTTTCAATTTTAGTGTTGGATCGTGATCTTGGGTTACTTAAAAGTCTGAACCTCATGTGTGGACTTCAACATTTAAGGTGAAAATTGTTATGAAGGAATTGTGTGTAGTGGGAATTTGTTGGAAGAATTTTAAGTTAGTTTTTACTTTTCCACGATTACCGTTTTCGTTGGAATATATACATGAAGAGCTTTAATAAAAACAAAATGTAAAAGCTAATATTTATTGTTAAAGCAAGTAATAACCAAGATAGCAAGAACAGAAATCTGTGGGAGTGGCCTGTTTCAGAGAGGAGCAGGCCGTATAATGCTCTCTTGCTAACTTTGTAGCCGCTATTGTTTTAGAGTATAAATTGGAGCGATTATAGTTGACATACGTGTGGGAGATGAGCTGTTGAGTAGTTGTAGTCAATATGCTGCAGGAAGTGTTACTGCATTACGGGTATGTTATTCCCAGCACAAGTAAGTACGTAGTTGTTCATGGAACACGAATAGCTCGCTCTAGCGAAGATTGAAACTTCAACATTGACTACTCATAATTAAGAGACGAAATAAGTTTTCTCGACTAGGGTCGTAAGATTTCTTGCAACGAGATAAACTATGTTTGCCACATGTAAAACTTTTGATTATGGAAGTACTAGGCCTATTAATCGAGATCGTGAAGATTAATTAAAGGATAAAGTGAACTGAAATAACTAGAAGCATTAAGCAATGGTGATTGCACATATTTTGTCTATACCACTATTACAAAGAGACAAAGTTTGTACAGATGTACCGAGCGAGTGTTTACGGTGTTTAGGTCACGTAGTTGTCGGCTTGCATTCGGAAATAGTGCGTTCAAACCCCACTGTCGGCAGTCCTGAAGATGGTTTTCAGTGGTTTCCCATTTTCATACAAGGCTGTACCTTAATTAAGGCCACGGTCGCTTCCTTCCCAGACCTAGCCCTTTCCTAATCCATCGCCGCCATAAGACCTGTATGTATCAGTAGGACGTAAAGCAAATACCGTATCTGTACTCATGTCCGGGCTAATCCCAAAATCTATTGGACGGATATTGATTAAGCTTTCGCCGACTCCTCCTTGGATCGTAGGAGAGACATACCGTAAGGTAGATGTTATTTCAAGGTGACCTGTGTCATTCTTGCCTGGCTGATAATGGTTTAACATCAGATACGATGGAAAGTTCAACTGTAATCAGTGCTTATTGTACCAGTTTAACTGCTCAAAGCGGTAACTATACATGTTTACAAGCCTAGATATAGCCTATATTGGTTATACATAATGATTATACTACTGATTTCAGCTCTTCTTACATATAGGTAAACATGTTTGTGGGTCTTGATGTAGAAATCTGTTAAGCACAACTGTAAACAACAATAAGCACATCGGATGAAAGAAATATTTGTGCAGTTGAGAGTTCAGCAGCTCGAAACTTCATTGTCATAGACATTGTCAGGGACTTCAGAGGCATCACATTCATCTGGAAATGTAAGGTTCTTCCAGGGATACTTAATCATGTTTTTGAATATGGGGGCTCTGAACTAATTATGGATAAGTGCATGAAGTTTGATGATAGCGTTACGGCTCTGGAGGTCAATAACAATGTTGTCTAGTAAAACTAGCTCACAAACACGTGTGGTAAACGTTTTCCATTGACGAAAAAAGTCTACATCTGAAGGCTGAACAAGGGAAGTTGCACCAGGTTGAGTGGTTGTTATCTGTGAGTGTGAATATCAGGAATTACGAACAGATTTTGCTGATCAAGTAATAATAATAATAATAATAATAATAATAATAATAATAATAATAATAATAATAATAATAATTTCATGTGGCTGTTTCTAGCCGAGTGCAGCCCTTGTGAGGCAGACCCCCCGATGAAGGTGGGTGGCATCTGCCACGTGTAGGTAACTGCGTGTTATTGTGGTGGAGGATAGTGTTATGTGTGGTGTGTGAGTTGCAGGGATGTTGGGGACAGCACAAACATCCAGCTCCCGAGCCACTGGAATTAACCAATGAAGGTTAAAATCCCCGACCCGGCCGGGAATCGAACCCCGGACTCTCTGAACCGAAGGCCAGTACGCTGACCATTCAGCCAACGAGTCGGACTGCTGATGAAGTAAAAACGAACGAATCAGTATAGGGTAGCTAGAACTTGTGTTATTGCTGTCTAGTGGATCATTTATGCCTATTTACAAACGATGAGATAAATACCCGCCAGGCTCTTCGCGATTGTTCCTTGTGGGGTGTCAGCAAAAGTTCTGCTTTAGCCTTTGTTTCTAGCGGCATATCCGGCTCCTTGGCTGAAAGGTCAGCGTAGTGCTCTTCGGTTCAGAAGGCCTCGGGTTCCATTCACGGTCGGGTCAGAGATTGTAACCTTAAAATGGATCATTCCCTTGGCTCGGGGACTGGGTGTTTGTACTGTCCCAAACATTTCTGCAACTCATGCACCACGCACAACACTATCCTCAACCAGAGCAACACGCAGTTTCCTATACACGGCAGATGCCGCCCACCAGCGTCTAAGGGTCTACCTTACAAGGACTGCACCAGGCTGAAATTATTATTTCTAGAGGCGTGTTCGACTTGTGAAAAACCGAGGACTGGTTTGTTACTATCTGATAATCAGCGTTAGTCTCAAATTACTCCACATTTTGATAAACTATATTTCTTGTGTTTTTCTTCTTCGTAAATTATGTGTGGGGAAACAAATTAAACTGAACCCTTGTCTCACCACAAAAGCAGCATGTGTGGTAGTTTTCTTCTGGCGTCCTCTTCTTTTCTTTTTTTATTTCTCCGTTCTGTGTCTATTGTAAAATCCATGAAACATTTCCTTTTGTTGGTTATTAGCATTTGAATGGAACATATGCAGCAGGAAGAGCCACCTTGAACGGCTCCTCTAAAACCTATTTGAGAGGTGAGAGCAGGGCAGTGTTTTGGTTATTTAGATCAAGCTCTTTTGACATTCCTGTGGTTTAACCTCTGCTACTGTTGCTCCAAAGCTGAACTAGTACGGACTCAAAGAAATGGAAATGAAGAAATGTGAAAATCACCCTAACGTATGTTATTATTATTATTATTATTATTATTATTATTATTATTATTATTATTATTATTATTATTATTAACAAATGGATTTTAGTTGGGAGATGTCCCGATGGCAATGCTTATTTACAGTAGAATGACAGCGAAGTAAAATTAAAACATAAATTACATGACAAAAACAACAACAACAAAAGTACAACAAGCAATTCCCTGAAAACCACATATTTCAAGAAATTTTATCGAAAAATCACGGTAACAAAAAAGAATAAAAATGAAGAACGTTAAAACAAGGAACAAAAAAAGAGGACGATTAAATATGACATGCGAGTGGTATAACATCATTGAAAGCTGTCGTAAATAAATTAATATGAAATTGGTGGAAATTAACTTTTTCTAAGTATTTCCTTGCATATAGTGTAACATAATTACAACTTAGACGCTTAGAAATTCACCCAAAATTTCAAAAATATTCCATTACAAGGAATAGTGTATCACAGTAATAATTACAACGCTATCACATATAAATTCATACACAACATCAATATTTCCAATGCGTTAACAGTACGACCTACATAAGATAGAGCTGTACAATGACTTACTACTTCCTTAATATCCTAAATACAGCTCCATCACATACAAATTCACTGGTAACTTAAATGTGTGTCTTAACACTACGTCTTGCAGTATATTGAGCGATACAGTGACTTTCTACTAGCTTAACATTGTCATCACATACGCAAATTCATAAGTAATTTAAATATGTCCAATGCTTTAACGCTACGACTTGAAGTAGATTGAGCTAAACATTTAAATAGCACATGTTTACATAGAAATTTATGCAAACTGTACAGGATACTGAAGTTTGTTCTTGAGGCATCTTACATTTCCGGGAAAAGGTTCTTAGACTGCTGCGGGCAATACATTCCAATTATCAATTTCCCGATTTACAAACGAATATTTACCATTTCTGCTTTACGTGGACGATCGGTCCCGCTTATGTAACAGAGCTTTTCTAGTCGACTGTTCACCTCTCCCCAAGCTGGCTTATTCGTATAAGTATTGTATATGGCACATCACCGTGCTCTTTTCCTTCTAGCCACAAGCGTCTCCCACTCAAGTTTTTCTATCATACATGTCACGCTACTTCTAGGATTGAAATCATTAAGCACGAACCTTGCAGCCTTTCGCTGTTCCATCTCTAGTTCATCGATGAGTCCTGTTTGGTCTGGGTTCCATACGGCTGTTCCACATTCCAGGATTTGTGGCACGAGTGATAAATAATCCAGCGCCTTCGCCTGGGTTATTGGGTTTCACGAACCGAATTCATGCAATCCTTTAACGGATATGAATTGACATTTTACTAATGAGTACGTTTTAGCTTAGATAAACATTTTTTGTTGAGCTGCTGAATTATTTTCAGCGTGTTTATTCCCACAAATCGCTGAAATGTAAGATGTTTAATGTTCCGCTTGGAAGTGTAATAGGTTGTGGACTCCCAGTTTTCTTATCCCACGTGAAATTATAATAGCAGGCATTCCGGACAAAAGGATTCAAAACCTTATAATCTGTGGCTTATTTTGTTTTGGTGCCTTGCGCCTATATTTGTTATTACTCATTATCTAGTATTGAAACTGAAGAGGTCATTCTTTGACTCGTGCTAGTAGGGTCCAGTTATTTGACTTGCGCACTGTGGAACAGTTTGAGGAAACCTGAGTTGCCTGAAGTTAAATGAGAAATAGCGGCAATATTTACTGATGATGGGGTTGGCCCTCGAAACCTACCGCGATGTCTTCCGATTTCATGGACGATTGGTTAGCGTCTAAACCTATGATGACTATATAATAAAAGTGTTGTTAAATAACCGCTGGATTTACATTTAAAAGGGTAAATAAAAGAAGATAGGTGCATTTAATATATAGACTTGCTGATCGTCATTGTTTTATCAAGGAATATACAATGTTGAGCGGCCTTATACTCAAGTGCAACTGACCCATTTCCATCTGTTCTGGTGGGGAGTGCAATAATAATTTTAGAGATTTAACTTTTGACTTTCGTATTATATTTTAATCACTAATTGCAGTTATGCTGAGTAACGTTCAAAATGCTAACGGAATCAGGATGTTCCTATCGAATGACCGATAGGTTGAGTTGAATCTTGAGCTGTCCATCAGAGAGCAGATCATGAGGTCGTCCTTCATTCGCAGGATTTTAAGCATCCTGAAAGCTTCCATTCAGGAACATATCGCCTCTCATCCTAAAATGATTTGTTGAAATCTAGGCTATTTCGAAGAATAACACTTACTAAGGCCAATAACACTATCATGCCACTTTTTCCTCGAATGTACGTTATTGCTAGCAAAAACAGATAAGCATAAGTTTCTAAAAACAAATTATTGTAGGTCTTTATCAGTCTCACATTTTCAATTGTGATGTGTATTTTTAATTAAAGAATACAGTTTCAGAATTACATTTGTTGATTAAAACATTCCTTAAAAATAAATTCGAAGTACCAACATTGATGAGATAATGTTAAGTGGCGCCACCGGATTTTGTGTTGATGGCAAAGCGGCGTACAGTAAGTTAATCGAGTCTACACCATGAAATAAAATGTATATTTGTATTTAAATTATTTTAGTGAAATAACCCTGCCCATGCTTTCTTTTGTGGCCTGTAAAAAGCGTCGATTTCCATTTATCCAATCTTGTGCATAAATTTGTCATTCCTGCTTATCTTTTAGGTACGCATTATTAAGAAATTGATTTTAAGGGTCTAACTACGACTTCAGATCTACCAGGGATGACGTCACTGATCTCATATGCGACCCTATGTCGTCATATCTACAGTATACTTCAAGCGTGCCAGTTTTACTTTCTCCTTTCAACAACAGTGTACATAAGTTTAACAGAATTCCTTAGAAATAGTGACTTGATAATATAATTTATATTGTTCTTAAATTTTATTTACCGGGCGACTTGGCCGTGCGCGTAGAGGCGTGCGGCTGTGAGCTTGCATCCGGGAGATAGTAGGTTCGAATCCCACTATCGGCAGCCCTGAAGATGGTTTTCCGTGGTTTCCCATTTTCACACCAGGCAAATGCTGGGGTTGTACCTTAATTAAGGCCACGACCGCTTCCTTCCAACTCCTAGGCCTTTCCTATCCAATCGTCGCCATAAGACCTATCTGTATCGGTGTGACGTAAAGCCCGTAGCAAAAAAAAAAAAATATATATATATATCTCTTATTTAACCAAAAATTTGTATTGTATTGATTTTTGACACAAGAGAATACAAAATCATGACTTATGAATATTAGAACATCCAGTTAATCTGTGTTTTGGAAAAGACTTTCGCAAGTTATGTTCTCTATTTATTTATTTATTTATTTATTTATTTATTTATTTATTTATTTATTTATTATAGAACTGCCATTTCACTCAGGTATCTGCTATATGTACTGTATATATACATTGCTGTATAAATATTCATTAATTTTCTGGCTGTATGGCTAATAGGGCTAAAACCCAAATAAAATAAACATATAAAGAAATATCTACATACTTTCTATATTGCTCACAGAGTGTACACTTATTGGTGTGAAAGAATCTGAAATTGTTTAATTTAATGACTGTAATTCAGGCGTTATGAGAATCCGTCCTAATAATTGATTGCACTCGATTTCAAAGTTCAGTATCTCATCATATAGTTAGCGTTTTAAGTAGATCGTAGGTGCTAGTAGCCGTAAAAATCCGAGTGATAAAATGTCCTCCTCATTATGTGCTGTGACGTTTGCTATTCTGCCTTCTTTTCTATGTATGGTAGGATGCTAACGTAGGATGGCAGAAATTTCGGCGTATTTCCATGAATGAGAATGGTAGGGCCTAGGGAATTGTTGAGACTTTGTGACGGTAATGTTATTCCTTGCACAATAAGCACTTTCGAAATATGGGATTATACATCAAAGTTTTTCGTGCGAATTAATAATGAAACTCGCTGGCATATTGGTGACCTTCACGTCCAAGACACGCAACGAGTTTAGAAGCTAGTGGAACAATCATGCATCACACACTGACTGCTTAGGGGTTCGCGAGGCTCTGGTGTGTAAATCGAGAAGTGTCGTGTGAGTGTGACTGAACCACACGCTGGCGAGTGGGCGACTCGCTGTCCTCAATGAAGTGGACTCATTCACTTGAGCTGCAGTACATTTGTTTGAAACAGAATCTCGCGGTAGTAATTCCATTGACTCTCTCAAATGAAACATATATTTTAGTCATCGTGGCTGGGTAACATACTGTGCATTGTGGCCTGACACACATGTCTCATACCGCTTATCGCAGTAGTGTCACATCC
This sequence comes from Anabrus simplex, assembly GCF_040414725.1. NCBI lineage: Eukaryota > Metazoa > Arthropoda > Insecta > Orthoptera > Tettigoniidae > Anabrus > Anabrus simplex. The sequence goes on from NC_090266.1 coordinate 1,050,225,401, forward strand.
TGCTGGGTAGTTCTTCGCTCCAGTCTGTCTCGTTTCAGCTTCATCTTGCTGAGTGTTCTCAAGATCAGAACCTTTTCAGGTAGTCATCACACTTTCACTAGGATTCTAATTTACCTTGAGAGGATAATATTAGTAAAATTAATAGTACTGATAACATAACTTTACAGTAACCTAAAAACTCTTATGAATCCAATGCATTAATAATAATAATAATAATAATAATAGACATGATACTGTATAGGTATTTTGGCTTATAAGCTATGTGGTTTGGTCTAATAGCTGACAGTTTGTATTCGGGAGGTAATGGGTTCGAACCCCACTGTCGGCAACCCTGAAGGTAGTTTCCCTATTTTCACACCTTAATTAAGGCCATTTCCTATACCATTTGGACAGAAGTGCATTAAAACGTATCTGTGTAGGTGCAGCGTAAAACAAATTGTAAGGAAAGATGACTTGTACCTATTACGATTAGAGAAATATATGCATTACAAACGTATTACTAAATAAGCCACTCCTGTGATTTAGTAAAGCGAACTATCCCGGAACGACCTGCACTCATCCCCGGAAACACACTGAGAAAGGAAGAGTATTCAAAATCTCATTTTCATCATCCTAGAAGAGTTTTGGTGTGATTTCGCTCCTCAGCTTCAGGTGGTAAGATTCGTCAACGCCTCTTCTTTTGCTGTAGAGTTTAAGAGACAACGGAGTCAGAACTTCCCCACCCCCAGGAGTTCGTTAACGTTTTGGAAGCCAGGCGACATGGATTTATAGCATATGAACACCCTCAAATGGTACAAGCCTCACCCACTATCGTCCCATTATTTTGGGATTGGGATCAGAAGGACGCCTAATGGACTGCGCCACCCAGGTCGATGATCTCCTTAACCTGGGATAATTTTATTAACTTAAGTGAATCATCTCTTGATAATGTGCATAACTGCCCCCTTGGAATATGTAACGTTAAGTCGCATGTATAGTACTTACACCTTAGAAAATACAGTTGTCGTCATAGTTGTTAAACAATACTGTTGTAGTACAAAAACGAGTTAGAGTATAAGTATTGTTTTGCATTTTATGCTTTCTTGTTTTCTTACACCTTCCGTAGAGTAAGTTTATGCGCATTTCTTTCCGTGGCCACGCCATGTAGCAGGCAGACAGGCTTTTGTCTGGCTGAGAATTCTTACTCAATGAGTTGGCCGTGTGCGAATTAAACGGCCTTCCATGCTGTGTAGCAAGGATGAGGAGGCGGTCCCTATGACGCATACTTCCGGTCCATGGGTTCATACAAGAGCTAAGGGCTCCCATATGAATGGCATGGAGCAGGCAAAACATCTTCCCTATTTACGTCATTCACTGTGTTTGCTGGTTAACAACCACTTGGTCCTGTGCTTTGGCGAGCCGGTGGCTCTCCACAGTGCAAGAATTGTTGGGATTTGGAAACGTATGCATTATAGATCTGTGAGTGAAATATATACTGGCCACTCATAATATAATGTATTGTTTTCCTTTATCTGGATGTTCCGCTACAACTTTGTATTGTTCTTTCCTTAGCAAAGATAAACGTATTACTCTTATTTGTGATCGGGGTATACTTGCTTTCAGTGTTTTTGAAGGACGGAATATCCAAATCGGTATTTTCTGGAAGAAGCCTTTCATTATTAATTGAAGTAATAGATAGAGCATTGTTAATTTTTTCTCTAGGGAAAATAGACCCTAGAACGTATTATTATTATTATTATTATTATTATTATTATTATTATTATTATTATTGACAGAGAATTTCTAAATATGTGGTTTCCCCTTGCTGCGAAGTTGTAGTTCAGAAAGATTATTTAAAACATTGTTGACTCAGAACGGCCCGATCTTCACGTACTACTGAAAGTAACTGATGAACTTTAGTGCCTTATACTACTTTTATGAGATAATTATTGTCATTCACATGTTCATGAACCAGCACTGAAGAAAAAACCCTAGCATAACAAATCTACATGCATTTCTATGCACGTTTAATGTGATGCAATATTCCACTTGCCAAGCATAAACATTCAAAATGTTACGCAAAGATGTTAATATTTCTAGATATGAATTCCAAGTTATTTAAAAACAATGATCGTCTATTCAAATGAAAACTTAAATAAATAGCTTCTTCCTTCTGAAATGTAACTATTCTCACTAGACTACATTGACGTGATTGTTAAAGTACATAGGCTTTTATCGCGAATAGTATGATTTCGTTTTACCTATCCCCCAGCTGTTGGAATGTGCAGTTTTGTTTGGATAGAAATTATGGTCTTTGCGAAGGTGCTGTGCCAATTTGAAGTCGTTGGATTGGTGATTTGATGTTATGGCAATTGGAAAAATTCATCTGTCCAAAAATGTTTGCTAGAAGAAAGACAAACTTATTTCGTGTTATATGTCTGGAATTTCAGGCAAAATATTTACATTTTTGCCATCATATTACACTAGAATTTACCACCTGCTAGGTATTGATTTTAGAAATTACTTTCAAGCTCTCGAATATTTTCCGTACCAGAAATGTCAGAAAATGAAATTTAATTGAAAACGAACAAAATTAGATCTTAAGACCGACATTTTATATTTCCTTTTATCATTGCTATAGCGAAATATTTTGATTGCTATTCTAAAGTGGCTTCGGAAAATTGCAGCATTTGGACTACAACCTTGTAGTTTTGAAAACTGAGGGAGTGGGCTAGTCAACATGCGATAGACATCCCGTGGAAATGATATGAGAACACTATCACATACCCGAGCAGACATGAAGTAGATGACAACCATAATTAAAGAATTGAAGGTAGCTGTATTTTTATGTATACACGGTACTCTCACCCCAGATCATCTTATCAAATCAACTGTGCATTGCATATAATTGCGGTCCGGCTCCTTGGCTGAATGGCCTTTGGTTCAGAGGACCCCATGTTCGATTCCCGACCGGGCTGAGGATATTAACTGCACATAGTTAATTCCTCTGGGTGTTTGTGTTCATCTGGGAGATAGTGGGTTCGAACCCCACTGTCGGCAGCCCTGAAGATGGTTTTCCGTGGTTTCCCATTTTTCACACCAGGCAAATGGTGCGGCTGTACCTTAATTAAAGCCACGGTCACTTCCTTCCCACTCTTAAGCCTTTCCTATCGCATCGTCGCCATAAGACCTATCTGTGTCGGTGCGGCGTAAAGCAAATTGTAAACAAAAAAGGCTTTGTGTTCGCCTTTCCACACCTCACTACCAATGACCACAGTGACACGCAGTAGTGCATATATCTCTGCACGTAATGTTGACGTCAAGAAGAACACCCGGTCGTATGTCTGGGCCAAATCCACACCAAGTGCAAACCCCAAGAAATAGGGGAAAGATCCGAGCAAGTAGCTGCGCTGTTTGGGTCACGCAGCTATCAGCTTGCACTCGGGAGATAGTGGATTCGAATCGCCTTTCGGCAGCCCTGAAGATGATTTTCCGCGGTTTCCCATTTTCACACCAGGCCAATTCTGGGCCTGTACTTTAATTAAGACCACGGTCGCTTCCTTCCCACTCCTAGCCCTTTCCTATCCCATCGCTACCATAAGACCTGTCTGTGTCGGTGCGACGTAAAACTATTTTTTTACAATTTGCTTTATGTCGCACCGACAGATAGGTCTTATGGCGACGATGGGACAAGGAGGGACTAGCGACCGTGGTCTTAATTATGGTACAGCCCCAGCATTTGCCTGGTGTGAAAATGGGAAACCACGGAAAACCATCTTCATTGCTGCCGACAGAAGGGTTCGAACCCACTGTCTCCTGAATACTGGATACTGACCGCACTTAAGCGACTGCAGCTATCGAGCTCGGTCGACGTAAAGCAAATTCTAAAGAAAAAGAGTAGGGGAAAAGACCAGGAAGGGATAGAAATAAAGACGATACCAGGGTTAGATAATTTTTGAACACCGGACATCTTATCTAAAGTTGTTGTATATAAACCCATATTTAATCAGTGGTTGTTCCTTCCACTCAAAACAGAGGAAGTATGAATTAACTCCCAGAATTTTGGCTTTAATCTCAACGCCTTAGTAAGCAATGTTCCATCCCATGTTTTGGGATCAAGTCTCTTTGTTCTTTCTATTCTAAATAATACTCTGTTAACCGTGGATGGGTACTGTACACACATTGTTACATTATGAGTACGGTGGGTTCAGTCGAATTCCAAGCATTGTTGATTACAAATAATTAGCTGAATTTTTTCAATTATTCTAAGACAGTTAAGTTGTTAATAATATATTCTATATATATTATTGAAAATAACTAAACATACTTTAAACATATTAGCTAAAATACAAGCGTACTTTTATATAGAGCCCAAAATAATTATTAGCTATGTATTTCTAGAAGTCCGTTCTTTTCACGGCCCTTATTCAATGCACACCCTGCAAATGATCACATTGTGTTCAACACGCACTGGTCTACTACACATATCACAGAAACGTGGGTTTTTTGGTCCTTGTTCCTCGAACAGATATGGCATCCACCTTGAGATCCAGAAGGGTGCTGAGCTGAAGAGTTTGACTGAAGGTCCTTTCCTAGCTGCGCTGCAGTTGTTATGTTTAGATTTCTAGGGATCATTTCGATTACAGATCGTTTCTCCAGCCATGTAACGAATAACTGTCCTCCTAATGTCAACAGGAAAATGTCTCGTTTCATTGAAATTTGAGGTTGTGTTAAGGGATGATGAAACCATTAAGTCAGGCTACATTCAGCACGCAATCTGCCATCTCTGAGTTTCTCTACCGCAATCGAATGAACGACACGTTTTATCAAGGAGATAAATACCACCTTTTGTCGCGTTGTAACAGTCAGTCATTTGAGGTATGTCAGAGACTTTACACAATCATATCAATTCCTGGCTGCGTACTAGACAGCACAAGAACAAACGTTAGGTCGTTATCAAAAACAAATATACCGTACTCGTTTGGGGATCTCCTTCCTTACATTCATAAGTTTTCGGTGGAATGTGGGGCTTGTTCTTCCGAAGGGTTCTTACCAGTTTCAGATTATCCTCTTGCAACATTTTCTTGAAAAGAGGAATAGACGAAAACCAGTTTTAAAATGTTACATTTCTATTGGAACCATGAATTATATAAGACAGATTCTCAACAAAAAAAGGTCGGGAAGTCCCTTCCCATTAGTTTTCATTTTCCTCCTTGTGTATGGTATAGCTGCCAGCATGTACGGTAACCAATATTAGAATCGCATATCTTTACACAGTTTTTACTCCATATTTTGCTGGCTTATTAAAGCTGTACGTGTGGAATGGGCATTTTCCCCGGAAAGCCTCTAGCTGCTCATCGATTGTACACTTAGCTCCTGGACTGAAATTTGCTGTAGCCTACAATTCCTGACGAAATATTCCCAAACATTGCTAAGTGAGTGTAACTTACGGGTCAATCTGTCATCGAACCTGAGGCAGTTTGTTAGGAAGTGTAATCGTCTTATGGATATTACGATTTGAGCTATTCGTAAGCCACGCAATTTATGCCATAACAGCTCAGGTAGAAACACGGTTCTATTTATGCGCTCCTAAATAAATATACGGACATAACAAAGCCAGTAGCTCATCTCTGTTTACAAGGTCTAAGGCCGATTGATTTTGAAGAATAATTGACTTCCTGCCTTGCGGTTTCGTCATTTGTGTATTTTAAAATATTCTGAATAAATGGTTAATCTATGAACCACAAAAGTGCATCTGCTTCATTTTTTACGTCCTTCTCTTTTCCAACCGGAACAGCAAACTTGACCTTGACCTTTCCAGAATACCCGCGAATGGCATTACGCTGCTTAATGCGACCTGGCTTTGTTAGACCACGTATGACCATTCACCCCCACACCTCCCTCAAGGTAATGGCTTTGGGGAGCCATATTTTACTACTGCTAACAGGATCATTTACTGAAGGGAGATCAGGTTCAGCATATACTTGTTGTTTCTTGGATCCAATACTCGCCAGTCCTCCATCTGTTTGTAGATATTATTCATCCGAATCATTGATGCTGGTATCAGACTGCACGTCATCATTTATTAGTTCTTCGTCCTTTTCGCTAATCATACCATCTTCAAACCAGTGGCGTGCACTGAACCCCATTTACCCCAGCAACGCTGGGGTAAATAATTTTGTATTTACATTTTTAATTGTTCTTGATAACGCTTTTTACAAAGTTTAAAAAACTGCGAACATCTAAGCCAGGCCATGTACAGCTGTCTCGACAATCCGCTCGCACTACCGCAGTTCAGCTTCTGCAGCGAGCTGGATTTCCTTGCCAGCGCGAAAGAGGCTACCCCAGCAAAATTTAAGTCGCTAGGTTGACGCATGCACTTGAAGGTCCCTTGTCCTCGGAGCCGGGTGGGGCTGTAGGGCCCTCACTCGACAGCAATTTACGGCGACAGGCAAGCTAGCTTAGGTAAGGGATGTTAGTTTTAATACTTGACACTTGAAGTGTTCAGCGCCACACACTAAAGACTACAAGAAAAATATCAACATGTTAAAAGTATAGCCACTTGCACATCGTCTTGCTAACAAAAATAGAGCCAGTTTATGTAATCAATTGTAATATAGAAGAATGCATTTAATTTTTGGGATTTCGGCATGTATAACTTTTTTTTGAGCATTTCATTGATGGCACATACAGAGTATGTTTTCCGATACCAGCAGAAAAATATTTAGATTGCCCAGCACGAACACAGAGCTCAGCGCGAAGTAGAAGAATTTTGTATAGTGGTATATAGTGAAGTTTTTGTAGTGTTCCTCTTGGATTATAGGTAAAGTTTTCGTAAGTTCGGTGCCATTCTTCATAAATATAACGTGCGTTATACCTCGTGACGAACATTTTCCCTCGTTTGTCGGTGATGCACGTATACTCAGTAAGCGAGTGAAACTATAGAACTTCGGCGACGGTAAAATATCAGTTAAATTTTGCTGATACAGTTTAGGTTGGGCTTTTTAAGTTAACAACAAATATTTAGTCCCAGTGTATTTTTGTGAAAACTATGACTGTACTATCATGAAACGCCACCGGGTGAAACTATAAGTACATTGTTTAAAATCTGCTCTAGATTAAGATACGATGGTGTCATCACTGCCGTGAGTAACAGTTTGGAAATATGTGCGAGTGTGTGGTTGAAAATATTCTTGAAAAACCTTTCTCAGATAGACCTTTCCACGAAAAATGCAGCCTTATAAAATGGTAATGTTGACTTTAGAGAGTGTAGTGGGGCTACGATTGCTTATACTTTAAAAAAAAAAATTTGCAGCTGGGGTGACGAATGTGTTCACCGCACGCCACTGCTTCAAACTCTTCTTCCAAAAACTCGCATATGTCACTTTTGCGCTGTTTTGTTTTACTATTGCTTCCCATTACTTCTGTGCTCTAATTTACAAATACATAATGTAAGCACAGTTACACTGAACCATATACAAGGCAGAAAAAAGTTTAACCGAGATAGTTGGCCTTGCGGTTAGGGTCGCGTAGCTGTGGACTTGCATTCGGGAGATGGTGGGTTCGAATCCCATCATCGGCAGCCCTGAAGATTGCTTCCCATGGTTTCCAATTTTCACACCAAGCAAATGCTGGGGCTGTACCTTAATTAAGACCGCGGCCGCTACCTTCCCAATCCTAGCCCTTTCCTATCCTTGCGTCGCCGAAAACCTTTGACGTGTTAGTGCGACATTAAATTACTAGCAAAAACGAGAGAGAAAGAAAGAAAAAGAAAGGGTTTATGTGTGTAGGAGCAACACTGTCCACAAATAGCCACTGAAAGCCAATGCTTATACAGCATAAGCGACCACTAGGACATAGTAATACTGTGATTGTGGCGGAGTGAGAAATTACCCCAAGATAATCGCCCTGACAGTTGAGACCTGCACAGGCGAACATTGACTACGACAATAACTACCTGCCAACGCGATAGACAAAGTTAAAAAGATGTGGTAAAAATCAGACCTAGCAACTCGAAGAATCCTAAGAAGACAAATATTGCACCCCGCCGTATATATCCAGGGTTAAAATTGATCCTTGTCAGTCGATGTAACAAATGGAAAATTGGTCTTCACTTCCGTCAATGAGCACGGAACGGTGAGAGAGGAGAAGCTGACCTTGTTGAACTGCGTTCATTCATCAGCTGGTCTCCACTTCCGACAATCCGCTTGGTGTGGGCCTTCTCAATGGCCTTGTCACAATCTTCAGGGTCTTCCTTATTGCATCGTAATAAGCTCTTTTCATGGCCTGGAGATAATTATCTTTACAATCTTGTACGTATTCTTACTCGAGAACAAGGGGGCATTGGACAGGGTTGATGAATTATCATGGAATCTCAGTATGGAAAGAGTGTCAAGTGATGGGGCCACATTGATTTCTGTGAAATTGTATAACATCGCCCGGAATCAATTTGGTAGTCTGTGTTACCTGTGTATCTGTCATCTCGTGCGGACATAAATGTTTCAGTATCGTTTGCTTCTTGTATTATTCTACATGGAAACTTGAACAAACATATATCAAACTGAACATAATTACTGTAATTATCATTGAAACTTACGCTCTATGTCCAAAAACGTTAGCTCGATCAATTGGAGGACTTGAAGATTTGCGTTTTGAAACGAGTAGCGTCCTTCTCTCACCCTTCTCCCGCCCCACGTATGTTCCTGTTATATCTTTTGTATATTTTTTCAATTAATGTTTCATCAAGATAATGGGAATTGGAGATATGGAGCGAGAGGTAGTGGGTTCAAGTAGCTCTGTTGGCAGTATTGAATATAGTATTCCATGGTTTCACATTTTTATACCAGTTTGCTGCCGGGGCAAATTAAAGCCACGCCCGTTACCTTCTTAGTGCTAGCTCTTTCCTGTCCCAGCGCCGCCGAAAAAATACTAGTGTTAGTAGGACTTTAAATAACTAGGAATAGGATCTGCAAAGGACCTCTTACAATCTTACTTCTCATAATATCTGAAACTTTATAATCCCTGTGTTTAATTTTCTACTTGCTGTATAACCCCTCAGATCGTTCATGCCCGAACGATTCCGACCACTTTCTTGTTGAATTTCCCAGCTCAGTAGCGATGCATGCATCAGGATGTACGGTAGGTGTATTATAGGATAGATTGTATCAACCAAATTGTGTTACATTTATAATACAACAAGAAAACTGGATGGCCTCTTGAAACAGTTTTGCTCTAAACTCGAAATAATTGCGGGTTTTCATCCGTTCTTGGTCTAAATGTTAAATATGTTGGACATGAACCAAAATAACTTCAACTATCCTAAGTTCAAGGAAACATTTTTGTCTTTATGTACAGTATATCTGTTGAAAATAAGCCGAGAGCGATCGCAGTTTTATGGCACCTGCACGGAAAGTCAGTTTGAGTTATTCAGCTTGTACTGTTGTTTGTGGAGTTGTCAGTTCACTTTGCAAACGGCGAGGTAGGAAAAATCACTGTCAGTGAAGTAGCATTTGTTCGTGCTCTCCGATCCCTACCTTTTACATTACCAGCAATAATCCCTCCTACTGCGTCTCTCGCATTTGGGTGAACGGTCGCACTCTAGTAACTCTGTGGCTGTTCACATTCACTAGTATTATTCAGATGTTGTTCAAAATATTTTATAAAATGCACATGATTTATTCATGTTCGGCTTCAATCGTCAAAGATTAATTTGTATTATCAGAATTGCGAACGATAATATTTGACAAAAACAAGCCATTGGAGATGTTCAGGATGGCCAGTGCCGTCGGTTACTAACCATACGCGCCTTTCGCCCTAAGGAAATAGTAAAATTCGGTGTGTTCCCAGGCGAGTTGGGCTTCCAATTCTCAGGGAAGGTGGAAGTAACGGGAGTAAAACAAGCTGCTGGGCAGCCTCTAATCTAAAGCCCTCTCGGTCAGGTACCAGCTGGCTATTGTACGTGTAGGGTATTCTTTGCCGTTCACCAACTAGCCATGTCTTTCTAGTTTAACGTTCGCCCTGAAGTGTCTTCAAAGGACCTTAGTTGACATGAACACAGTTTAATTTCCAAAAGTAAGAAGTGTTTATTTTTTGTCTAGCATTTGCTGGTGACTAGTGTGTCTTTAGCTATCAAATGAAACATACAAAAATAATACAACTAAAGTTATCCCCTTCTTTTATGGTAGGCTATTTAGTCTTTAAAAAACTGATGATTCGCTGATCCTATGAATCGGAAATCCAATTATTTGCCGTTGATGATATCTATAACCGCGAAATTAAGTATCCCTGGTGTTGGTAGTCAGGAGAAAAATTGATTTTGAACATTTCGGACCTCACCTTCAAAAGTTGGTGGTTTGCCAGCCTTGTGAATTTGCTAAGCTCGGGCATGTGCACCGACCAAGGATATAATTGTCGCAATGTGCTTGGCGATTGCGAGAAAAATCTTAAAAAGCATTCAACTGTTGAGAGTGACGCTTCAAAATCTCTTATTGTATCTATAATATAAATGATAGTTGTTTTTTTTCAGTCTTTTGAAACATGAAACGTAACATACCTGTAACATGGTTCATTTTTTTACTGAGTCTACACTGAAAAAGAATAACTTTCTTCTTAACAAACAAACAAACAAACAAACAAACAAACACAATTTAATCTCTCTTAAGCGATTCAGGATGCCGAATAGTGTACTGGAGTATGCAACATACTGTAGGAGCGACTACCTCCAGAATGAGAATTCTTTCGACGAGTGTCTCGGATGTTAATAAAAATATTGTTCTCACGCTTACCCGTACCCCGGGTTAAGCCGTACTCACCACGATTGGCCGAAAGACAATTTTATAATAATGATTAATAATAATAATAATAATAATAATAATAATAATAATAATAATAATAATATGCCAATCAGCAGTCTAATCGGTTCAGTCAGACAATAATTACAATTAGAGCTCTATGTATATTGGAGCTGTTTAAGCCCAGATACTGTTTAAAACAAAATGGATTTCGACATTGCTTTGAAGGAAACCGTTTTATGAGCGAAATAATCTAGTAAGATTTATTTTAAAAATGATAGATGCTCTCGAGATAAGTCTAATTCTAGTCGTTGCATTATTTGGGAGGAACGCAAACATTCACTTAACGCCGTAGAATCAACCGGTGCGCTCTGTACCATTGTGAGACTTTTGACTACGTTGTAGTATTTTGATGTGTAGCCTATGCATGTACAATACTCTGTTTTCACATCATTGATTACGGTTGGTGTGGAATAAGGTGAGGCAGTGCCATATACTGACATCGCTGTTATTACCCCCTTGACATTATAATGGAGATTAAAATTTAAACTGAAGTTTGCATTAGCTATGTATATATACACTGAGTCACGTTTAAATTTGTTGATAAGACGTCGAGTAGCCTTTGAGTCACGTTTAAATTTGTTGATAGACGTCGAGTAGCATTGATCGTGAAGCCTTGGAAGAAGGACGTTATTTCTGTTTTCGTCTTCTCAGCTTCTGTCGCACATATATATTTCATTTCATTCAGTGTTTATGTAATTGTCGTCCTGTAGAGTGGAACAATGCTGTCTGTATATTAAACACTACGCATGTAGTGTACAGGTTCAAGCTGGATATAGCATTCATTTTGTAATTAGTTCGTGACTCCTTAACATTAATTGCCCACATACATAAACAGCATAACACGAGTGCGTGATTATTTGCAAGAACAAAAATCCATCATCAGCGGCTACTTCTGTGTCGTTGTTCACTCTAACTGTTACAACATCTACAACTCATTTAATGTAATCTACTTAACTTGATTCCAGATAAGTGCCAGGTCAGAGGATGAAGTCCCAGCAGGCACAAAGTTATTTTGTGTCATACATTGTGGCCTGTTTTGCACTTTCGTGATAAAGGTAAACTTGTCTCCTCATCCCGAGGTAGTGTAGCTCTTTTCAGGCACACTCCCCAATGGAGGTGAGCTGCATGTACCATTTCAACCACATACCCTGGGAGTACCGGGAATCGAACCCGAGCCCCCGAGGATGGCAGCTAATAACACTAACCGTTACGCTACTGAGGCGGATGATCGGTTACTACTTCAACTTTTTCTAAAATTTGTTTTACGTCGCACCGACACAGATAGGTCTTATGGCGACGATGGGATTGGGAAGGGCTAGGAGTAGGAGGAAGGAAGCGGCCGCGGCCTTAATTAAGGTACAGCCCCAGCATTTACCTGGTTTGAAAATGGGAAACCGCGCAAAACCATTTTCAGGGCTGCCGGCAGTGGGGTTCGAACCTACTATCTCCCGAATGCAAGCTACATATTACATTTATAAATATAGGCTGCATTTTCTTTCGACACAGAAGGTATACATGATCATATGCATATACACTTAATCGTGCTCGATTTGCTGGGTCCATCCGACGCCGAGTGTCTAGTTTTAAATTGTATTCCACTAATGTCTAAGAGAGTTAAAACTTAATTAACAATTATACCAATTGCGCGACTTAGAAAGCGTATGTGTATGTTGGGTATTCAGCCCGAAGGCTGATTGGATCCTCAACAGGTTCACCATTAGTTGTCATAGATGGCCCTAGGTGTCACTGAAGAGGCGTACTAGGGAAATGAGGAGGGAGGTAGTTTCCCGTTGCTTTCCTCACTGAGCCAGAAGTTGCTGTTGCACATCAGTCTGCCAAGCTCACTGAAATGCGTGCACCAACTGACCCTATGAGCGACATTTTCACACCATTCATAGCAGGGACTGGCTGCATAAAGAATGGCATTACTAGCGTCACTCATACCTCAGCCACTTTCATATTAAAGCCAAGTATAAGACTGAGACAGGTCAATGAAAGTAAAAATTTTATTCTAGCCCATACCAGAAGACATAGTGCACTGTAAACACCACATCTTGCCAGCAAAGGCCTTGAAATGGCAATAGAATGGAAACAAACCAAATAATTACGACTAGGAAGCCTTGGTGTTTTAAGTCATTGTGATCGATGAATTCAGAAAACAGGTGCATTTTACATACTTGGAATGCTTTTAAATATATTTCTATAATTCTTCACTTCAACTGAAGGAAAAAATGCACGGATAGTGACTTTATCTTAACGGCAAGTTGCTTCATTCCAAATGTTCTGCTCAAATTGTAGATAGATCGTTTTAGCCCCACAGGAAGGCAAATAATGAGCCATGATTAATTCATACTAAAAGAGAATGGGATAGACTACTATATTATCTATAGCCCCGGCATGAAACAATAAGAACAGCAAGAATCCTGCCAGTTTTGTACGTTTATTGATGCATTGTGGTGTAACTAATCTAAGTAGTCCACCTTAATTTTTTATGCATTATTTGAATTATTGTTCCTTGTTTACATTTTAATTTATTTTCCGATCCATGAACATCCCTATAATCATACTCGTCAAGCAACAAAGATGACGCATGCGCCAGTGAGGAAACACTAGCAAAGAAATGACTGGTTTCTGTAGGGTGATAAGAACTGACGCCAGTGTTATCTAACTGCGGAGGTGATAACATGCTGGGGTCATGGCTGGAAATAGTACTTTTACATAGACGCCTGCCATCTGGTGGATAAAAGAACCTGTTTGATAAATTGTTGCCGAGATATTCCAGTGAATATAATTTCACATTAGCGTCTTCCGGAAAGTATAGAAACAAAATAATTTTCTGCACCAGCTGGGTTGCATTGTAATGTTTACTAGCAATAGTAGTAATAGTAATAATCACCAGGAGAGGCTAAGGTAAATTCAGCACGTTCATTATTCATAGTTTCTGTCACGTCGAAAAGGTCCGCAACTGCAAAGACGACGTACAAATTTTCTTCTTGTACACTTCCCATTCTAGTAAGACGAGTTTAGAGACATAGGACCGCTTCTTTGCATCATTTGAGTCACCTTGCGTTAAAGAAAGTAAAGAAATATCCCTCTGTACTTGGACATTTTGAGGACATACTTTATTTATAACAGCGTGAACCAATATTATATTTAATATGCCTCACACAATGACAGCCGTGTCAACGTAGCGGCTTACATCACTTACTGGAGACCCAATGTACTGGATGTTCCTGAGTTTATTTCCCGACTCTTGTCTTTTACTTACTGAGTTTGTGAATCCAGTGAGTAAGGATAGGTGAAGATAAAATGAATAATTCCCCTGTAGAATTTGTAGTTTAGAATTCCATTTATACGTACAGAAAATATACACGCAGATAACATGAGAACAATATTCGTTGGAAGACAAATATACTGGGCCGGTGCTGGCTTCCAGATAACAGGCTGTCTCGCTATTTATCACTAGTGCGTTTGACTAAGTTCCACTTATGAGAAACCTTCGTCGGAAACCAACTCGGCAATAAGTAACAAAACTTAATTGCCTTGTGAAAAATCACTCAGGATACAGTAAGGATTTTATATTAACTATTACCGTGAATGCCAACCTGATATTCAAGAAGGACCATGCAATCAGAGCCATCTGAACGGGTCCTGAGAACTAAGTAATATTAGTGGTGGTGTAAAAAGTCACAGTCAATATGCTGCATCTGTGTGGTGAAAGACAATAGCCTACTACCTTTGCGGGACTGAGTGGCTCAGGCCTTCTGACACCAACTTGGCAGGTTCGATCCTGGCTCAGTCCGATGATATTTGAAGGGGACTCAATTCCTGCACCTCAGCGTCTCCAATAACCGTAAAAGTTAGTGGGACGTAAAAACAGTAACATTATTATTATTATTATTATTATTATTATTATTATTATTATTATTATTATTATTATCGGTCTATACTTCACATTATACCATAGAAACAAACAGCATGATGGCTAAGTACGCATATAGAATCGAAGGGTTCGCAGCGTAAGATTATTATTATTATTATTATTATTATTATTATTATTATTATTATTATTATTATTTTACAATTTGCTTTACGTCGCATTTAACGTACAGCATTTGCCTGGTGTGAAAATGGGGACGAGCCCACTATCTCCCGAATACTGGATACTTGCCGCACTTAAGCGACTGCAGTTATCGAGCTCGGTGCCTGATTTTTTAAGATTATGGTTATGTTGTTTTCTGTCATTGAATGCATGAAAACTGGTTTATGTTTAGAACGCACTGCAGTCTAGTCGTCTGGTCATCTGCATACGTGCACAGCGAAGCTGTTCTTACCTCACTTCTTCCATTCGTGGAGTTGTGACTCATCCAGTAGTTCGGATCCTCGAAGCAGGTGTCCCCCTTTTGTGACCTGTCCAAGAATAGAGAGTTTGTCCTCATCCTGTTCTCAGCAGTTAAAAAACGCACTAGTCTTCTGGGACTAGGTAGTGGCTTCTTCGGAATGGATCTGCGAACGGAACTCAAAAATTACGTTGATGAGACACTGATTTCCGTATTGGTGTCAAGGTAATACATTCATTTTTGGCTTAATGTCTTCTAATATTTCTGCAGATTGAATGGCTCAGACGGTAGGGCCCTGGATTTCCGAGCCCAATTTATTGGGTTTGATCCCGGCAAAGTCCGGTGGTACTTGAACTTACTCATAGCATATATGCAAGCCTCGTGTCGGCAGATTTAACCGGCTCATGAAAGATCTTCCACGAGACAAAATTCCGACACCTCGGCGTCTCCGAAAACAGTAAAAGTAGTTGGTGAAACTTAAAACTTATAGCATTATTTTTATCGTATTCGACTATCGTACAATTTTCAGCAGCTACAAAAGTTCGATAACATCATTTCCTCCGAGCAATTTTTAGGTTCACTTTTAGGTCAGATGGTTGTTTTGCTTTAGTTTTATTTTATTTACTGGTAGTGAATTTCCTCTTTGATAATGAGTTGTAATTTATATATTTTCAGATATTTGGATCTTTTTAAAATGTTGTAATTGGACTGTTTTCCTCTCAGAATCATTTACGTTGTTTATTGGTAGGTGTTTGCATCGTATAATGACAGTCTGAGTTGTCACTTGCAACTGCAACAAAAGCTCTTTAATTCAGATTTTTTAAAAGAAGAATTCTCTTCTAAGAGAAGATGAGTCACAGTGGACAAGAAGTACGTTTTTTTTCGTATATTGCATGAAAAATTTAACTGCATGCCACGAATGGTTTGGGAGCACTAAGAAGAAGAACATCTAGATCACATGAAGTTAATTTCATGTGGCTATTTGTAGTCAGGTGCAGCCCTTGTAAGGCAGACCCTCCGATGAGGGTGGGCGGCATCTGCCATGTGTAGATAACTGCATGATATTGTGGTTGAGGGTAGTGTTATGTGTGGCGTATGAGTTGCAGGAGTGTTGGGTACAGCACAAACACACAGTCCCCGAGCCAAGGAAATTAACCATTTAAGGTTAAAATATCTGACCCGGCCTGGAATCGAACCCGGGGCCCTCTGAACCGAAGAGCACTGCGCTGGCCATTCAGCCAAGGAGCCGGACACATGAAGTTCAAGACGTAAAAGTATAACACACTTTATTGTTTTATGACTTCTCCGTACTGAAAATTTGTGGACAAGCAAAACTTAATCATGTTGTTAATAACAAAGCACGATGTTTTTATTACACCATAAAAATGTTCCAGTTTCATCAGAGTACAATTTTGCAACATCAGGAAATCCGAATTCAGTTATTAGGTATCAAGATACCCTCCGAGATAACATTACATTCAAGCCATATGCATATTTAGCATTTAGCAAAATGATTCGCTGAATTTAGGAAATGATCAAAACAAAACCTTTGTTTTCACCATGAACAGCGAATGAAAGAAGTACGGGCACAGTCATGCTGCTCCCATCAATTAATTCCTTCCGGAGCATAGAAAACAGGATTATTAAACAGTAAGATGAATGAATGGAGTTGCATGACCAAATAACATGCTTATTTAATCAGATTTTCATATCATGGAGACTTTAACTGATGGTAAATAGGCGATAGGTAGATATAGGTGTACAATTGCATTATTGTAAGCCTGTTTTTAAGTATTTAAGGTTTCGTCATACAAGGCAACATCTGATGCAGTTCTGCAATATTTTTTGTATGGACGAAAGAAAAATACGTCCAGAATTCCTTTGTATTGAAATGTTTCTATCGACGCGACACAAGGTCGCTACATCGCAGCTAGCCAAGCCTCTCATTGGCAGACAACCGCACGACAAATACGTAGAGAAGTTGCTGTTGAATCGGAGGGTAGTAAGTGAGTCGTTTAGGAAAGGTGCCTTGTGAGTGTATTTCATTCCAGTCCTCCAATTCAGTCTTAAGTTCGTGCCAAATGGTGACAATCGGGCGGGAAATTTATATTGTGTAAACCCAAAACCATGATGGCAGAGTACAAAGATCGCTTCCCAAAAGTACTTTGTTTAATAGGGATTGTATTAGGAGAAAAATGCTGTGAAAAAATGTTATATTTTGTGGGATAATACTTTATATCATTCCGTAAATTTTATCAAATAATTCTCCATACATCTCCGAATCATTGGCTGAATGGTCAGCGTTTAGGCCTTCGGTTCAGAGGGTCGTGGGTTCGATTTCCGGCCGGGTCGGGGATTTTAATCGCCTCTGATTAATTCTTCTGACACGGGGACTGAGTGTTTGTGTTTGTCTCAACACTTTCCTCTTCATATTCACACAACATACCACACTACCAACCACCACAGAAACACGCAATAGTGATTACATCCCTCCATATCGGGTTGGCGTCAGGAAGGGTAACCGGCCGTAAAACAGGGCCAAATCCACATGTGCGAAACAGTTCGCATCCGCGACCCCACAGGTGTGGGAAAAGCGGTAGATAAAGTAGTAGAAGAAGAATTCTCCTTACATAGCCACACATTTTCCCTTGGTCCTCTGTATTTTCCTTTTGGTGTTCTAAATTTAGGACTTCTGATACGATTGTTTTGAAGTGGCGTTATTTGGCAGAGTATTTCCATATTAACAGGCACGTATCAGGAAAAGAAAAGAGTCTGGCTGGTCGATTTGCTGAGATTTTACTTGGTATTCCTGTTATTCTTGGTATTCTTCAGTTACACTAGCGAAGCGGCCTTCGACTCAAAGGGCGCCGGGTTCGATTCCCGGGACTGGGTATTTGTTTCTGTCCCAAATACCTTGTTATTTACACCACTACCACGGAAACACGCAATGCTGAGTACATCCGTCCACTGGCTTTCGTAATCTAATATTCCTTCTTAAAGGAACAAATCCATTTTAGCCGCCTGAAACTAGGAATTATAGAAATTATAAAAAACAATTTATACACGCCCTGATGTTTTATCAACTAATTCGTTCTTTTATCTTCTTAAATTATTAACAAACCCGGGTACTTTTTGTTGTCTGTACATTTTTGCCCCTCCCCTCCTCCTCCCTCCCCCCCCCCCCCGGCTAATTCTCAATCCCCACTACTGCTGATTAGGCCACTTCCGACTCATGACAGTTTTACACCATAAATAAAGACATTAACAGCTTTTTGTTTGCAGAGAACGTGCACATGACCCGTTAGTGTTTTCATTCTTGCATCTTAAAAACTAACGGTCACGTGTTATGTATAATTTTACATAGGCCTGCTTATTTGAAAATTTGTAATATTTGCTTAGGTCTTCACATACGGGGTCAGGATAATAAAACATGTATTTTTTCGTGTTTGTAGGCCTCGGTCCAGTTGGGTTTATAGCTCTCAACGTTTCACCGGATACTGCGTCTGGCATTTTGAAATTTTCTTCTCTTTTTTTATTATTATTATACTGCATTTACATTTATAAGGCAACACATTTTTAACAATTGACAGTACAAATTGATACTCCTTAAACTTGAAGTTTGATTATTTCCTTATAATACGATGAGTGTTAATAATTTAATTCCATGGTATTTTATGTTTTGATTATTATTTGCGTACGTCCGCACGTATTGCCACTCTTCCCAATATCTAAATAATTCTTTGATATTTCTAGCACATTTCGTTTTGTCTGATAGGTTTTAAGGGAACTACATTTGACAGATTGACCTTTTGTGTGAGGAATGCCGTAGAGGAGAGGAACAAGGCAAGGACGAAGGGAGCACACTTGGACTCGCCCTGCCCATGATCGACCGACCGCGTTCAGCGGATGAGTCATACTCGACGTCACCAGGTGCACCGCCCCTCCCCCTTTCTTCTCTTCCCCGCCGTGGCCCAAATAGCTCACCCGCCAGCTACCTCCCTGTTTGCTGGCTACTTGCTTACACCCAGACTTATTTATGCTGGTTATTTAAGGGAAACCGTCCTAATTGTGGAACTCCTACGAGTCAGATAAAGTAAAAGAAAGGCACGGCTCTTACGGTCCCAATGTTGTTTGTGAACTTCGTACGGATAATATATAACCGATTTGTGCTCTTGCATGTTTTAGAGAGTGCTTCGTGTTGGTCCCTATTACCCTTTCAAGAAAGTTGCATCCTAATGGATTGTGGAGACGCTTAATTAATTCACAGGGGCTTTAGACTGAATGCTGAGAGGTATAACCGTCTATAATGAAGAGAAGGGGTCCAGGGTTCGATTCTCGGCAGGGTCGGGAATTTTAACTATAATTGGTTAATTTCGCTGGCACGGGGGCTGGGTGTATGTGTCGTCTTCATCATCATTCCATCCTCATCACGATGCGCAGGTCACCTACGGGTGTCAAATCGAAAGACCTGCACCTGGCGAGCCGAACATGTCCTCGGACACTCCCGGCACTAAAAGCCATAAGCCATTTCATTCCATCAGTACAGGATCTGAAGAACAAATTACACACAAGATTAATTTAGCTCTTAACACTGTCACGTACATAAGTTAGTTGTCGTCCTTTGGTTATTAATTTATATGATGGATAGGAAGACTACTCTTTTGGTTTTTACAGTCTGAGGTTCGTATTCTTCAAAAAATTATGGGTGGTGGAGAAGAATGCATGGCAGTTTGTAGGTGCGTATGCAGTTGGTAGCGGTTTTCGAAATTCTATTTTTCGGGTTGAGTGTTACGAACTGTAGAACGCTGGCTATTTGAGCTAGGGCTCGAACCCGGTTCATTTCGGTGGTGTATGAAAGAGTTCAAATATGCTAATCGAGTTTCGTGTCGTCGATGTATTTATCATCACGTAAAGGATCTCCTGTGGGGCAAAATTGCGGCACCTCGCTGCCCCCGAAAACTGTAAAAGTAGTTAGTGGGATAAAAAAGGCAATAACAGTATTTCAAACATTTGAATCAAACTGGAACAGCCTACTCTAAAAACACCAGCCCAGATTCATGCTCGCTATAGGGCACTTGTTGACATTAGAAAAGTAAGCTCGTGATATGAATTTCATTCATCATAAGTATTGAGTCCGCCGGGCTGAGTAGCTCAAGTGGTAGAGTGCTGGACTTCTTGTCTCAAGTTGGTGAGTTCGATCCCGGCTCAGTCCGGTGGTGCTCGAATACTTCTTCCTCATGTGGGTAAATTTACTGGCACGTTAAAAAAACTCCCGCGGGGAAAAATCCGGCACCTCGAAGTCTCCGTAAAGCGTAAAAGTGGGACGTAAAACTAATAGCATTTTTATTCGTGTTGAGACAGACTATTGAGGAATATTTGGTGATTCGGATGTGGTCGTAGTCGGAACGGCTTTGAATGAAGGTAAGCTTTTCTCCGACAACATATGGTCTCATTTTCTGCCAGCAAGTAACTGGTACTTCGAACATAATAGTTGATTGTGTTTCCATTGTATATTCTGCCGCATTCACCACGAACTGGATTGGAGGGAAATGTCAAGAATAAGAGGTCTTGCTAACAAATTCTGATTTAATCCTTGCTTCGTTGTGAAATGTCTGAGAAGTTTTCCATTCCATAAGTGTAACCTCCTAATCTCTTTGTTTACTACTACACTTGCTACACTGGTCCAACATGTGTGTCATTTCATACAACCGAGGTCAACGTTTTGGAAGGAAACCAAACAACGTCTCCATTTAATTTTAGATGTTAAGAAATGTGTTCCGTTGATAAGTTAGTTTGTCGACGTCTTATTTCAACATTCATTTGCAGTGATTTTATTACAATGACTGTGGTCGTGGATTGAAAACAAGGTCGATGAAAAGCGGGAATGACATTATTTACTTCTAACAGAACGTACAAGTCGTTGACGGGCCGATATTTGGCGATGCTTATGACCTTTTTTCTTTCTTTTAGAAAACTGAATTAATTGATCTCTTCCGGGGCTTTATTTCGTGACACGACTAACCAGTTGTCTATTATTTTGGTCTTTAGCCTATAACACATGCGGATGTTCAGTAAATACCTACATATTACGAGTAATAGTCGCCATCTGTGGAACGTGTGCTTTAACACGAAGGATGTATTTTTTCCCTAGTGTTTTAACGGCGCGCTAACACATCGAAGGTTGTCGGCGACGCAAGGATGGGAAGGGGCTAGAATTGGAAAGGTAGCGGTTAATGTGGTGTGAAAATGGGAAACCACGGAAAACCATCTTCAGGGCTACCGACGGTGGGATTCGAACCCACTATCTCCCGACTACAATCTCATGTAATTTTCTGAAAGACCATTAGGCCGGATGCACTCCAGTACGAAACGATAAATTGTAAGCGAAACGCAATAATTGAGGTTGATATCGCTCGTGCGCGTGTGAACTACTTTGGAATGATAAACTGGTGTACACCAGTACGGTAACATCTATCGAAATATGCGTACCGGTGTATTAAGTAACATTATCTGCCAGTGTCTTCGCTCGGTATCGTACGACCTGTATAAAGGTGGTGTAAACAAGTTTGAAGAAACAATATTTTTAATTTCCTTCATTAATAATGTTGAAAAAACCGATTCGAGTGTCCGCGCTACGGAAATGGAGCCAAGCTCATCGGGAGACGCGTGGGTCCGGACCTGACCACCAGGTTTTCTGAGAATGGTTTTTCTGTTGATTCCCATTTTCACTTCAGGCAAATGCCGGGACAGTTCCAATTCATAGACCACAGCCGATTCCTTACCCAATTTAATTCATTATTATTCGTATTCATTACCTCTTCTACTGCGGTTGGGGCGTCAGGAAAGGCATCCGGCCGTAAAACATTCCATATTAATTCATCTCGCCTCTACCCCGACCCTTTATCAAAGAAACGGGACTTAGAGAATAAAAAAACAATACTGTTGAAAAACATTTTTTAATGGAGTTACAGAGTTAAATATTACAATACTGTAAAGCCGAAGTGACAGGTTTAACCCGGAAGACTATTGCAGTGTAATGTAGTTTAATTAATTACGTTAATTACATTATATGGATGCACCCAATACTTTCTTCTATTCCTTGAATTCTTTAAATACCAATAGTGTGCCATCTTCACTTGACGACCTCATTATTGAAACTGATTGGATAACTTGTCTTGTAGCAGAGATCGTATCGCTTTGGTGTGCAACAGAGTTATCTTAAAGTAATTATCCCGTACCGCTTGCGACTTTAGATGCATATCGTATCGTGCCGTACTGGTGTGCGGCCGACCTAGAGTTACAGAGAAAGCTGAATTTTAATGTCACCTGCTGGACTTAATTTTGTGATTGGATTAACTATTTGCCCATTATTTAGGTTTTAGCGGATAACACATGCGAAAGTTCAGTAAGTACCTACATATTAATGGTCGCCATTTTGAAACGGATAATTATAGAAAAATCTGAAAAGGTACGTGTTCGAACTGAATACCTGATGTTTATCCATATAAAATTTCAGATCAATTGGTCCTGTTGTTTTGGCGTGATTGAGCGAGAAAGAAACGGCCACAATCCAATTTTAAGATCTAATACGATTTTTGCAAATAATTTGGCAGATATATTTTGAGCCCAAGATTTTGAAATAAAACATAGTCAAGTGACAGTTACCTCTGAGAGTTTTTGCATAATTGCACGCCATTCCACGTAGAGTTTTGGAGGTGAGGTCGTTTCGGGACGTAGACAGACCATCATTTGACCCTTTTATAGAGAGATAAACATATTGCATGCATATGGCTACATGTTATATAAAACCATTTAAACTCGTTCGTTCAAATATTGTTTCTTAATAATAATGGTTTTACGTCCCACTAACTACTTCTGCGGTTTTCGGAGGCGCCGAGGTGCCGGAATTCAGTTCCGTATAAGTTATTTTACGTGCCGGTAAATCTATCGGCACGAGGCTGACGTATTTGAGTACTTCAAATACCACCGGACCGAACCGGGATCGAACCCGCCAACTAGAGCTCAGGAGGCCAGCGCTCTAGCGCTTGATATATTCATTTGTGAAATGCGTTCTAAGATGAGCATTATGTCTTTGTTTAATAAGAAATATTTAACAAAGACTGATTTAAATGCATTCTCACTCTACGCCCACTTCAAATAACTACTTATCGCATGCAATTCTTAAGGCTTTCCTGTATTTATTTAGGGAATTTGGAAAGTCGCGTTGTTTACCTTATCACAAAATGTATGACAGAGCAAACTTTGAAGATCAAGTTATCAGTTAATTGTTTTAAAACAGTAATTTTGCCCGATGATTAATATTATAATGTTCTAAATATTTTATGATTAACGTAAACTTTGACTTGGATAGAAGTACTGATTTTTTATTTTTTTTCAATTTGTTTTACGTCGCATCGATACAGATAGGTCTTATGGCGACGATGGGATAGGAAAGGTCTAGGAATAGGAAGGAAGCGGCCGTGGCCTTGATTGAGTGACATTCATGGATTGCAAATAAAACTTAGGTCTTATTTTCCTTCATAGCCGTGCGAGCTTAGACGCGTGCTATAAGAGAACTTTGGAACCAGAGACATGCAGTTACACACACCACTACAAGAATCAAGGTTTCTGACCGATTGCTTAGCGTTGTTGGTTCCTATACTCAAGGCTGTGGGATCGCACCCCGCTACAATTTGTCACTCTTGCGTCTCTTGCGGCCGGTAGTAGGGTAAGTATTCCAGGAAATGACCATTTAAAGACTAAACAATTGTACATTTACGCTTAAATAACTGTAATTAATGATCTAAGTATACAATGTATTCCTCAATTTATATATGAAGAATGGGGATTGAATTACTCCGTTAGTACTCCGAAATACAACAGCAGGCACAAGAGTTAAATTATATCTGGTTATTTACTGGTTCCAGTCATTCACTCCTACATTCATCCCACTTCAGAGGACTTTAAACCCACTCATAACATTATTACACGAAAATTTCACACAGTAGTACACCGAGTTGATGAGCAAGGAAATCCTAAGCGCCTAAATGAAGTAGTATTGACAGTCTTCGTTTGATTTGGAAGATAATTTCGTCGCCTTGGATGTGAATTGTGCGTGTTTTGTACCAATTTGGAGGAGATACAGTAGTTTCTTAAGTTTTCATGAGATCATGTGTGACTAATTCACCGATGTAACTCAGTGTTAAGGTTATGTGTTCTGGCCTTACTAGTCCTTGTCATCATAGGGTGATTGCTTTTGAGATACCCGTTACCGAGAAAGAAATATGGTTATTTTATCATCTAGGATTTCAACAGGTAATGTCGTTATAAGGAAGACATGTGGATGGGTTTTAATTCGTTTGCGCACCGAGTGAGTTGGCCGTGCGGTTAGGGGTGCGCAACTGTGAGCTTGCATTCAGTTTCGAACCACACTGTCGGCAGCCCTGAAAATGGTTTTCCGTGTTTCCCATTTTCACACCAGGCAAATGTTTGGGTTGTATCTTAATTAAGGCCACGACCGTTTCCTTCCCACTCCTAGCCCTTTCCTGTCCCATCGTCGCCATAAGACCTATCTATGTCGGTGCGACGCAAAGCCAATTCTAAAAAAATCTGTCGATTTTTATTTTATCTTGTATGGACTTCTTAAGGAGACAATTCTTATGAACGAGGCACTTAAGACCAGATTGTCCTCAAACAAACAAACAAACAAACAAACAAACAAACAAACAAACAAACAAGAAAGCAGTACCTGTTGAAGACTACTGCTACTCTCCGGATCCATGGCTAAATGGTAAGCGTGCTGGCCTTTGGTCACAGGGTTCCCGGGTTCGATTCCTGGCAGGGTCGGGAATCTTAACCATAATTGGTTAATTTCACTGGCACGGGGGCTGGGTGTATATGTCGTCTTCATAATCATTTCATCCTCATCACGACACGCAGGTCGCCTACGGGTGTCAATTCAAAAGACCTGCACCTGGCGAGCCGAACTTGTCCTCGGACACTCCCGGCACTAAAAGCCATACGCCATTGTCATTTCATTTACTACTGCTACTTTCAGCAATGTTGAAACAATCAGATAATATTATGAGATGCATCTTATGGAGACGGTGTATTTCAGTATTATCTTTCCCCGTAAATCCAGTGATCACATTTTATTTATAGTATCGTAGTCCACTCCACGATAGAAATGGAAAGCAGCACCTTAGTCCTTAAGTTCATTAATACAGATATTATAATAATCCATAGTGTGAAGAGTAAGCTGATCAATGAAGATGTGAGTTCTTCCGTGATGTTCATATCATAAGCCATTATTTCTGTTGCCTAGTAACTGAACTTTGTTCGAGAATGATTGAGGTACTGGTGTGAATGAGTGTGTCTTCCATCCTCCCGCTTGCCTGCTCGCTTTCACTTCACACAAATAAGGAAGCGCGGCGGCGGCGACCCGTAATTGTGTGAGGGTACCGTATAGGGTACTGCAGGGGTACTGTTATGTTACATAAAGCCTATAGTGCCCTCCCGAAAGAGATTTGTCAAGCATGTCAGACTTGAATTAAGCTTCACTTGGCAACGTTGCAGCGGTCATGACGTAATATCTGTTTATGAAACAATAACGCGCTAGAAACTGTTGCATTATGCGGCAGAAAAGTATTCAGTCTTCATTAGGTTTAGCACATTATTCCCTTGACTGCGTTTCTCAAACAGCGCGTCACATCTGTCTTTTTCCAAAAGTCGCGGTTCCAACCGTGAATAATATAGAGAAAATGTCAAGAAAACGTAATGTTTCCAAGAATTTCGAGGATATAGTCTCCACTGAAATTACCTGACAAACTTGTTCACCGATGTTGCCGAACTGTTAATTTGTTCCTTCGAGATGTACTTACTTGCTGCGCAAATTCCAATACTCACCAAGTGAGCCATTTTACATGAGCTAAAGTGGCCGCTAGTACGCTTCTAGGCTGTAACACGCTCCCCGTACCAGACAACATTGTCGTAGCAATTCACTTTTCTTCAAAATAAACAATCCTTGTTGTCTTTGTTGACAAATGGATTTACATCGTTGCTGTCAGGTAAAACGTGTTGAAAATAGCCACGAGTATATAACAGATAACAATTATCTTGAAACTACCTTGCTTTTCTAACAGCTTGAAGCCTTGTTTTTAACTCTCTCCTTTATGGGTCAATATGTAAATGTGTGTCCTCGTACCGAGGAGTGGTGCAGTTCTTTTCAGGCACACCTCCAAGGGAGGTGAGCTGCATGTACGTATTTAACCACATAACAGCCCTACTGCCAATTTTAAATTTCTGGCAGTACCGCGAATCGAACTAGGTCCCCCCGAGGACGGTAGCTAATAGTGCTAACCATTACTCTACGGAAGATGGACCGTTAGTTAAGATGTTAAAGGGCAACACGGCTCGGAAAACAATATCGTAGGTGTAATGTAACGGCTTGTGGCCACCAAAGAGGCCTGGTGCAGATCTTTCAAGTTGACGCCTTACAGGCGACCTACACGTCTATGAGAATATGGCCCTACCTATGATGAATTCAAATGATGAAGACGACACACACACACACACACACACACACACACATATATATATGCAGTCCCCGAACTATCGGAATTAACCAGTGAAGGTTAAAATCCTCGACTTGGTCAAATGATGAAGACGACACACACACACACACACACACACACACACACACACACACACACACACACACACACACACACACACACACACACACACACACACACACACATATGCAGTCCCCGAACTATCGGAATTAACCAGTGAAGGTTAAAATCCTCGACTTGGCTGGGAATCAAACCTGGTACCCCCTGGACCAAAGGCCAGTATGCTAACCATTTAACCATGGATCCGGACATGTATGATAGATGAAGATGATAATTGTTCTTGAGTCCACAAAAATTAAACAGACTTCTCTCCGACCTCCCTATCTTCAGAAATTTCGACATAAAATGATGATGATGATGCTTGTTGTTTTAAGTGGCCTAACATCGGAGGTCATCGGCCCCGGCATAAAAATCAATAAGTATGATCTTCAGTATATGAGTTTAGAATGTACTTATGCTGAAAAGGAGTCATATCAAACATATTTATGTACTATTTGTTCCGAGACACTTTCTAACTATTCACTGAATTTATCACAACATTTATTGAACTGGCCTTTAATTAAAATATCTCAAAAATCCCGTACTAAAACTTCCCTTGCAGGTTTTTGTTTGCATATAATGAAGAAGTATCCTCACATCGATGCCCGTGGTCTAAATGTACGGCATCTTTCTCTACACCTTATTCATGCGAGATTCATCCATGGTGTACCTAAAAGATTAGTTTCTATTGTAGACTAAATTTCGA
Organism: Anabrus simplex; assembly: GCF_040414725.1. Taxonomy (NCBI): domain Eukaryota; kingdom Metazoa; phylum Arthropoda; class Insecta; order Orthoptera; family Tettigoniidae; genus Anabrus; species Anabrus simplex. Next base: position 1,050,252,951 of record NC_090266.1, read on the forward strand.
ACCAAGCTTCCGATTTGATTGGACAATTTCATCTCAAATTTCCTAAACTGATAACCAGTCCAGAGGTCAGTACTGAAACTATCTTATTTTAGATATGTTATTTTAGTTACGCATTTTCCTAGATTAAAGATTGCCTTAATAAATCATCACGTTGTCGTAAAAAATGAAATAATTTCAGTTGCAAATATTAATTTTAGAGTTACTGTACAGTGTATATTATTAATTTACAGTACATTTTTAAGGAGTGGATTCTGAGAGAATTGAGAGAATCACTGCAATCTTATCTGTTTAGCAGAACCATTCTATTGCTCTCGAAACCTCACGGTATTATAATAGTTTCTAATGGTATGATTATCATTCCTGTGCAGTTTATATTTGTTAATCGGATCTGAATTTGAGGTACTTGCTCAAGTGCTGAAAATTGTTATCCCAACATCCCGGAATTTGGCTCCGTTTTCCTTTCGTGTTACAGGTCTTAACATATATATGGGACTCTCGACAAGGTACACAGCTTGTAGATTTATGGCTGTGTACCTTCATTTTATGGTGCATTGCATCACGAACTTTCGAACAGAAAGATACAAAGTACAAAAGACATACTTCTTGAGGTCATTCTCTGAATTACCTCACTCTCAGCAGTTTCTCTGCCATTTCTTCATTTCCTTAGTAAAGTAATACAGTACATTTTTACTGTAACCTACGAAATAAACTTCGGAATGTTACTTTCTTGTTATTTGGACGTAGGATATTTCTGTCGATTTACCGGAAGAGTTGGCCGTGCGGTTAGGGGCGCGCAGCTGTGAGCTTGCATCCGGGAGATAGTGGGTTCGAACTCGACTGTCGGCAGCCCTGAAGATGGTTTTCCGTGGTTTCCCATTGTCACACCAGGCAAAATGCTGGGACTGTACCTTAATTAAGACTACGGCCGCTTCCTTCCCACTCATATCCCTTTCCTGTCCCATCGTCGCCATAAGACCTATCTATGTCGGTGCGACGTAAAGCCAATTGTACAAATAAAAATTTCTGTCGATTTTGATTTTATCTTTATGGACTTCTTAAGGAGACGATTTGCTGCGTAGCTGTCTGAACTTGCTTATACAGGACTTTAAAGGCATACGGTAAGGTGAAAATGTCATATACGTAATATACATTATATACTGTCGCCCGTTGTTTCGGAATATAAAACTGATTCGTATAGGTATACCTTTATTAGCGCATCCTCGTCCTCTGTATACAAAGTATAACGGACTAATTGGCGCTTTACCCAGTGTGGATTGTGGATCTGTCCGAAATTTTTAACATTCACAAGTCATCATTATTTCAGCCAAAAAAAAAAAAAAAAAAAAAAAAAAAGAAAAAAAGAAAAAATAGGCAAGCTTCCAATAAAGCTAGAAGCATTATTAATACTGTTGGCCCTATTTAACCTGCATTTATGTATGTTTACTCAAATATGGCATATGTAAAAATGACAAGAAAATACGTTATCTAATAAATTGTGAAACTTTAAATGTTAATAAATTGGCAAGGATGAAGAAATTTAATCATACATATCTCCAAATAGAACGAAGAACTGAGATGTGTTTTAGTCGGTCAAATATTGGATATTCTTGTTAATTACACATATTACTGTTTTCGAATGATGATAATAATAATAATAATAATAATAATAATAATAATAATAATAATAATAATAATGCAGTAGATTAAAACATAGTACCACCAGGGCTGCCGACAGTGGGATTCGAACCCACTATCTCCCGGATGCAAGCTCACAGCCGCGCACCCCTAACCGCGCGGCCAACTCGCCCGGTCTTGCTCTTTTAGTCTGCAGCACGTGGTCTCTTACTCATTCAAATGCTGACCACGCTTAATGTTGATTAACTTCAGAGATGCCACGGCATCCGGATTTTGAGCATGGATTATTATTATTATTATTATTATTATTATTATTATTATTATTATTATTATTATTATTATTATTATTATTATTATTATTATTATGTTTATACCAGGATGAGCCTGACATTTTTGACACATTGGATGTTTAACATTCATATTATCGACGATTTACTATCATTTAAAAAAATACATATGTCAGGGGACTACAAGAAACATTGTTCGACTGGTACGTCATATTTGTCACAAATTCATAAATATTTCTCAAGAATATTTTGTTCGAGGCATTCACGCCTGTATCGACAACACACTACACTACCAACCACCACAGATACACGCAATAGTGATTACATCCCTCCATATAGGGTTTGCGTCAGGAAGGGCATCCGGCCTAATACAGGGCCAAATCCACATGTGCGACACAATTCGCACCCGCGAACTCACAGGTGTGGGAAAAGCGGTAGAAAAAGAACATGATTCACACCTGTAGTATCATTTTCATAGTACAATATTACGATGTGTTATCGATATAGTGTTATTGCTCGAAGAGCAGCATTTCTCAAACTTCTTTTCGAGTATAGCTCTTATTCAGGACTAAATATATTGTACTGTATATCCAACCGTCCACCAAACGTGACAGAGCATCGAAAATATGCGTCGAAATGAGCTGGTAGTAACGTCAACAGGGTAACGTCCTTAATAGTTTGAAAACAGCGGCTATGATTGGGAAAATATTTTAAGGAGTATTCACGTGGCTGTAGCGTTGTATTCCAGCCGCTTCACTCCCATCTCTATGTTTCGAATTTTAAGCACAGCGACCTTGCGCGAGTTTTTCACTAGGGCTAGCACGTTACAGCAAGGAAAACATCCGATCTTAAACTCCCAGATAATCCCAAAATTGAGCCTGGGTACACTGTCGATCGCATACGAGAATGAGAAGACGATGTTGAAGAAAAAAGGGGCGTCAAAACATACTCCACCTCCCTTACGTGCGTCAGACAATTCACCAGTCTAGTCCATAATGAAATTATTGTGAGCGTATGTGAAACTTGGGGAGAATTTTGCGGAATCTCTAGTTTTCCGTACCACTTTCGTTTTAATAAAACATCCCTATCGTTTATTTGATATCGTCTCGGAAGTGAAAGACACGCTTCGCCAACCGGCAAGTTTCAGTGTCCTAGCGCTATCTGGGTCAGCATTCCTTGACCCGGTAGTTTGCTGGAATCAGGCTAAAGGAGATTCCCCATGTCCTCAGTTCAGGATACATCTGATAGTTTCATAATGAAGTGACACATAAGCCGTGCTGTTTTGATGTATTAACGTACTGTATGCAACTTAACTCCAATATTTAAATTTATAGGCTCATTTTTTTGTTTTGCTAGGGGCTTTACGTCGCACCGACACAGATAGGTCTTATGGCGACGATAATAGGCTCCTTATCCAATTGAAGGTAGGATAGATTAATCGCGGAGTTGTAAATAGAACTGAAGGATATGAGAAGGTTATAGGTAAATGTGGAGAAGATATGGAAGTTAATAGGAATGGACTTCTGTGCTGGTTGGGGATTAGCAGTTACGAATACATTCTTCAAGCATAAGGCCATTCACCGCTACACGTGGGAGGGTAGGGGCACCAGACTCATAAAAGACTATATCATAACTGACTTTGAATTCAGGAAATTTGTTAGAAATGTGTGGGTATTCCGGGAATTTTTCGATGATACAGACCACTGTCTGATCTGTCGTTAACTAAGTATATCTAGGCCTACGATAGAGAAAGTGAAATCTGTCTGTAGACGAATACAGGTAAAAAAATCTCCAGAATGAGGATATTAGTCAGAAGTACATGGATATGATTAGTGAAAGTTCCAAACAATAGACAGTAAGAAGGTTCAGAATATAGAAAGTGAATGGATGGCATACAGGGATGCTGAAATAGAAACAGCAAGGAAATACCTAGGAACGACTGTGTGTAAAGATGGGAAAAGGTGAAGACCCTTGTGGAATGATGGAGTTACGGCAGGTTGTGAACGTCAAAAGAAGGCATATGAGAAATGGCTGCAAACAAGGACTGATGAAGACCGGGAACTGTACGTAGATGAAAGAAACAAAGCGAAACAAACAATTGTTGAATCTAAGAAGAAGTTATGGGAAAATTTCGGTAATAACAACCAGGAAAGGATAAGTCAAGCGGCAGGGTAAACTTTCTGGACAGTAATAGAAATTTTTAGAAAGGGAGGGGAAAGAAAATGAATAGTGATTTAGGTAAATTAGTTGAACTCATAATGTATCCCAGGGAATCACTGGACGGGTGGAAGGAATATTTAGAACATCTTCTCAATCTTTCGGTTGACGTCGCGAACAACTGAGTTCATGTGGAGGAGGACGATGATGTCATTGAAATTACGCTTGAGGAAGTGGAACGGACGGTAAATAATCTCCTTTGTCGTAAAGCAGCAGGAATAGATTAAATTAGACCTGAAGTGGTGAAATATAGTGGGGAGGCACAGGTGAAATGGCTTCATAGAGTAATAAGGATAGCATCGAATGTTAGTAAGGTACCTTCTGACTGGACGAAAGCAGTAATTGCACCTATCTGTAAGCTAGGAACAGGAAGGATTGCAACAACTAACGAAGTATTTCATTGATTAGTGTTTATTTACAAGTTGCTTTACGTCGCACCGATACAGATAGGTCTTATGGCGACGATAGGACAGGAAAGGGCTAGAAGTGGGAAGGAAGCGGCTGTGGCCTTAACAAAGGTACATCCCCAGCATTTGCCTGGTGTGGAAATGGGAAACCACGGAAAACCATCTTCAGGGCTGCCGACAGCGGGGTTCGAACCCACTATCTCCCGAATACTGGATACTGGCCGCACTTAAGCGACTGCAGCTATCGAGCTCGGTCATTGATTAATGAACCAGGCAAGATGTTCACTGTCATTTTAGAAGGAAGGGTGTGATCATTGGTTGAGATTAAGTTGCATGAAAACCAGTGTAGTTTCAGTGCCCAAAGGGGCTGCCAAGATCAGATTTTCAGTATGCGCCAGGTAAATGCTACGAGAGGAATAGTCATCGGTAAATTTACTGGCACGTCAAAGAACTCCTGCGGGACCAAATTTCGGCACTTCGGCATCTCAAAGAAAACCGTAAAACTAGTTAGTTGGACGTATAGCCATTATTATTATTATTATTATTATTATTATTATTATTATTAGGAATAGGCAATTACCTTTATGTTTCGTAGACCTAGAGAAGGCCTATGACAGAATACCGAGGGAAAAGATTTTAGTCGTACTGGAAGATTAGGTTTACATTATTAAAAGCAATGGAAGGCATTTATGTTGATCATTTGAATGCAGTGAGAATTTATGGTAGAATGAGTTCTTGACTGAAGGTACTTACAGGAGTTAGACAAGGCTGTAGTCTTTCAGCTGAAAGATAGAAAGTTCGAAGTAACAGGCTTGAAAGTAGCGAGAATGATCGGTAGTTCAAAGAGGTGGGGACAGTGGCAGGGGATGTACTGGGAATGAGGAGATCAGAGCTAAGTTAGGAATGAACTCGATTGTTGAAGCGTCCTTGGGATCTTTTCCCGTTCTCGAATCACGTAATCCTGGCGAGTGCGCCGTACATTGGGATCATGCTCTAATTTGAGCCTTACTAGTAACTTATACGCCCTCTCCTTGACATCCTTGATACAACCCCTAAATACCCTCGTAACGTTATGAGATCTGTAACGTTTATTTACAATCCCGCTTATGTGATTACCCCTATGAAGATCTTTCCTTTTATTAACACCTAGATACATACAGTGATCCACATGAGGTACTTCCAGTCCATCAACACAATAATTAAACCTCAGAGGGCTGTTCCTCTTTGTGAAAACTTAGAGCCGAACTTTTCACCCCGTTTACCATCATACCATTGTCTGCTGCCCATCTCGCAACATTGTCGAGGTCTTTTTGCAGTCGCTCACAATCCTGTAACTTATTTATTACTCCGTACAATATAACATCATCCGCAAAAAGCCCTCACTGTGATACCAGTTTTTTTTGGCTCATATCAGTAAATTATATATAAGAAAAAATAAAAGTTCCATTAATACTACCTTGTGAACCCCTCCGTCCTTAATCTGTACAGATAATGCTTCACCCTGGCGTAACGAATATGATACGGGCCCGCCTGCAAGAAACAAAAATTGGGCCCTCTTCAAAGAAATTGTATAAAACCTATCAATAATACTGTTAAAGTTAATAAAGCAGACACGAGCATAACGTTCTTGCATTTTTATATCCATTTGATGTATACTAAATACTTTCTGTAGAACTTCAAACTAATTATTTTATTAATAGATTTTATTTTGAAAATTATACGTTTTTCAAGATTTGAAATGCATTATAAATAAAGATATGTCTCTATCTTTAGTTTTTACAATTGTAAAACCTTACTGTACTCACATTATAATCTTAATGAAGTGGACCACGCAACATGCTTTCTGGGATGCAAACGGGTTGACGATTTCAATGACATCAGTGGATGTCACATTCGATGCTGGGATAGTTGACTTCACTGAGTCTGCCTTAGGTCATGCCATTTCTTAAGTAGTTATTTATAAGTTTACATTTCGAAAATGATAGTTTTGTAAGAAGCAGTAACAGGGATAAATTACGTCTAAAATATGATATTTTGATACCAATTTTCATTTGTTTTTCTTATAATAACTTGGTGCAGGTCTTTTTGAGAGAGCGTGCGCTCGTGTTACGAGAGACGGCTGTGCTAGGACTCAACACAATATCAAAAACATTGCAGCTGATACAACCACCTGTCAATTACTCTACTTACGAATTTTAAAAAGCAATATTTTTGGGCCCATTCTTCAACATCATGCTGTAATCGTTCGCGTGCAGAGTGGCATTCGGGTATTTCCTTTTCTGGGGAAGCCTGCAGGTCCCTTAACCTCCGGGCCCACCTACAACGCAGACCTTGCTGGTCTTAATGTTACATCACTGATGCCTCACCTATCATAATTCTTTGAGTTCTGTTTCCTAGAAATGTAGCCACCCATGCGGTCACTCTTTTGTCTAGTCCAGTAGCCCTCTATTTTGTTTGTAGTCTCACATGACCTACCCTATCAAAAGCCTAAGGTAGGTCAATAGCAATACAGTCCGTTTGGCCTCCTGAATCTAAAATCTATCTTGCTGCAATCCAGTACAAACCTCACATGGAGTGACCGGGTTTTGAACCGCGGAACCCAGCGGTGAGAGGCCGGCGCACTGCCGCCTGAGCCACGGGGGCTTTTAACAATCTTCATTGCCATTGGTAAATTTCAGTACTTCACCTCATCTACATCCGTTCCTCCCTGGAACCTTTAAAATTACTTATACATACTCTTCCATTTTTTACTAAAATTCGTATGACTGCCGATTACTCTTGTATGTTATCCTTATGTTATTCTTTGCTAAATTGAAAGTCCCAGTAAATTCCTTCAATTTCTACTTTACCGGGCGAGTTGGCCGTGCGTGTAGAGGCGCGCGGCTGTGAGCTTGCATCCGGGAGATAGTAGGTTCGAATCCCACTATCGGCAGCCCTGAAAATGGTTTTCCGTGGTTTCCCATTTTCACACCAGGCAAATGCTGGGGCTGTACCTTAATTAAGGCCACGGCCGCTTCCTTCCAACTCCTAGGCCTTTCCTATCCCATCGTCGCCATAAGACCTATCTGTGTCGGTGCGACGTAAAGCCCCTAGCAAAAAAAAATTCTACTTACTTCCACAATAATTGTTAATCTGTATCATCCTGTTCGGTGAAAGGTATTGACATGTTTATTTTAGGAAATTTTACGTATCAGCGAATACATTTTTTCGGCTTGCTTTCGAATTTTGGTTATATGATGGTTCACATATCAGCGAATACATTTTTCGGCGTGCTTTCGAACAATTAATGACTGTTCTTTCAATGTGGCACAAATTCGTGAGCTCCAGCCGACGTTCGATATGTGTAGTTTACTTCGGCGACAGAATGAAAATCTACATGTAATTGAAATAGATGGTGCTGTTTTGTAATATTTTTAGCGGTGCTAGGATTCTGAATTATCTTGAAATTTTGAGGTTAAAATGATGTTGTTTACAACGGGCTTACCGTTTGCTGGTACAAGATTCTGACTCGATACAATACTGATGGAAATGACTGCTGTATTGGACGGTTTTTAAAATTATTTTTTGTTTGTTTGTGCTTGAGTTAATCTATGTGATGTGCTTAAAGATCACCTCTTCAGTTTGGGAGATGAGAAAGAGTTCTCTGGACAGAATGTGGAGGAGATCCATACCGCTACTCGTGGCAGCTGCCGAGTCCCATAGCTCGGGGTAGAACCTCTCATCGCTGGCTTCCCCAATCTTCTTGCCATTCCCTTCTATAAAGGTAAATGCTAGCGAAGGTTGACTATTTCATTTTATTCGTTTTGGTATTTAGAAACCGTCTGTTATCCAAGATACCAGGGCGCCTTGCCATAAGTGAAAGTAGCACCAGCAGTTCATTCACTGGCAGTGAACAACAATATTGTGTAGCCTTTCTAAGAAACTACACCGCACGACATTAATTCCACTTCTTCGGGACTGTTAAGGTCGAATGACCATTTCCGTTATTACATGGCCAACGTAAATAAATTATAACATAATATTTCATGGTTTGAATTAAATTGTAGACATGAGAATTGCCGTGATTTCTGTTATTTTAAAAACTGTGAACTCTTTCCGTAGACAGGCACTAATGCCCTAGAACGCACTTATCAGAACAGTACAGCATACAACTACGTTTAAGAGACAACTCTTTTACTAGTTAGTAGAATTAGGATGTTCAAATTATGACAGCACTGATTATAAGCTGCATAATTTTCATCAGCCAGAGCAGTGCGCAGTATGACCAACTTACACAACGTGTCAGAGTCCGGTGTCAGACAAACTTTTATTCCAAATAACATTAAAACGGACCAGGCGTCCAAGCAGATGTATCACACTTCCTTATCCGTCTCAGAAGTCGATTAAGATGGAATTATTGAATTATTGTATAAATGGCATATATGCGTGAAAGGGTAAATACAACGTATTCTATTTTTCTCCAGCTCTTACACAAAAATGCCATAATATACATGAAATGTACTTATCCGCGAATTTATCATAAGAAACATCCCTTTTCTCTTCAGGAAAGGAATATTACTCGACAGCATTCTTTGTCGCGTGTCGTGATTGAAGTGGATCAAAACTAAGACCTGTCTCCGTTACCATGAGATTTTTACGAAAGCTGCTGGTCATCTACAGTATCTGGCTGCACTCGAAGTTGAGGCATTTATTTTCTAGCTCTTCTGATTTAGCAAATGTACGTTCACTTTGTAACACCTCATGAATTACGCAAGGACCTTTTTAATCACTTTTACACACACTACATTGCTTATTGTGAAACGTCGTTCTAAAATTCCATCATTTATTTTGTGTTGATTTTCCTCTTTAATATTCTGCATTATATTTTTGTACGAAATCATCTCCTTTCAATGGGAATCTGTGATGAACGTGGTATGAATCTTGTTGCAAACCATCCTTTTTTCCTCCTTTATTTTTATTCCGTATCAACATGGGCGCTCTGTGATGATCTTTCTTAAACATATACTACGTGCGTAGTTGCCAGTTCCTGCTAGGAATAACATCCCTGCAACACCATGTCGAAGGGGACGTAAATAATTTCTATGTACTATGTACTGTATGTGTGTATGCTGAATGACTTCTCTGACTGCGAGCAACACTTGTTGAGGTGAAAGCAGAGCTGGATGGCATGAGTCAGTGTTTAGGCCTTGGAGGCGAAAGTGAACCAACCAGAGGACGGAGTGTGTCTCGGCGAGGTCGCCCAGTGGCCGCACCGACTGACGAGGGACGGTCACTTACCCTGCCGGCGTTTGGGCTCGTGGTACGCGAAAATGGTTCTTATATACATGCAACATAAGGTAAGGTCGTACAGCAAGGTGAACTGTCCGGGCGGCCTTGTTTCAAGGAAGATAAAACAATCGGGAAGTGAGCGCCTATCTTGATTCGTTGGTGACTCACACACAGGAGAGACTATATTTTTTTTCTTCCATAATGGCGCGTTATCTCAAGTCTTCAAGCCTGATACGTAGTCGTCCGTAGATAAATGCTGTCTCTCTATCCATGAATCATAACATACATAGCATTTCATCTCGGTTATTGCATTCGCTGTATAGTCCGATTCCTTGGTTTAATGGTCAGCGTTAAGGCCATCGGTTCAGAGGGTTCGATTCCCGACCGGGTCGGGAATTTTAATCGCGTTTGATTAATTCTTCTGGCTCGGAGACTGGGTGTTTGCGTTTGCCCCAGTACTTTCCTCTTCGTATTTTTTTTTTTTTGCTAGGGGCTTTACGTCGCACCGACACAGATAGGTCTTATGGCGACGACCTCTTCGTATTCAGGCAACATACTAAACTACCAATCACCACAGAAAGACACAATAGTGATTACATCTCCCCATATAGGGTTGTCGTCAGGAAGGGCATCCGGCCGTAAAAGAGGGTCAGTTCCACATGTACGACACAGTTCGCAAAGGCGGTCCCGCAGCTGTGGTAAGAGCAGCAGCAGAAGGAGAAGATTCCATTAAATTCATAATTGCTTAAATTCGTTTCAGTTATTGAAAATATTGAATGGGAGCAAGATAAAATGTTACTCGTGTGTATAAAAACAACACATATTACTGAAGTTCATATCTTTCCATTTACATTACCAATAGGAAAATAATTATAATATTCACTTATATTTCATTTCTGTAAAAGCTGACACAGCCTGGGCTTCCGAAGTTGTATTGGTGCTACCAGGAAGGTTTTAACGCTTTGTAAGGGAGAAATGAAACAAATCTTCAGCGTTTATGCCTTAGAAACATTGGTCATTTCGAAACCCAAGAGAATACCATGTCAGTTAATCCACGGCATAAAAGCATTACTAAAGAAAACTTCATTCATCGAAATACATCCTCCAGTTTCCTACCGTTGCATATCTTTCGCGCAAAACTGGGATTAATGAAGGCGAAGAAGTCATCCGAGTTTTTTTTTTTCGACCGCGATTTAATCATTAAACAATGTTCCTCTCAAAGAATTCTGCCCTGACCTTCAGAAGGCAAAATCAGAAGGGACAATATCCAAACAAAATGTTGGTTTTGGTAAGACAATCTCGTGCAACTAGACACGAGTGACCAAAAGACACGTGAGGCCTCGTGTAGTCTTGGTGGAACACAACGCCCATTCTGCTACATCACACACCTTCTTTGGAAGAATATTTCGTTGTTAATTGCCGATGAAACCCATTTTTCATCTCTAGTCACTTTTTAATCAGAAACATTTCAGGTGTATATTGGGACTGGAATATTGATTCATACAGTTCTCTCTGACATTATGTGGGACCCAACGAGAAGTGAACCCAAGCCTCACCAATTGTTCAGTACTTTTGGAAATTGTCAGCCTCCGCCAACTCCTGAATGATAAATTTAGAATATTTTCGATTCACGTCTTCGTGAATTGAAAAGTTACGCCTTGTGGGTCGGATTCCCCGTAAAACTAATCACCATATCAACAGTTCTGAAACATTACAGTACATTGAATAAGATATCTTAAATATGGAAACACTTCTCTTGGTCTTATATTTGCTTCGCCATGAGAATCCTATAATTAACTCAGGTAAACTCGTGTCCTCTTCTACATACAAGTCCTGATATTCTTCAACCTCTAATAGTACCAATAATGGAACCGGGGCCTTCGAGGGCGGCGAATAACGCTGACCGTTACGCTACGGAGGCGGACTGTAATTAAACTGAAGTAGGCTTGTACCGAGAAATGCATTAATATTTTTTAAAGAGGTTGTTCCTGACTTTTATGGGTTAGTAGTGAAGTTCTCAAGGCAACAGAGTAGTACAGTATTATGGGATTTCCCTTATTGTATTTGCCACGTGTCCCTTCCAGTGGACTAGTAAGACGCAAATTCTTACTTCGTTATTCGTCACAGCAGTGAGTCATTCTCGTGCTTTTCCTGGACGAGCAAGTTTCACAGGGCTGGCCAGAAGAAAGAAATTACTATGCCCAAGTAGATCATAATGCCGTCTAGCCTTCCCCCCTCCAATCGGTACTTATATGATGAACCTGGTGAAACACTGAGAATGATTCAGCTAATGCGTGATCCTGAATGTATTGCGCGAATGACTCAAGGGTGACTGGTGGACAGAAATATGAGTAATTAACAGGCTTGGAAATCTTGGCATGTAACATGTGTGCGTTTTTGAGCGACCTGCTGGCTCAAGACGTAAAAATAAATGGGATCTCGTTAGTTGGCAGAGATGTAAGTACAGAGCGAGTTGGCCGTGCGGTTACGGTCGCGTAGCTGTGAGCTTGAATTCGGAAGATAGTGGGTTCGATTTCCAGTGTCGACAGCCCTGAAGATGGTTTTCCGTGGTTTCCCATTTTCACATCAGGGAAATTCTGGGGTTATAACTTCATTAAAGCCACGGTTGCTTCCTTCCCACACCTAACGCTTTCCTAACCCATCGTTGCCATAATACCTCTCTATGTTGGTGCGACGTAATAGATTCCCTTCACGTCTCTTTTCGCGTGACCACTCATATATGATTTCCCTTATCTGTTGAGCATAACATAAACCCAGACCAAATAAAGAAGCATGTATAGTAAGTAACATTAATCAAGTGTAAGTTGCACCCCAAATGTTTCTGAAATGCGAAGCGCTATTGATATACTGTTTTTATTACAATTTCCTTTACGTCGCACAGACGCAGATTGGTCTTATGGCGAAGATGGGATAGGAAAGGGCTAGGAACGGAAAAGAAGCGACCGTGTCCTTAATTAAGGTATCGCCCCATTTTCCTGGTGTGAAAATGGGAAACAACGGAAAACGGATAGCTACTTGACCCACACGACGCAGCCACTAGCTCAGTAATAATAATTTCGTGTGGCTATTTCTAGCCGAGTGCAGCCCTTGTAAGGCAGACCCTCCGATGAGGTTGGGCGGCATCAGCTATTTGTAGGTAACTGCGTGTTATTGTGGTGGAGGATAGTGTTATGTGTGGTGTGTGAGTTGCAGGGAAAAACACCCAGCTCCCGGGCCATTGGAATTAACCAATTAAGGTTAAAATCCCCGACCCGGCCGGGAATCGAACCCGGGACCCTCTGAACCGAAGGGCAGTACGCTGACCATTCAGCCAACGAGTCGGACACTAGCTCGGTGGAGTGCTGTGTTCACGGAAATGAATTGTAACCAAGGGCTTATAAGTGTAGCACATACATTGATTTTAATAATTATTAATGCGTATTTATTTTAGGGCCGGTTGCATAAAAGTTAATCTGAGTTCAACCACCCGAAACTGATCTCCAGTCAAGCTGAACTTAGAATTTTGGTTGTATAAACATTAATCCAAGATCATGTCTTCTTGATGGAAGATCAAATCTGACTGGTGAATTTTCTCAGATTAACCTGGTTGAACTAAGTTCAGCAGAAGGAATATAATTATTATTTTTGTGAGAAATAAATCTGTTTAGCTGTCTATAACATAATAACAAAGAAAAATAATAAATAGGCCTACTGTTGATTAAAGTAAAATGATAAGTAATGCTAATTGTAATTATTTGAACAATAATCCTACTATTAACAAGTTGTTTGTTCTCCACTGTTTTATGCTTAGGGCCTATAGGTTATGCTATTTTCAGATTTCAGATTACTCTGACGTTTCATCCGAGAATGGAGAGTTTGAACTCCAAAGAGCTCCTCGCGTGTTTCAACATAGAAGGAATCCCTTGTTAGAACTAAATGATCGACAATTTAAAATACGGTCTCGATTAGGAAAACGTGTAGTTGAAGAACTAGAACAAAGATTACATCTACAATTAAGGACACAAACTAAACGAAATCATGCACTGAGTCCCATATTCATGATCCTTCTCACACTAAAGATTTTACGCAACTGGAAGCTTCGAAATAGTAATTGGAGATGCATTAAATGTAAATAAAGGAACTGCAAGTAGGACTATACACAAAGTCACTAGAGAGATTGCAGCTCTAAAACCTCAATTCATCAAGATGCCTGCTGAGGAGGGTGAAGTAAGAAGGACATATCTTTTTCCTCTTTCTTAAAATTTGCAGTACGCGTCTTCTTGTTACTCATCTTTCTTCTCCATTTTGCGGCTTTGTTTACGTATCGCAGACAATTGAATGTCGAATGGCGTCGAGAATTGTCGATCGTTTCTATCTAAATCGCATGTTCGATACAACTCGATTCGATACAATCGCAATTATCTCTCTTGTTTAGCGATGTTGTCAACTCTGTTTCGTCGACCTTAGATCAAAACTGAACTTGGTTCAGTGATCTCAGATTAGTGTTATACAACTCACACAGAGAAAAGAACGAAGTTCATTTCCGATCTTCGATCAAAACTGAACTGCAGTTAGCGATTTTTATGCAACCGGCCCTTAGAAAGTTACATTTTTAAACGGAACAATGCCTATTGATATTAACAAAATAAAAATAGAGTAAACTATGTTGGTTTTTTCCTTCAGGACTCTAGTACAAGTAGTTTACGAGCTATCGTAGGTTGAAAATTGTCAGCTCCATGCATCAGCACTAACTTAAGAAAAAGGCGAATAAACAAATTATTTGGATTCTGAATAAGAAGGAGAATTGGCCTTCAATGACGACCACCAGCTTCAAAACAGATTTTCAGTCTGCCATGTAAAGATTGATGCACACGTTTGAGCATTTCATCAGTAATACGTCGTTTCTTATCATGTGGTGTAGTCGGCATGTCCTTGTAAACAGTGTCTTTTAGTTTTCCCCAGAAGATAAAAAATCTGGAGAGGTCAAATCTGTTAAACGGGGCGGCCAATGTACAGGCACAGTCTAATATTAGACTGTGGTACAGGTCCACTTCGTCCAACCCAACGATTTGGAAACAGTCGGTGAAGACAAGCTGTAGTACGTCGTGCACTATGCGTTGGACAGCCATCATGCCATCTCAGTCTGCAGTGAAACGTCTTCTAACATCTGTATAAGTTGGTCTGTTAGGAGGTTGAGACCACTTTCTAGAATCTAGTGTTCCTTCTGTGATTAAGAAAAAAAGACCTATGAGCTGATGGTTGACTATTCCACGCCATACATTTCAACTCCATGGACGCTGACGTTCCACCTGACAAAGCCAGTGGGGATTGTTTACGGACCAATAGTGAATGTTTCGGACATTCTGCTTTACTGTAGTTTTATTTTGTTAATGTCAGTAGGCACTGGGCCATTCGAAAAATGTAACACATTGTGATAATTATTAAAATCTGTGTATGGGCTACAATTATGAACGCTTGGTTAAAATTCATTTCTGTGAAAAGAGCATATCAATAGCATCTTCTATTTCAGAAACAGTGCAAGTTTTTAGGCGATTCACCCTGTATAAAAGAAAAATAATTGGCACAGTTAGGCTTCGGTATATTAGTCACAGTATAGTCTATCGTTGAGGCTTTTGATCTACAGTACAATTATTTAACAAGTAGCCTATACTTAAACTAAAAACTTAAATGTAATGTACATTTAATTCTTCTAAATCAGCCTAGAAAACTCTGAAGATAAATCTGAACGTAAATATTTTGATCTGAACTGCAAACATAAGCCGGCCCCGTGGTGTAGGGGTGGCGTGCGTACCTCTTAACCGGAGGCCCCGGATTCGATTCCCAGACAGGTCAGGGATTTTACCTGGACCTGAGGGCTCGTTCGAGGTCTACTCAGCCTACGTGATTAGAATTGAGGAGCTATCTGACGGTGAAATAGCGGCCCCGGTCTCGAAAACCAAGAATAACGGCCGAGAGGATTCGTCGTGCTGACCACACGACACCTCGTAATCTGCAGGCCTTCGGGTTGAGCAGCGGTCGCTTGGTAGGCCAAGGCGCTTCAAGGGCTGTAGTGCCATTGGGTAAAACTACAAACATAAACTGCGTATAAGGATAATTTACCACAGGTTAGTTTCAAGGATTGCAGTGATTTCAGTGAACTTGAAGAATCAAGTGGAGTAAGTTGTTGGCAATAAATAACTACGATGATGCAGATGACGGCCTTTTCCTTATTTGAACTCCATCGAAAAGTGCGGTTGTGTGTGTATTCTGTGTTTTTCTTTTAATTTACCAACTACAGTTTTCGTATTGGTTTTACGTCCCACCAATTACTTTCACGGTGTTCGGAGACGCCGAGGTGTCGGAATTTAGTCTTGCTTGAGTTATTTTACGTGCCATAACATCTACCGACACGAGGATGACGTATTTGAGCACCTTCATATACCACTGGACTGAGCCAGGATCGAACCTGCCAAGTTTGGGTCAGAAGGCCATTACTGTCGTATAATATACCATTACTTCCCTGTCCTATATGAATTGTACTCATCTCTGTTTATTGATTTTTTTTGTGTGTTAGGCGATGTTTCTATCACCTTTTATGGTGTGTTTATCTTTCTAATAGGAATTTTGCTGATAATCCTAATTTCAGTGCAGTGCGGAAGGTAGGTAACCATGTCAATATATTTTTCACGTAAGGCACAATTGTGCTCTTCCTTTCACGTTTTAGAAGTGGAAGAAAGTTAGTACACCTTTATAATAAGTGCCGGCCCCGTGGTTTAGGGGTAGCGTCCTGCCTCTTACCCGGAGGCCCCGGGTTCAGTTACTTGCCAGGTCAGGGATTTTTACCTGGACGTGAGGGCTGGTTCGAGGTCCACTCAGCCTTCATGTTAGAATTGAGGAGCTACCTGGCGGTGAGATACCGGTCCAGGTCTAGAAAGCTAAGAATAACGGCCGAGAGGATTCGTCGTGCTGACCACACAACACCTCATAATCTGCAGGCCTTCGGACTGAGCAGCGGTCGTTTGGTAGGCCAAGGCCCTTCAGGGCTGCAGTGCCATGGGGAGGGGGCGTTATAGTAAGTGATAATTAGTGATTTTCTAATAGTTTATCCAGTAATTAACAAATAATTAGCGTGGAAAATGTATTATAGATTGAAATTACATTGAATGTACTGTATCTACTGATTATTTTATCTTATATAGAGAAATATCCTGAATTTTCACATTCATGACTGACACATTTAGTAGTGGCCTATGTGTCACTGGTTCATGATGTGTTTCTGCTGTTACATCCTAGTTCATAAACGCTGAAAAACGACTAAGTGATGCTTAGCGGATAGGTCTATCCGATCCACTTGCTGATCCCTAAACCATTAATGGATTGTTAACTTATTAAACAAAGAGTACATTGCGGTGGGTACGACAGTACTTGTTTTGGTAGCCTATATTAAAACGTATGTGGCGGGTGAAAATAAGAGAAAAATGTAAGCAGTAATTAAACTAATGAAGGGTAGGATACATGGCCTATATTATATACCATTGTTTGCAATGTAGGAGAAAAGTGATAATTTAGACAATGGGTATAAACATCTATTAGACTTAATTACAATGTTTGATGTAGTAATAGAAAAACTGTAGTAAAGAAACTCAAATGCATGTATAAAAAGAACAGTTTGGATTGCAGTAAATGAATACTCTCTCCCCAGTTTCTTTTATTTTAATACTATTTATTCGGGGCGTCAACCTAAGAAGATCTTTTGCCCCTACTTTGCACCATCTGTTATGAACCTGCGTGTATTTGGAAATGGCGGAAGTGTAAAGTGTTGAATGTGAGGAAAGGAACATTAAGGATGACACAAACACCCAGTCTCCATTTATAATTAAAAACCCCTGACCCGGCCGGGAATCGAACCCGGGGCCGGACTCGCCCCAGTTTCAGGTGATCCGGAGCTAGGGGATGGGAATATTCTATTCTAAACCATTAATGTTCACTTCATACAAGGGAGGATAGATTACTTTGGCTTTCGTTTTACTGTCAAGATCGTTTCGCCTTCCGGAGCCGTTATCAGTACATGCTTTGGAAACAATGATTGCTATCCATAAATAATTACCACATGTTAGAACGCTGCAATATAGAAACACTGTTAATGTGTGTGATTCCTCGATTGTTCTCTCTGCATTAGCTACTCCAATGATTCTACAGACATCCCCAACATACATGCCGACGGGTTAACTAAAGGAGCACAGTGAATTGGAGAAGAGTCGAACATCCCATCCCATTCTGTTCTGAAGATGTTTCACCTATCAGCCAATGGAACAGGGCATGGGAACAATCTCACTCAGCCAGAAGACACCAGTACTCCCTCGTACAGGATTATCCTCCAGGTTGCCCCTGGTTTTCCAACTGGAACTCCCAGAGAAGGTTTATCACATCAACCATTCTTATAATGTTCATCCATGACAGTTTCTGAAGCCTTTTTTTTAAAATGTAGACTGAGCTTGTGATGGGGCATCAATACAAGACTTGAATCATATCTTTTCACTTGTTCAAATTTCGGTAGTATCAGAGTGTTTTTGTATCAGTCTTAGTACAAATAGAACAGCTAGCAAGCATTGTCAATACTCTTCTACCATCCGGTAACAAGAAAGTGTATCCCCTTATATTGTTCATCAATTCTGGCTACATTTGTGTACAGTGTATTAAGTTATATAAAGTTTTCTGTTTTTGTTGTTGTTGTCGCCGCTGGTCACCAACGTAGCCTCCACGGGTGTGGAAAAGAGGAAGTTCGTAAGTTTTCAATTACACATTTTTATCCATTCTGAAGTTCACGATATGTTCGATTTCGGTTCTAGAGAAATACTCAGGCCTCTACAGTTATACCACACATCTGTATCCTAATCTTATGTTCGCCTCCGTAGTGTAACAGTTAATGTTATTCGCTGCCGTCCCGGCTCCCGGGTTCGATTCCCTGTACTGCCAGAAATCTACGAATGGCAGAAGGGCCCTTGTATGTGTTTGAAATGGTACATGCAGCTCACTTCCATTTGGGGTGTGCCTGAAAAGAGTTCGGGATGAGGGCACGACTTTACTTTGTCTATGACTTATTTCTTTGTCTTCTTTCTGTGTGAATCAAAGCAAATAACAGTAAGTAGAGAAAGGAACCTGCAGATCTGTTGTGATAGGCGATGTGATAGTAGCGGATTACTTATTCTCGTTTCAGTCGGGTAATTTAGTCTTATAATATTCTCCCTGATATTTTATCCAATTTATTGGGTTCGTCCTTTCCCATTTTCTTGGCGTTGGCACTGTGATTAGTCTTCTAATAAGGCAAGAAATTCTAACCGTGGTTCGCCTGAAATACCTCTTGTGTACGGAGAGAACTAACCGAGTGGTTGCTGACGTAAGTGCGTGCATGCACGTGTGCTGTAGACGCGTGACTAACATTTAAGTACGCAATGTTTACTAGTAAAATGCTTACAAACTATTCGCCCGTCAGCTTCAGTGTGGGTAGAGTGAGTAGGGTGGGTGTGACGGGCCAGCCACTGCAATGACGAATCGAACATACATGGAAGATAACACGGATTTGAAATTTCCTGGTACGAGTAATGAGTCACCTAAGGAACTACCATTCCTAAGCCGTTTACATCAGCCTTATTGGGAGAGCTGATATCATCCATCAGTCATATGGTATTAACCCTTTATTATTGTGTGCCCGGGCTGGGTAGCTCAGGCGATATAGCGCTGGCCTTTTAAGCCCAAATTGGCGGGTTCGATCCCGGCTCAGTCGGGTGATATTTGAAGGTGCTCAGAAACGTCAGCCTCGTGTCGCTAGATTTACTGGCACGTTAAAGAACTCCTGAGGGACAAAATTCCGGCACCTTAGCTTCTCCAAAATCGGTAAAAGTAGTGGTATGTAAAACCGTTCTTATTATTGTTATTGTGTGGATTGGGCTTAAACATTTGACAGTTTGCTGTAGGATGGTATCTGTAAACGGTAACATCTCTCTCAGTAGTTAAGTTACAGTATATTGATATTTTGCAGTAGATGGCGGGTTCGAATCCTACTGTAAGTAGCCATGAATATGGTTTTCCATGGTTTCCCATTTTCAAACTGGGCAAATGTTGGGACTGTACCCTAATTGAGGTCACGGTCACTGCCTTCCCTGTTTTATTCCATCGTTGCCATAAGACCTTTCTGTGCAGATGCAACGCAAAAACAATTGCAGAACAATAATTGAATTGATGGAGAGCACTCTGAATGACTTTCTAGATATAATCATTGGGACGGACGTTCCATTATTTACGATTAGAATAATTCTGCAACTTTGTTCTAAAAGGGCCAATGACCTCGATGTTAAGCCCCTTTAAACAACAAGCAAGTAAAAGGGACTATGTCAAAAAACGTGTTTTCGAGCTAAGAGCATTTGAACTATGGTTTATAATTTTCCAACTGTTTTTTCAACAACTAATTTTAAATGTTTACACTTTCTTTGTGGAAATCAAGTGATTAAATAATACTAAATTTTTCAGTCGTATTCTTTACTAATTCTCTGATCTGCAGTCTTTGTCGGTAATCTAAAATTATTGGCAAGGGCTTATTTAATTAAACGTTAACTGTTCGTTTAATATTTTTCAGACACGTTAGCCGTTGGAACCCTTTCACTCCGGCGTAGGGAGTATGGTAGCGTGACCCTCTAGACGTTAGCAGCGAATGGCTCACCGTGCCCACTGTACGGAATACTCGTCTCTCTCCACTCTCTCTTCCGCAGTCGTCCCGTGATGTAAGGAGATGACAGGCAGAGTTTAAAAGTATTTTATTTGAAATGCACATTTGGTGAAATTCTTATGATTATATTTTTAGAACTTTTCACTCTGCTAGCATTGTCTACTAAACTTTTCAATCCGGAATTAGCTGCATCGAACTTACGTTTCTTCGGATTCAAGTTCTCCTTTTTCCAATTTAGTTTTCTGCTCGATGGTCCAGGCACCTGATCTTCATCCTCACTATCTTCATCTTCAGTCGAATCGTTGAAGTAGGCCGACCTCTTGGATGACGAAGAGGTAACTTGAGTAGAAAACGTGCCTGAAATAGAAGGTGTAATTGAAGTCGTTCCATCAGCAGAATCAGATGACAAATAACTCATCGTCATCTTCTTCAAGGTCACTACCCAATATGAGGGCAAGAGCTTCCTTCGCAGTATATCTTTCCTCCGTCGTCAGGACTTTCACAGTTTCGAAGCGATTGAAAGCTAAATCAAACACAAGCGCGTCAGCACTGGGAAGCAACTAGGCGCGAAGTGAGTAGCATACCGGACACATTCCTTTCATCTTCGAACTAGTTACTCCTGTCATCTGGTGATCATAGCCTTAACTACAGACTCCAAAGACAGTCACAAGAGACCTCCAAGGCCGAACTTCTCCAGCAGTCTATCGTAGTGAAACGGAAAACAGCCGAAAGACACGCGACTTCCATAGCAGTCGACCGGCTATGAAACACGGCTCCAGCACGACTGCTACAGCAGTCCACCGGGTACCGGAGTGAAAGGATTAATATGTTGTAGGCTGGGATACACCGCTTTTGTCTCTGTTACTGTTTCAATTTCGATAAAAATAATGGCATTGTCCCTGCTAGAACCAAATCACAGGATTCTTTAGCATGTATTCCAATTTTATTTTCATTTTTTGTCATTATATATATTTATTAGGGGCTGCCTGACCGAGGCGGTAAAGGCGTGCTCGGTTCGCCCGGAAGGACGTGGGTTCGAATCCCCATCAGGAAGTCGTAAAATTTAAGAAACGAGATTTCCACTTCCGGAGGTGCATATGGCCCTGAGGTTCACTCAGCCTACACCAAAAATGAGTACCAGGTTAATTCCTGGGGGCAAAGGCGGCCGGGCGTAGAGCTAACCACTCTACCCCATCACGTGCCGAGGTTAACAATGGTGGAAGCCTTTACCTTCCACTCCTCCAAGGGCCTTCATGGCCTGTACGGAGGTGACTTTGCTATACATATTTATTCCGCATATTTCCAAACCGTATGAAAATAAAATCTATGGATTTTAGTTCCCCAGTTCATAGAGGTGATGAACGTGTCGTCAGACAGAAAAATCTCCACCATTATGTAGCTTAGGTTCTAAGTCATCAACTGCTGTTGCTTCTTCGTCGCACTAAGATTGAGTCGTAATTTTCTAATATGTTAAATTTACTTTCGGCACCAAATGTCACTTTGTCCTACGACTTTTGTGTCTTTATCCATGTACTCCTGAAAAAAAATCTAGCTGGTACTTTTGACTTACTCTAAGTACCCTGCTCAGATGAAAGGTCTACGGTTACCTTGTATGCTGTGTGTGTGTGTGTGTGTGTGTGTGTGTGAGAGTGAGTGAGTGAAAGAGAGAGAAGAATCTGGTTGGTGTATTTGTTATTAAGTGGGGGTTAGAAATCGGCCGCGGTCTCTTCATTAACTGCCATCCCAGCATTCGCAGGTGAAGAGGATTAATCACGCCCAGGAATGGGATTCTCACCTCTTCTTTCATTCATGATAGTTAAGGCAGAGTAGCCTATACACCTATTTAATTTCATTAGACCAGTCTTAAATTCATGATAGCTGGGGTTGTACCTTAATTAAGGCCACGGCCGCTTCCTTCCACCTCTTAGGCCTTTCCTATCCCATCGTCGCCATAAGACCTATCTTTGTCGGTGCGACGTAAAGCCACTAGCAAAAGAAAATCATGATAGCACCGAACAGAGAATTAACCCATAGAAGCGGTGCGGACCTAACGGATAGAATTGCTGTAAACATGATTCCTCTCCAGAAAGTGAAAGGTTCATTCCTCGAGAGAATTTTGTAAACACTACAGGAAAATGTAGTCATCGTCAGCTACTGGCATAACATTGCTAGAGAATTTCCTGCTCCTTTAAATACATGATATATTGCTAGTGTGTACGGTTCGTATCAAGAACGTTGAGCACAAAACGTTATTGCATTTGCAATTTTTATTGTGATCAGTGAATCGTGTGAGTTGAGCTTTGACGCAAAGTTGCGCCTTGAGTTTCTACAAAAGGAGAACTCAATATCGTTGGCAAGCAAGCATTTATTCAAGGTTGCCAACCAAGAGGCCAATTCCACTCCAACGAAGCAAGCAGCTGGGGGAATTTTCTGCTTCTCGCTCAAGGGTACGACGGGAAGCCGCTGTGACGTCAGTCGGCATGATAGCCTATGACGAAACATGGATGACACATACGCTTGTATTCATGGTAAGGGATCGCCGTTTTGGCGTCGTAGCTGTCCGCTTGCTCACAAGCACACAAGTCTTGTACACTCTTTACTGGACAGTCGTGTTAACATAAACCCTGCGGAATTTTACGTTTTTTTCTCATCGGCCGTCGATCGGCTTCCTGCCAACTTGTTTTAGTGGTGATTCCGCGTGCACTGTGTGTATGTTACTCAACGAGATCATTGGGAGAGGTGTTGATACTTCAGTGTTTAGTGTGTGAATCATAACTAAGAAGTCAATCATCAGCCGATAAGCGGCCATTATTTACCGAGTGGAGATAGGAGACACAAGTGTGGTGCATACATAGCTGTGTGAGTCAGCGAACTAGCCGACAAGTGCGAAGTGCCTGCCAGCTCAGTCGTGTCTCACAGTTGGATCTAGCGTGTGTTATTAGTGGTGGAGCCGTGCAAGTTGAAAATGAAGAGAGATTCGCCGTGTCTCGTACTGAGGTTTACGCCTGTTCAGACGTGGGGTACGTAACTTACCTTCTTGTGAAAGTGGTCTTGTTTTTTGGACACCATCTCGCTTATTTTATGATAAGAAGTACGTGGAAAGTGCGGTGTAGTACGATATTTTCAATATTGCTCGTACTTATTCTTCTATTCCATATGTTGCATTGTTTTTGTTAATTCATATTAAGTGCTTTGTTGTAATTTCACATTGTTGTTCTTCATAGTTCTTTTTATTGATAACACATTAACTTCATAATGACTAATTTACTACATCTGCTGTAGCTGCACGGTAATAAGGAAATTACTTTTAGTAAATTACTGTTTTTCCTTCGTACCTGCGACCGATAAGTTTTAGGAGAGGGCCAGAGAGAACTTCGTTTCATTTCTCTTTGAGCACAGAGCAATATTTCATTTTTAGGTTAATATTTCGGTAAATAACATAACGTTTCGTAAAGTTGAAATCGTAAATTCACAGATTCCTCTGAAATCTGTATTAGTCTATTCCATTTAAGCATTACTTCATATTTTTACATTACCCCAGAAGTCGAATCATGAGAAACGTTTCGCCTATTGTTGTCAACAAAACATTCAGATTTTGCCGTTATAACTTGTGTATTATTTAATAATCATCAAGTGTGTCTCAGGCACAAGTCTTAATGGTTAAGATGATCAAGATTCATGTTTATATTCGATCATATGTATTAAATGTTCGTGGATACGTAATGCCCTGATGTGATCTAATTAGTGTCCCGAATATCTTTAGCGACATTTTTATATACGCTGTTATTTGTTTTGTAAGGTTCAGTCTTTGTAGAACTCTCCAATTGACAGTCCATCCTAGCTGGATATAAACCTCTCCGTAATAAAATATACATTCTGGCCATTTTTTTGAGAATACTGGTTATTTCCATAATTCATTTGTGTGTGTGTTGTTAACAATAATTTCGTGTGGCTATTTCTTGAGGGTGGGCGGCATCTGACATGTGTAGGTAACTGCGTGTTATTGTCGTGGAGGGTAGTGTTGTGTGTGGTGTTTGGGACAGCACAAATACCCAGCCCCGAACCATTTAACCAATACATGTTTAAATCCCCGACCCGGCCGGGAATCGAACCCGGGACCTTCTGAACCGAAGGCCAGTACGCTGACCATTCAGCCAACGAGTCGGACGTGTGTGTTATTGGTCGCAATATAATGCCGCTCAATATAATACTTTCCTTCTATGGAAAACACCATCAAGGCCAGATACCAGCTTCAGTGAAACCATACTATTTGCAGTGTATTTTACTATTTTTTAAAAGTTTAGCTTTTACAGCGAAATATAGAGTTTAATCAGCTTATGTTTTGCCTCAGTAATACCCGTCGCAGAATGAGACGAAACAGTAGCATTGTGACGCAGAATTAACAGCCTGTAAATATAAAATATTATGCATTTTGGGTAATAGTTTTAAGGCTTAACGTCGCCATCCGATGGACGAATCATAATTTAAAATTAAATTACCGTTTAAGATTACAAAAACCATTCGAAAATTACTTTGTAATGCCGGTGTGGGTTAATGTACTAGAATAGTACATATTAAATATCGTAAACGAATAGTTAAATATTTTGGATAATGTAAATTCATGATGCTGATTAATTTAGCTACTTAATGCCCTCACTTCATGTGAGCACTGCAGAGGGGTTTGGAATTGAACCCAGGATTTTGCCACGCAGTGTAGTGATTAGAAAGTGTATACCACCAGCACCTCTCATACCTTGCCGGCCAACATTCAGATTGTGAAAATTGTTTCCACCAACGGGACTCTAATCGCCTAACCACAGTGTCAGACCATGTAGACTTGACGCTTTAAAACAGGCTAATTTTAAGGTGCAACAATCATTATTAAAGTTACTGTTGTACGATTATTAACATACGTACATACATACATACATACATACATACATACATACATACATACATTATCATTAAAGACTGTTATGCCTTTCAGCGTTCAGTCTGCAAGCCTCTGTGAATTTACTAAACGTCGCCACAATCCTCTATTTGCAACTAGTGCTGTGGTCTCATTTAGTTCTATACCTCTTATCGTTAAATCGTTAGAAACTGAGTCTAACCATCGTCGCCTTGCTCTCCCTCTACTTCTCTTACATTCCGTAACAGATTCCATTATTCTCCTAGGTAACCTATCCTCCTCCATTCGCCTCACATGACCCCACCTCCGAAGACGGTTTATGCGTACAGCTTCATCCATCGAGTTCATTCCTAAATTAGCCTTCATCTCCTAATTCCGAGTACCCTCCTGCCATTGTTCCCACCTGTTCGTACCAGCAATCATTCTCGCTACTTTCATGTCTGTTGCTTCTAACTTATGAATAAGATACCCCGAGTCCACGTAGCTCTCACTCCCGTAAAGCAAAGTTGGTCTGAAAACGGTCCGACGTAAAATTATTAACATACTTAGGCCTATAATATTTTATATGCAGGGATGAAAGATATGAATACAAGCATATGAATTGTGAAATTCAAAAAGTTATTTTATTAATTCAAAAATGGAGAAAAGTAACAATTATTGTAACTTTAAACTACAGGAAAGTAATTTCAGAGTCTTGACTGTTATAAATTGAAGTATTAAGAAAATGTCTTCAAATAAAGTCGCTAAATGATTAGTGATTTATTATTATTATTATTATTATTATTATTATTATTATTATTATTATTATTATTATTATTATTGTTATTATTAATGTATTTACATTAATCAAAATTTTAACTATTAATTTACGATATTTAAAAAATACTCTTTTAGTACATTACCATACACTGGCAATACACAGTACTTTTCGAATATTTTTTTTTCTAATCGTAAATTGTCTACGTATATTATTAACAATATCATAAACAAAAATAGACTTACTCTGCAAGTACCCCCTGCTGAGAAACACTGCTTTAGAGTACCTCTATGTGGGCCTCTTCATCTCGTTGGGCAATCTATGTTCGTTAGTTCTTGATCAATTTCGTCCAGTAACTGATCCAGAGCCCGCCTCTCTAGTGGTTAGTGTGATTACCTGCCTCCCCCGAAGGCCCGGATTCGATTCCGGGCTCTGCCACGAAATTTGAAAAGTGGTACTAGGGCTGGAACGGGGTCCACTCAGCCTCGGGAGGTCAAATGAGTGGAGGTGGGTTCGATTCCCACTTCAGCCATCCTGGAAGTGGTTTTCCGTGGTTTGCCACTTCTCCTCCGTGATGGTACCTAACATAAGGCCACGGCCGCTTCCTTCCCTCTTCCTTATTAATCCCTTTCATCTTCCCATCCCCCCAGAAGGCCCCTGTTCAGCATAGCAGGTGAGGCCGCCTGGGCAAGGTACTGGTCATTCTCCCCATTGTACGCTCCAGGACACTGCCCTTGATGTGGCAGAGGTGGGATCCCTCTTTCAGTCTGAGGGAAAAACCAACCCTGGAGGGTAAACAGATTAAGAAGAACTGATCCAGAACGGTAGTTGGGAAAAGGTGATGTTTATCCCAATCTCAAGTTGAGTTGCGACTTATATAAGTGTTAATCGTCATTCGGGAAGTCTCCACTCGCAGAGAATTAAGTCTTCGTCTATAGGTTTCTACGACGTAACTCGTGCATTGAATTTAGGGGGGAATTCGAAGTTCTGTAAACTTGTTTATATCGATGACTAAGGCGCTAGTGTTATTTTTTAAATGGAAAATAAGTTCATTGCCTTACAACTTTCTAGATAGTGGCCCCTCGTCACCAACTCTATAATCACTTGAAGATTGGTATTTATAAGGATTTTAAATCACTCTTCTTTCCTAGAAATATTTTACTTGAGAAAATAGTGCAGAATTACAGACAGAACTTCCTTCTTTGTAACTCTGAATATACTTCGAGATAATGATTGATTGTTGTCTTACCATCACTGTTTTCTATTCCAGGAGGTCATAAAGAGTTCCATCGCCGACATAAGGAGTTCTGCGAGGACACCTTACTGCCTCCCAGTGGTAGACCTCTCCTTCAATCACCCCGTGCCTGTGCTAGCCCCTCTTGCCCTATGGGTTCAGACAATGGGCTACTGGAGGCGGTGGCAGCCGCCGATATAGACTCTCAACCCGCTTCTCGGGTGCTCCCGTTCCTTTACCTGGGTAACCAGCACGACGCCGCCGACCTAGCGTGCCTCCGTGCTTTGGGCGTCACGCGCGTGCTCAACGTGACGTCGCACCTGCCGGGTTACCACGAAGCATGCGGCATCACGTACAAACAGCTACCGGCCTCCGATTCAGGCCACCAGAACCTCAAACAGTACTTCGAGGAGGCCTTCGACTTCATCGGTAAGTATTCAGAAATGGAATATGCTACCCCAGATTTTCTTTCTTTCTTTCTTTCTTTCTTTCTTTCTTTCTTTCTTTCTTTCTTTCTTTCTTTCATTAGTGAATAGCCGCCATAGGGTGCATTTTGGTAAATATTATCTGTGTTCTCCCAGTACATCAGGTAACAATTCTTGAGGGCGTCTTGCCTTCTTCGGTGGAGGTTTTCTTGGACTGGAGAAGAAAGCCAATATTCTATTTCTTGACTGCCTCTCTTGTATTTTAAAGTACTGTAATGGTCATATTTAATGTCCAAGATTTTCCTTTCTGTGCGTACATTTACGAGTGAGAAATTACCGTACCTAGAGAAGTCTTCTCCTGGCCCAGTTCTGATTATAAGAGCGTCATACTGGGTAACAGAGCATTTCCGCTGAGAATGATCTCCCGAAGTGTGATGCTTTTGTTTATTGCTCATTCACTTCAGGCAAATAAGTATAGGATGTTACTTTTACAGTAAATCTCAATGCACCCCTGGAACCCTTGCGTCAAGGAGGTTCACGTGTGCAGGGATCGAAATAGAACTGACAATATTTATACAAATAAGCCTTCGGGAGCTAATGACGGTGTTTTCCGTGTATTCCACAACCGTGCTGACAACTACTGTCCGTTTTTATTCATGTAGCAAGGGCTTGCTTCGCTCTCACATGAGGAGAAATTACGACTCTACTCGTCAATCATAAAAATGACGGCAAAAAGACAACACCGTGTATTCCTTCGAAGAGGGATGACCAAGAACATATGATTGAGGTGTGATCCCTGTGCATAATGTAAATTGCAGTGGGGTGTTACGCTGTTTGACGGAGCTGAAATACATTATGTTAGTATATGTTGAAAATAAAACTGAAATTAAGAAATTATTGCAAAAGTGTAGATTGGTCTGAGGAACAAACCTAAGTGTGCATGATTTCGTGTGTAAAACATGTAGAATTGTATATTCTAGTTCACCACCTCAATCGGACGAATGTATTGGAATTTTCTACAGCACTATGTCGTTGGCTTCCGATACGTTAAAGATCTTCTACGGGACACAATTCTGACATCTCGGCGTCTCTTGAGAATCGATAGCAATTGAAGAAACGTTACATATTATTATTATTATTATTATTATTATTATTATTATTATTATTATTATTATTATTATTATTATTGTTATTTGAAAGGTTTGATTCTTCGATCATATAAACTCGGATTAACATCTGCGAGATATATTCTTGCTGAGCAAGCAACTAGTTCTGCCTACTACAAGAAAGGCAAGTCATTGGATAGGCCACGCTTCTAGGTAACCTGCCATGCCATGAATGCGTCGTATATCCTATAGTTTTAATATCCCACAAGCTTTTTCCTGGTTCATAATGCCGAAAATTCATTTACCTGTCAGATTGCTATCGTATATTGTGAACCAAGCCCAATGTTCTATTGCATTTATCAACGGTAATCTATTTTTTCCTGCCAGGTCCATATTATCACGTATCAAACGAAGTCTCTTATCTTGCCGCACCAATTTGAAATGAAATGACGTATGTCTTTTAGTGCCGGGAGCGTCCGTGGACAAGTTCGGCTCACCAGATGCAAGTCTTTTGATTTGACGACCGTAGGCGACCTGCGCGTCATGATGAGGATGAACACCCAGCCCCCGTGCCAGCGGAATGAACTAATTTTGGCTGAAATTCCCGACTCTACCGGGAATCGAACTCGGCACCCCTTTGACCAAAGGCCAACACGCTAACCATTTATCCACGGAGCCGGAAACCAATTGGAAGGTTGACCGGAACTATTCTCGAACCACTTGTTTGTCCGTATTATTTTTTTTTGGCACGGTAAGTCATCATTGTGGCCCATCGTACTAAGACAGACTTGCTCCATCGTGGGACCGGGAAGCTAAGATAAAGTGTTTTTATCCCAGACTACGACGAGTATTGCCGATTGTCCTAAGTGACTTTTCCCAACCTTACCGTGAGATAATGCGTTATTTCATACCTTGGACACCTACAACTGCTGCTACAACCACAACAGTGAAGCGCTAACCCTTTTATCTTTTTCTTGGGAATTCTTCACTCTGACACGTCTTATCATTATATATTTTGCCAGTTATAATTGAATTAACCTGTTCTAAACAGTTAATAATAAATTCCCATTCTTTTGTTCTCTACACAGTAGCGTAGCCAGGATCGACCGATGGTGGGGTGGTTATAGTAACAAAAATTGTTAAGGTGCTCGTGCGTGTTATCTGTTGGTTTTACAATTATGTGCCTGTGAATGTTCAAGAGAGCAACCCATGGAGTCGATTTTCCCTTGTTTATTGTCAGTTTCTGTTTATTATCTTTTGTAAAAGTTTCATGGGGGTGTTTCTGACCCCCAATACCCCCCCCCCCCCTTGGCTTCGCCCCTGACACTACAGGGACCTGTGTGGTTAACTGTGTAGCACTTGCCTACTGGGCCTACTTGCCTACTGTCGATATTTTTAGAGTAATTAATCTATGATTTCATTTTTATTCATATACTGTAAGCCCAATACTAAATGTGCCATCCGAGATGTATGCTTTGAAAGTTCATAACATCAGGGCACTAGGAAACTAGTTATGCTATTCAAGGGTTTGATCCTGGATCACTAGGTCTGGATGTATTTTTTTCTTCGAACCCCTCCCCCCCCCACACACACACATACACCCCTCGAACCCAAGCACGGGAGGATTAAATCTCTTTTCTAATTCTGGGACATAATTCTAAATATCATTACCCAAAGGCTAAAACATACTGCTTTAATACACCCGAATTCACATACTCAAGATGGTGGGGATAATAGGCCTATAACAGTCGTCTTGAACAAAAAAATGCATGACAAGAAAAGAAAAATATTGTAGGCTACTGTTGAAGCCTGTGATGGCGGAGGAAAATGTCTGAGAAAGAGCACGAAGTAGCAAGAGTTGTTGAATTGAATGCAACCGTATTGTGAGGTGTGCAAGGAACCCGATGGCTGGTCACGTGATTGTAAGCTCAAGGTGAGCTTGAGGCAGTGTGAAGGTCGGGCCCGGGTCGCGAAGTGTCTAGCTAGACATAGCAGTCTGTCAACTGTTGGCCCGTTGGCTTTTAAAATTGTCTGTTAAGTATCTTAACATCAGTTATACACTGGTATTTGCTATTTTAACGTATTCCGAATTTATTTTAACGTTAAACCCATTATACTAGTGACCAGTAGCTAATTCAAAGCTTTATGTTAATTTTTTTTTTTTTTTTTACAAGTTGCTTTACGTCGCACCGACACAGATGGGTCTTACGGCGATTTATGTTAATTTGTTCTTGAGTTACCCATTATAACATATTATCAGTAAGTAGGACCTCGACTCGAGTTTCAATGAAGGGGTGAACGTGATTTTTGAACTCTCCGGAAGGCGTTTCAGAACCTTTTTTTATGTTCCGGTAGATCGTAGAAAGAACTCTCTAGTAGGTCACTCGTTACATGACCTTGCGTGCTGAGCTATCATGAAACATGCTAGAGATATCGTAAGCACATAGTTTGTTGTAATGTATTTGAACTAACCACGTGTTTTCCTGAAGGTTTACATTTAACATCCCCTTGTGGTACCACTGTTGTGCATTGAACTGTCTAGTTAGTGCTCAAATTTCTTCCGTGGCTGGTTTCTGTGAATCTGGTTTGCTCAATTTATTCTTGCCGTTAAATACCCCGCATGAATATTATCAAGACTCCGTAACACGCGACGTGATAAGTTCGTCGAGTGAGTCATCCAGGCTAGACACGTGACCACTTAACTAGTGTGAAAAGTAGTCCTCCGCGCTTGCTGGTGTTATCCGGCAATTGTTTCAATACTTCCTTGCTGTCTCATTTAGAACCGTAAATCCTAAGACCTGAAAGTGTGACGCAACATATTGTAACGATCCAGATTGTAACATCAGGGTGGGCTTTTTGGCGTGGTATTCAACTGCTTCCGGTTTCATGTGTCGTCCCGCTTAGTCAGGACTTCCGGTTTCTGAGGTTTGGGGTATATTGCTGGGGCACCTTTGCAAGGTTTCGCTTGGAAGGGGAAGTTGCAGCTGGTTTTTTTCAATCACCGAAGCCTGATTAGTGAATACTCGTTGCGGTTGAATTACTCTGTTGTGAAGGAATTGATGTGTCACGGATATTACATAAAGAAAGGACCGTGGCCGCGAGAGTCAGAAGTAAATTTAATGTGGTACTTCTGATATTC
The DNA here is from genome assembly GCF_040414725.1 of Anabrus simplex. Taxonomy (NCBI): domain Eukaryota; kingdom Metazoa; phylum Arthropoda; class Insecta; order Orthoptera; family Tettigoniidae; genus Anabrus; species Anabrus simplex. The sequence goes on from NC_090266.1 coordinate 1,050,285,058, forward strand.
TCTAGTATTGAAATTTACTTTTTGTTGTAATTTAACCGGGATGAATTTCTTTATACATTCATGTTCGATTAACTATCAACCTTTGAAAAAAATACCTTTCTAATATTCCTGGATTATTTAATTTGGCCACACTTACTAATGATGGTTTGATGAAGTTCGTAATACGACATTTAACAGATGGATTGCCTACTTAAAGTTTTCAAATGTATATTGAAATTTTTCTACTGAGCTGTTCTTTAACTGTGTTGAAGTGGGCTAAAATGTCAGAAAGTTCGCTGGTTATTTAGCCTGTTTTTATAAACTGGAAGTTACATTGCAGTGTGTAAGTAGTGTAGTACACTTAGTTGAACATATCTTGCAATAATTCCAAGTTGAAAGCTATGCAAAAGCCACCAGAGTTTATCAAACTCTTCCGTATTCCCTTTCAACCTATGCTCTCATGACACAATTACAGGATGTGTAAAAGTCTTCACTTAGCCTTGTAACGTTCAAAATTGCAGGGCCCATTTGATTTAGTTAGGGAAGCTTTAGACAAGCGATAATTCTGGTTAGTACATTTGCTAGTGTGTGGAAAAGTAAACATGTTTGGTCTGTTTCATTATCTAATCCGAGGCGATGTCAGTGATTCCTTGATATAATGTACGCCGTACATAACAATACAGGACAGATTTCCTTCCGGCTCATTGGCTGAATGGTCAGCGTTGAGGCCTTCGGGAATTTAATAGAGTCTGGTTAATTCCTCTGACTCGGGGACTGGATGTTTGTCCCTACACATTCTTCATATTCACACCACACACCATACTACGAACGACCACAGAAAGACGCAATAGCGCACAAATATCTCCACATATGGTTGGCGTTCGAAAGCGCATCCAGCCGTAAAACAAGGCCAAATCAATGTTTATCACACAGTTCGCACCCACAGCCTCACCAGGATATGGGGAAGGCGGGAAAAGATGATGATTAACGTTTCAGTTATTGCAATCTGTCAACCGTTATGCAATGATCATTGTTCATATGATCAGAACGATGATAGCTCATGTTTGGTCCCCAAATTCTACATAACAGGCGTAGTAGTGTGCACCTCTGAAATGTTGTAACTATATAATTTGCGTAATTAACGAGGGATATCCTATAACACTGTCTTTCTCATGCAAACAGATCAACCTAAGTTTGCTTCAATCAGCTGGAGCAGCATATGGCGTTGAGGTTTGTAGGCTGCGGTGTGACTCATATCGGACGTGAATGGAAAGAGGAAGTCGAGGGTTATCTTCCCCACTCTGCTGCTTCCGTTGTGTGTGTGTCCTCGTAGGATACATTTCCCAGTAATTGTACTGTATGTTAATCAGGTTCAGAATGAAATTTTACCCCTTTTTACGTATAGGTTGTGTAATTCAGTTAATCACGATTACGATGTTCACTTTAGACATTTTTGTAGTTATTCGTTATGGTCTGCTAGACTGTTAGATACAGAGTGAGGATGATAGTCGGCAATGCGGGCCGGATTGGTTGGCTCCGACCCCCTCCAACCCGGTATTACTCATATCGATTGTATCCCTGCAGGCTGCCAGGTGACTCATAGCTTCAGCCCGCGCAGTTGTAGAGCAAGTGCTGATGGCTGACGACAGGTGGGGTTGTTGCTTGCTTGCTTGCTTGCTTGCTCGTTCGAGCTGACCATGCCTGGAAACCTGACTGAAAATCTACAGGCTGTTGGGTCATATTCAGTTTCCATTAACAGAATGCCTTTCATAAGGAAATTGCTCCAGTTTTTCTTCTTCATATGTTGGACGTGAAGGGAAATCTTTTACTTATTAGTAGCATAAAGATACGTTAAACATCCTTTTCTTCTAAAGGCTTGTTTGGGCATGTTAACATAGCGCAAAATTGTAGACCACATTAATTAGAATACGAATCCCAACTGTTGGTTCCTACAAAGCATTCGTCGCGAATTTCAATTCCATACTGCGTATGTTTAAAAACATGCATATAAAATATTATAGAGAAACTGTGTGTTTCTCATGCCAGTAATATGAATATTTGCACTGCAGACTATTTGAAGTATTACATACACGCATTGCGCCTTGGCGTTTTGTTGACAAGGGATTGCATTTGTGTAAAATAAATGCCAGCATATGAAGACCTCGGGGGTTACAAGTCATAACCCTCGTATTTTGGATTTTTGAGTTCATTGTTGTAAACAGTAATATCCAACTTGAAGTTTCTTTTTATTCAAGAAGCTAGTCGATTTAACGAGATATGGTAGCACAATTCTGCTTCATTTTGCATAACAGGCCACATGTCTCTGCAGTAAACAATCACAACCCAGATCTCCAAGATGGCGGATCATGTTCTTGAAAATGTGCTTTCTTCTAAAGAAAATCTCATTTATGGTAAATAAAACAATGATGATAAGTATATTATTGACAGAGATGATAGTTTAAATGATCCTGATCACACTGAAATCCTGGAAGATGATGGAAGTTCATCGGAAAATAGTGGGCAGATAAGTTTTCCAGATGACTAGCAGCTGTGTTTACCATGTGGTTTTGAATGTTGGTTATAACTGTCTACATGCTGTGATATAAATACCTTTTGTAAAAGTATTAGTATTCATGATTAGTATCATCATAAATAACACATATTATTAACTGTTGTTATTATACTGAAATTTTATTAACATACCGCTCTTGGCACGTCCTTTGCGCGACTAGGTGGGTTATAACTTTTTACACTTGTTGATGTAAGGGTACTTCATATATAACTTATAAACATTAGTTTAACCTGTCATTTATTAAAAACAATTGGGTAACTACATCATGTGAAATGAAAAAGTACGGTAATCTCATTAACATGCCGGGGTTGTATCCCGGCTCAGTCCGGTGGGTTATTGAAGGTGCTCATATGCGTCAGAATTGTGTCGGTAGATTTACCGGCACGTTAAAAACTCCTGAGGGACAAAATTCCGGCACCTCGGGAGTGTTCGAAAAACGTAAAAGTAGTCCGTGAGACGTAAATACAATAACATTATTATTTATTCTCTTAGTTCATTTTATTAAACATGGTAGTCTACATCCAGCATTTTCCTTCCTTTTTCTAGGGCGGTAAAGCAAGCACTTCAGCCAGAATTCCAGAAACTGAGATGTTTTCTTGTATTGTCAGTTCACTACTTTTATCAATATTGCATGTAAACAATTATAACCCTCTAATTGATACGCACTGTCAGTGTTTAATATCCTCTAATTGCCTATAATACTGGTTTTTATGCATTTTTTATCCAGGATGTTATAAAGAAGGATTACATGTACCATTGCATTCAGTACGATGTTTCAGAGATTATACATTCTAGTAGTAAATATTTTGTGAACATTCATTCCGTTCTATCTCAGAAATTACAAAATGTGGGTTGTCATTATTTACCCCCCGAAGTCTGCATATATATAGGCTACTAACTTCACATAATGGTTTCTTATTCCAATGTTTTATCATTTACTTAGGAAATGTACAAATGTAGAAAGGTTATCCTGAGACTTTTCTCTGTATAGTTTCTATGTCTTTTACTTTAGAATGTTTTGGATGTCCCCCAATGTTAAGGGTGTTGGTCTATAGGGAAAGACGCCTCAATAATTCTTCGGCGAACTCCATTTTGTAAGTTATCCACCTCTGTAGTGCAACGGTTATCGCCGTCCACGGTAAGCCCGGTTTCGATTCCCAGTCCTGTCAAAGATTTAAGATTGACAGTGGTGGCTGGTGTGTGATTGAAATTGTACTTTGGAGGCGTGCTTGAAAAGAACTGCACCATAATTGTCATAATAAACATTACACACTCTAACACTGGATATAAAAGGTCGCTGTTAAAATCTGCTTTCACTTGATCAGAGCTGCTAGCATCATACGTGAATTCAAACACGGGACTCCATTCTTCGGCTGCAGCACAAACACTGGATATTTCTAACCCTTTACAGTTCGTTAACTTAATTATCAAAGGTCCAGTATCTGCATCGATGCTATTTCATTGAATACTTCTATTGTCAATACCCTGAGTGTTAATTGAAGTTTTGTTTTGTCGCCCGAAGATTAAATTTTACCATAATGTGTTTTGATCAACTGTGAATTGTTTTACGTGAGAAGGTTACTGCCATAGGCCTAATAAGTGTAATAGAATATCAGATTCTATGCATTACGTGCTCTGTCTTAACATCAATTCGAAATCCATTTAGGGGTTGTAGGGGTTTTGAGGGGTCAATTCATCTCGACTAGTGAAAGTGTGGGGAGTTCCTCCCGCTACTGTCAGGCTTGATTAAACGAAAGCCAATAAGTGCGTGGATATGGACAGCAATTACTGCTCCATTATCAAGCGAGTCAAATTGCGTGGAGAGTGACTCATTGCCATGATAGGCACTTCAGAATACTTCTCTCCCCCCACCCCCACTGTCTTGTAATCATTTTTGAAAGAGGTCGGATATGCTCCTTGGTGCTTCGGGCCTTTTATGTTGATATATTATCCTGATACTATCATGCCATAACCGAATAACTTTTTGTAGTGCTATTTGAGGACACAACCAACCTTCCGGCTGATGACCAAGATTACCGTACAGTATGTACTGAATATCCAAGAATTTTTGTTGGTGCCCTGCACCTTATAATTTCGAGTTTAAATCTTTGGACCATCCCCCACCCCAATCTTAAGATTTGTTCTACATAGGCTCTTTCTGTAGGATAGACGCCATTAGGATACCGTATAACTGGGTCCAGAGTTCAATCCTGGCACAAGGCTTGTTTTGACAGCCATTCCCATTGTAATTTCATTCCGAATTTTTTCGTACCTTCGTCAGTAAGCCCGTTCACTTTCTCAATTATTATTATTATTATTATTATTATTATTATTATTATTATTATTATTATTGGTGGTGGTTCATTTAATCGCAGTGATGTCATCGTATCTCACTGTTACAAATGAGAATTGAACCAAGTAGTTTGTTGAGGGAGTTCAAAAGTGATGTATATTTCCTTGTCAAATAGATCGACGACAATTAGAAACTGGAAATGGATACATTTAGAATTGCTCCATGACTATCAGAATGCGTGTTGTGAAGATTGCTCTGTGAAACACAACCTTCTAGGTGAACACATAATTAGGTTATTATAGAAGTGTTGTTGATATCTGTCTAAATCACTTATTCGTGTTAGCTACATGAAGATCAGGTATTTCATAGATCAGAATTATTGGTAATGGTGAGTTATTACGTTATTTTTGAATGCACTTCGCACGATGTTGTTTGTTCGGTTGATAGATTTTGTTCTCTCTTCAAATCAAATTATGGTTTTGGAGTATGTGTTCTTGAACTGGGTTTGTAATTATAGTACTTCCAATTTTCGTCCTGAGAGCAGCTAGGCGCCATGCCGTTTGGTCGTTCACCAAGGCAGTTTCGGAATGCTCCGTGGGTTGCGTGTTTGCTGCATGACTCACCTCCCGGACTCGCTCTTACAGCTTCTCATAGCTTGGGAACTTCGACCGTAGAAAGAGCTGGGTTCTTGGAGGTTACATACTGTATGTATGTATGTATGTATGTATGTATGTATGTCCTGTTCGGAGTACATGTTAGCATATTTCCCGATGGTTCGCGACGCACTCCGAAACCGTACGAGCCACCCGCAGCACCTGCTTCTACAAAGAAAGTAGAAACAATTGTGGATTCACTGACGTCAATAACCCTGTTGTTGACGTCACTAGTCTGAACTGCACTAGTAGCTGACTTCATGCATGGACCGTGATAATAGACGCTCAGAAAGGTCATTTCAAAAGAACGTGACTTCGCGTAGGCTGTAGAAGCAATTTGTTCCCTCAAAGCCCCCTTAGTGCCTAGTTCAGAAAATTGTAAAGTGCGAAACTGGACGAAACACTATAGCTGGGGAGAACAGAAGTTTCTTCTTATTCTTCCGGTCTCGTTCCAAGTTCTCTCCTGGGTCTGATTATGAATCGAGGATACCCTTCCCCTTCCCATAGTTGTCTGTCTCTCGTCCACTATATCTGTCTATCCATTCTTTCTCTTTCAAGGCCATCCTTGTGATCTCTTTCCTCTGAATACTTTCTTTGACACACTATCTCCCATTCACACCGTGTCACATATTCATCTACCTGAGCCTGCTTATTTCTATCCTGTCCTGTAATTCCAATCCTTTTTTCTAATACAGCTTCATTTCTGATTCTATCTTTTCTTTTCGTCCCTACGATACCTCTTAAAGAATAGCATCTCGGCCTCCTGAACTCTATTCTCGTCTGCTGGTTTTGTTATTGTTTTTTATGTACCTACTGCACATATCAATATTGGTACATAATAGATTGAATGCAGATGTTTGCATTTTCCTTGGAACTTCTTGCTTCCTTATACTCTGGTGTAAGCCATTTGCTTGTCGTACTCTCTTTCCAATCTCGAGTTATTTGCCCATCTGTGTATACACTAATTGAAACTTAAGAAAAAATGTTCACCACTTCTATTGGAGTAAATTTACTGTTATCTCCCTTCCTTCCTTCCTTCCTTCCTTCCTTCCTTCCTTCCTTCCTTCGTCTTTCTGCGCTTGTTCTCATTTCAAACCCTTCTGTCATCTGATTCCCTACATTAACTTGTTCTTGTACTTCCATTTCATTTTATCCCCATATTGCTATGTGATCTGAAAACAGTGGGTCCTTTGCTGTGTTGCTTTCCGTCTTCCACCTTGCACATCTGTAGATTTTATTCATGACTGTGATGAAGATTATGGGGCACTGCGCTTCTCTGCTGAAGTCCTGTCTGCATATCAAACCATTATGTTCCTCCTATCTTTACATGTCTCTCTCTCTCTCTCTCTCTCTCTCTCTCTGTGTGTATGTGTGTGTAAAAAGCTTCTATCATTTACAGTTTATACTTCTGCTCTGTCTACTTATTTTTTCCCCCTTGCATCCCAAATGAACTGCACTGGTACACTGTACTGTTCGTAGGCCTTCTTCATGTCTAGAAATATCGTCAACGAATCTTTCCCACTCTAGCATCTTTTCTCCATCATGGGATGTAGTGTCAAGTGTTGATCTGTCTTTCCTAAAGTCATATTGTTCTTTTTTTTTTTTTGGTAGTATAATTTCATTCTCAATCTTCCTCTCACTATCCTCTTGAATATCTTAACTAAAAATATGAAATAAGGAAGATTCCTCTATAGTTGTTACATTCCATGTCAACTTTCTTGAATAATGGGATTGCTAGACCTAATTAGAATATAATTTCCAACCATTTTTTTAAAACTTCTTTTTTCATTTGTGGAGTATATCTTCTTTCTGTGTTAAAATCTGTCCTGCTTCTCTAAGAGAATTTCATTATTGTCTGTGGAGAGCGTCCTGTAAGTTGCTTTTTGGCCACTACTGTTGAAATACTAATTTGGTGAATGTTGGTGCAATAGATCACTTACGGTTTTTCTCTATTTCTTTATTTTCAACTAATTTTGCACTTCTTTTGTCTGCAAGTGCATTCGTGAATTTAAGTTATTAATGACAGATTGTCTCTAGATAGGTTGTCCCATCCTTTAATACCTTGTGGAAGAGAATGTGAGTAAATATCAAACGTGGGTGTTGGTCATTTTTTTTATGAATGCCCTTGTCCTCTGCGGATTACTGAGGTACTGAGCCAAACTACTCGGTAGCAATTTCAGAAATTTGCAATGGATAGGAGATAATTGTCTGTGTTTATGATCTGGTGTTGGGGGTAAAACGTTCTGTCTGTAGAGATATCTATTAAAACCGAACAAGTTTTGTTAAATTCAGCTATTATGGTGGATTATACTTCTTTTCTTTTCTCTGTGAAACTTTGGAGCATACACCATTTGTACCCTTTGCAACCATTAGTGCATCCAGTTTCTGAAAATGATTGGCACCAATGCACACTTAGTATATTTATACTAGGAGGTAGACTGGTATCATCTGACGAATGCTTTTTTAATGTGCAGTGATATTATTAACTATCAGTATAGCAGAATAGTTTTTTCTGTGACTTGATGTGAAATCAGATTACTTGATATCCTTGGCAGTACACAATCTTGTTCTTATAAAACTATTACAATGTAACATTTAAAAATGTTCATAGCTTGAAGTTCATGAGTACTACTCCTTGGCTGAATGGTCAGCGTTGAGGCCTTCAGTTAAGAGGATCCCGGATTTGATTCCCGACTGGGTCGGGGATTTTAATCGCGTCTGATTAATTCCTATGGCTCGGGGACTGGGGTTTGTGTTTGTCCTCTTTGTATTCAGACAACACACTACACTACCAACCATCATATAAACACGCAATAATCATTACATCCCTCCACATAGGGTTGGCGTCAGGAGGTCATCCGGCCATAAAATAGGGCCATATCCAAATGAGCTGCACAGTTCGCATCCGTGACCCCCCGGGCATTGAAAACGCTGTAGAAGAATCAGAATAATAGCAGCTTGAAATTCACGAAGTAGCAACATTTTATACCCTTTGACCACATTTATAGTGGCTGGGTGTAAATTATTTCAACTAGATACAATGAGCAATAGGCTAGTTATGATTCACCCTGTACCATACACCAATTATGACGAGCTTCTGGCATTGGTGGTCTTCTTCTTCTTTTCTTCATGGGGCCTCTAAATATTAATTCCTAATTAGCGTCGACCTCTTAAGATCTTTTGCTACCATGTTTTTCCTTCATTCCCACCTAGATATACCTGCGCCCTTCACAAAGCTGTAGGTTGTTCTTATCGGGTCTTCTTGGATTTTTCTCTCTCTTCACCTGGTAGTCCTAGAGTGGAGAGTTTGATTCTATCCAGCGCCTCACATTCGAAAAGTATGTGTTCAGCTGATTCCTCTGTCCGAATCGTTGGCTGAACGGTCAGCGTACTGGCCTTCGGTTCAGAGGGTCCCGGGTTCGATTCCCGGCCGGCTCGGGGATTTTAACCTTCATTGGTTAATTCCAGTGGCTCGGGGGCTGGGTGTTTGTGCTGTCTCCAACATCCCTGTAACTCACAGACCACACATAACACTATCCTCCACCACAATAACACGCAGTTACCTACACATGGCAGATGCCGCCCACCCTCACCGGAGGGTCTGCATTAGAAGGGCTGCACCCGGCTAGAAATAGCCACACGAAAAAAGAAAAGCTGATTCCTCTACTTCATTGCATTTGCTTCTCAGATGGCAGTGTCCTGTCAACAGTCCTACTACCCATGGTAGTACATTATTTAATTTTACTTTAACAGTGGTGGATTGAATGTCTCCATCAAAACTTGGGAACCCTTTTCACAAACAATTGGAACACATACTACTGGATGTATATTCGCTCAAAATTAGAATTTAATGAATGATATTGTATGTTCCTCGCATTTCGTATTTTGTCAGACATAATTTTAATTATCAAAATTGATTTCCCTGCATGTAAATACAAACCCTGTGGATGCCCACCACAAACATTTTATCTATAGGTTCATTTGTTTCTGAGAAAAGTATACCTGTGAGGAACGTACACGTACACACCACCATGAGTTTGTTGATTTTTTTTTTTTTTTTTTTTTTTTTTTTTTTTTTTTTTTTTTTTTGTGGGAGGCACCAGCTTGGAAAACCTTCCAGGCCTCATTCTCGTAATATACTATTTAGTTTTTTAATGATTATTTTAGTCAATATTTGAGCTCCTTTTAATTCAATGTTTGATTTGTCTCGTTTCAGAGGAGGCACGGAAGAGTGGTACGAGTGTATTGGTTCACTGCCAGGCTGGCATTTCACGCTCGGCCACTATTGCCATTGCGTATGTCATGAAGCACAAGTTACTTTCAATGGTGGAAGCTTACAAGTTAGTGAAAAGTGCTCGACCAATCATATCCCCAAACCTCAATTTCATGGGCCAATTGTTGGAACTAGAACAAGGTCTTCGGAACACCGCAGGTTCATCGACAGCCATTGCTGAATCATCTGATCTCAAACCCTGCCACCAGTGTCGTTGGACCCACCAGTCCAGTGAGGAAGTAACGTCTGGCTGCAGTGTCTAACATCTTTCTGCTGCTTCAGATTTGTGCAGCTTTGTGCAGATGTACTAAAGAGGCAAACAAAACCTTCTTTTATGGTACCATCTGCACATTTCTAAGTCAACATCCAACTCCTAAACCAGTGTTAAATAAGTTACATCAGGCCGTACCCAAAGGCATATATTATCAGCTATGAACATGTAATTGTGGGCACGCACAGTCCACAAAGCTGAGTTAAGTTATTGTTGTGGAGATTTATAGCCTTCTTGGTGATGTTTAGTTTGAGATTTCTTCTGCCGTTATATGGAGAGAGTACTACTCAGCACATCACTTTCTAAGTTGTTTTCAGCTGACGAAGATGATCAAGGAAATGTCTTAGCCTGTACTGGGTTGGATCTCCAGGAAGACGTCTTATGATGGGATACATCATGTTAAGTCTAGCCTGCTCTGCTTGATGAAATGTTCCCAAAATAGTGTTGACTGACATCCTGAAAGCACTCTGCTTCCTCTAGGCACACTTTTCAGACTGGACAATAGTGATAATAGAACTAGGAATGTGTGCAGACTGTAATGGAATTGGAACATTCATGTGTGCATGTGTGTGTGGAATGGACATATTATGTAGAGTAAATGATGATGTTAGTTACGGGTTTTTCTTCTATTTATTAACTAGATCAGAGTGTTTTGTTGATAAAAAGCTATTGTATAGCCGCATTCCCACAACTATGTTAGTTGAGCAGGATATGTGTTGTGGGGTGTGTTTTATACATTCAGAGAGTAAGGAACACATATTTTGTACTTCGCTACATTATCATAAGATTGAAAGCGTTGATGGTGAATTACAGTGCATTGTACTTTAGGGCCATCTCTGAAAGAAGTTTGATGATTTTGTCTTTGAATAAAAACCACAATATCCCTTCCCATTTTGTTTTGGCTAATGGGATAAAATGGGCTTGTTGGTATTTGAATCTAGTCGTTTCTTGGGTTAAAAGGCTGTGTTATATATCTGATTTTTAATTTTATTGTCATTATTTTTACTTTCTCTTAGTTAGTTTATGGCACAAAGGATTGTAGTTGCCTGGGTTTTTGAAATGCTATTACATTTTAGTGTTCCAGATGTAATAATTGAATCTTTAATGCTTTTTTTTGGAAATACTCTATATGAAGACCTTGATTGGATAATATGACAAGCCATAGAAACTTGGTTTCAGATCTCTCGCATCAAAATAAATGTATGATTCAGTGTAAAATCTTCAGAAGCTTCCATGCTGAACAGGTTTTCAGAAAGCCTGTGACTATGACTTGCCAGTGTTATTTTTCAAGTTTTTTCATGAGTTTTCCATAAGATATCTGTTAAAGTTATAACTGTCATTCCACTTGATACTAAAATAAGTTGCATTTCAGGAGAGCAAAAGAAATTCATGCTCGTGAAGGTTGGTAACTGTGAATAGTGTTTTAAAATTCCTTCTTGAATTCTAGAGGACTATCATGTGTTCGAATCTGACAAGATGAAATTAGTCAGCTTTGTCTTCCCTTTTTATGGGACAGTGGTACATCAGAGGACTACAGGATTTTTCACTCGTATATGTACCGTGGTTGGTTTAGCTATGGTAGGATAATGTTAACTTGAAGGCATTATAGAAAAATTATCTGCAATTACAAATAAGTATAATCCTAACTTAATACACCAATATGAGGTCTTATGTTAGTAAGAGGTTGTTCCTATGCATTTACAAGTGCTTGTCATTGCACCATTGTTTTACATTTAGTGCACAAGTTTTGTACATTGGAAGTCATTTTATGCTGACTTTTGTGAACATACAAAAGATGAACATGTGGCCCCAGAAAAGGTGCCTAGTGTGAAATGCAGTGCATATAGTTGTTTGTTAGACATTTGTAAAGATATGGATTTTGTAGGGAACTAGTTCTTGTGCAGGGGATTGTACCATTTGTTCCTCTTCAGGGCTATTGCTACTTTACCCTCAGTACTATAATTTATCATGAAACTGAAATTGTATGTTCCATTACATGAATTTGAAGACTATTTTATTATTCAGCCAGTTTGCAAAATTGTGTGCAAGTGCCTTTTAATGGTGAAGTTTTCTTTGTATATAGTAATTAATGGTTAGTGGATGTTTGAGGTTAGCTTTCATGGCTAAGTAATGCATAAAATTATTAATCTGTCTGTTGTAAGACATTATGTGTAAAGTCTTTGCACATCTTGGTGGAGATGCTATTAGCATCCTACATAAACTGGCATTATTTTTCATTGTTAGATCTCTGAAATGGCTTTCTCATGGAGAATCAGTAAAGATCTTTTTAATTCCACCTCTTATTTTTGGATTTTTCTTAAAAAAATATTTATCAGAAAAAATAATTTGGAGTATAATTTTTCTATAGCCCTTCCAATGACTCTTGTCACTGAAAGCTTTATTGTCAGATTTTTTGAAGCCATGGTGTATACTATGCTGGGAATAGGTGTGCCATTGCCTTCTCTATAATGTGCCTGAAGAAATACCAGAGTCAATACAATTCTTGGTGAACCCTAAGACCTATGATGTTCTAAGTATTTATTGTTGCATTCAGTTCTGTATGTATGATGGAACATTAAAATCTTCACCAGGAAATATGTAGAGAAAATTCTCTCTTACATTCTCAATATGAGATGGTTCTGTCTGCAAGGTTATTGAGCATAAATGTTTCAATGTGTAGAATGGAAACGTGTCTTCAAATGAACTGTTCTATTTTATGTGGTTTTTACTAGACAGGTATAACTATGTTAAAGTATTTAATTCTGACCAGTCAGTACAAAGTATCTAGGATTTGTGTGGTTTTTGTGAGATGTTCCCATATATTGGGTAATGTTTGTCTTAAAAGGGCAAGACATCTGAAGGAGCTCTTGAGTCATTCCTACTGGAGATAGCTTAGCCTGACTTCTCCCCTCCTCTGACTCATATTTCTGCAGATGACAGTACTTCAGGCATGACTCAACAGGGCATATGCATAGAAAGCCTTTGTAAATTTGAACTATTGCACATATCACCAAAATCATTACCTGTCATTATAAAAATAAAGTGTGCTCAAGATACATTATGGAAATAAATTTGATGCTAAATGTGCATAAGAGGAGCATGCTTTTGTTTTGTAGATAAGATAATCAGGGTCTGTTTTTTTAAAAGTGTACTGCTGGTACATATGGAACTATAACGAGCATTTGTCATTTTTTTACTGTATATTCATTTGTAACATTCATAATGTATAGAATATTATGATCTATAGACACTCGTTTCTTTACCATCCACTGTATATTTTAATGACAACTGTGTAGCTCTGTGTATCATCCCATGATCCAGCTATTTATATGATGTGCCTTGAAATGCTGCTTGTAGCTGTATGTCTTTTGCATGAGAGAGTGTCATTCCAACAACATGAAGATGTTAAAATATACACAGAGAAAATTGCCAACAAAGAAAATGCATTCTTTTATTTTTAAATATCCTACTTTTTCCCAGATGATCTCTAATTATTAGGTTTCATTGATTATGCTCTGGCTGTAAGTTTTGAATATATATTTAAAAAAAAAGATTTTCAGAGCACAGAATGCACATATTTTTTTCGATACTTCAGGGGAAACCACTACCAAGCAGGTTCACTTCTTAACACAAAAATTGATTCCCGAGTACAAGCTTGAGTGAAATACTAGGTAAATGTATGTTAAAGTCTACAAGCCATCCCTGTACAGGCAATGAAGATTTTCTGAGAGTAGAAGGTAAAGTCTTCTCCTATCTTTAACTACATCACATAGTGGGATAGAGTGGTTAGCTCTTTGCCAGACAGCCTTTAACCTGATACTCATTTTGTGGTGGGTGCAAGTGAACCTTGAGGCCCTGTACTTCTCCAGAAGTGGAAAACTCGTTCCTAATTTTTTCATCTTCCTGACCTAAAGAAGGTCCCTTACCTCCTCGGTTAGGAATCCGTTGTAATAAGGTAAAGTAAGGGTGTATTCTTCCCGAAGGCAGGTCCGAACCTCCATAGAGGTGTGCCTGAGCAGGAGGGTACGGTAGGGTGGCTAGTTCCTTTCCGCACCTCCATTCCCTTACCCCCCACCGACAGCGCGTGGCAACTCATGCAAGTCTCGACCACACCCAGTGTTGCTTAACTTCGGAGATCTCACGGATCCGATGTTTAAACATGGCTACGCTCGTTGTAGTAAAGGGTAAGAAAAATACAGAAGGCCATAGCTTGGTGCAAGGTATACAAAGTTTGACACTGATTCTTCCATTTAATAGTTGGCTAAGTTGTTGTCAGGAAGAATGTGCCTTACTTGGAAACTTACGAACAATTCATAGTATCTTACGTTTTTTGACACCTTCCTATAGATTACCGCGGCAATTTTCGAATTTAATGAGCTATTGGCTGTGATCACTCACAAGGAAACCCTATGACTTTCCAGCTTCTGATTTTTATGAAACTTAGCAATAATGCGAGCGTTGAGGTAAAAGCAAAGCGTATAGAAGGGGAAGTGTGCGCTCTCTGCGAGTTACCGTGGACCGGCGCACAGAAGTCACTTGCAACACCCGTGTCGCGCCGTGCAATTAACAGAGGCATGTACAGTACTACCATTGCTTCTATTTACGTAATAAACTGATGCATGCAACTCATATTTAAAGATGCTTTCAACAGCTGGACAGTTTAGAGTATTTTCGAGCTGATTTAGCTGTCTTGGAAGTAGCCAGCTCTCTTAGTATCTCATTAGTGCGGAAGAAGAATCGACGCTTCAAGTACCGTAGCGAAATCAAGTTAGGTAACATAAACAACACATGATCTTCGCAGCATCCCAATTGCGTCAACTTCACTTTAATAACATGTAAACAATCCAAACACTAAAAAAAGATATCCCCCTAAAACTATTAGCACAAGATAGATTTTCGCAACAAACTTTTCTATTCGCAACAGCATGTTATGAACATTTTCAGATGTATGCGTAAGATATGTGCCTCTCTGTGTAAACCCATAATCTTTAATTAGAGTTAGTCATTTTACCGTGGAAAAAAGGTAGGCGTAATTTACACTGCGCCACTTTTGAAATATTTCGCACTATAAATCCGGCTAAATGACACACTAAGCATTCTTTGCCAAAACTCTGCTGACTTAAGTCAGGTAAACCTGTTTTCCCAGTCCGATATTTCAATTTCATCTTAAAGACTCGAAATTTCCCCCCTGATTTTAATAATAATAACAACATTGTTTTTACGTCCCACTAAGTACTCATACGGTTTTCGGAGACACCGAGGTGCCGGAATTGTGTCCCGCAGGAGTTCTTTTAGGTGCCAGAAAACCTACCGACACGAGGCTGACGTATTTGAGTACCTTCAAATACCACCGGACTGAGCCAGAATCGAACCTGCTAAGTTGGGGATCAAAAGGGCAGCGTCTCCATCGTCTGAGCCACTCGGCCCGACGACTGATTTTATCTTCAGCTTGTGTTTTCACTGCCCGATTAATGCACTCAATTGCTCTTACAACATGATCAACAAGAGACGTTAAGAGGGGATTCAGCTCGGTACTGATATTTTTCGCCAGAGGATAAAGTTAGTTTAGTCGGTAACGTACGTAAATTGACTGCCACATATGCAAATGTAGGAAGTCAGTAGTGGACGGATGATCGTCACACCTAGTGATCGCCGGATACCAAAATGTTCTCGGGGATCTCGATTAAATGTTCATGTCAGAACTTAGCTGTAATTATTTCCCCACAAATATTAAGACACTTCTAAAGCGAATGTTTTTAGAGTAACTGAGAATGTTCTGCGACTTCTTTAAAGTCTCACGTGCCTGTGATCCTTTATACAGTGATGAGTAGGGATGGATGAATTTAATGAGTCTCTTAGGCAGTTTAAATCACTTCTGAAATTTCCCGTTGCTTCACTGTCAACCATCTGAATTAATACTCCAATAGAATTCAGTAGGCCTACCATTGGCGACAAATTACTGAAAAATTCATTCGTTGAAACTATTTAGAATACAAATGTGCAAAGGCGAGTTTGTAGCAAATTTTTCAATCCAGAAAATTAGGGAGATGTTGCATTTGGAAACTTTCCTATAAAATGAATAATCAACAATATCACCATTATATTTAACCTGTACTTCGTCATGGAAATGATGACTTATACACTTCAACATACCTAATGAGTCAGCAAAGAGGATGCATCTGGATGTGCTAGGAGTAAATCGTATTCGGGTAAGGTGAGATAACGAGGAAGAGATTATAAAGTGTATATGACGGGTGTTAAAAAGCGAAGGACAGTGTGTGAGTAAGGGCTGTTCATCAGGAATACTACTGGATGCAACACTGTTTCTGTTCGGCGCGTAAATAAGTGAATGATATGGGTAGATTTTTTTTTTTTTTGCCAGTTGCTTTACGTCGCACCGACACAGATAGGTCTTATGGCGACGATGGGACAAGGAAGGGCTAGGAGTGGGAAGGAAGCGGCCGTGGCCTTATTTAAGGTACATCCCCAGCATTTGCCTGGTGTGAAAATGGGAAACCACGGAAAACCATCTTCAGGGTTGCCGACAGTGGGGCTCGAACCCACTATCTCCCGAATACTGGATACTGGGTGCAGTTAAGCGATTGCAGCTATCGAGCTCGGTGTTGGAGGAGTTAGAACGAGAATTGTCTCAATGTATTCACCATTTGACCGGAGGTCCCGGGTTCGATTCCCGGACAGGTTAGGGATTTTTACCTGGATCTGAGGGATGGTTCGATGTCCACTCAGCCTACGTGATTAGAATTGAGGAGCTATCTGACGGTGAGAAAGCGGCTCCGGTCTAGAAAGCCAAGAATAACGGCCGAGAGGATTCGTCGTGCTGACCACACGACCCCTCGTAATCTGAAGGCCTTCGGGCTGAGCAGCGGTCGCTTGGTGGGCCAAGGCCCTTCAGGGTTGTAGTGCCATGGGGTTAGTTAATCACCATGTGAGGGTGAATATGAGGATGAAGTTGACAAGTTTTATGAAGCATTGAGTGCCATCGTAATCAGGATCAACAACAAAGATAGGATGTTAATCGGCAATTTCAATGGGAGAGTTTGAAATAGAACTGAAGGATACGAAAGGGTGATTGGAAAATATGGGGAAGGTATGGAAGCTAATAGGAATGGGAAGCATTCGCTGGACTTCTGTGCTAGTATGGGGTTAGCAGTTACGAACATCATTAAAGCATAAGGCTATTCACCGCTACACATGGGAGGGTAGGAGCACTATATCATACCCGACTTTGAATTCAGGAAATCTGTTAGGAATCAGCGGGTGTTCGGGGATTTTTCGGTGATACAGACCACTAACTGATCTGTAGTGAACAAAGCATCTCTAGTTCCAGGATAGAGAAAGTGAAATCTGTCTGTAGACGAATAAGGATATAAAATCTCCAGGATGAGGAAATTTAGACAGAAGTATATCTGATTTGAGTAATGAAAAGTTCCAAACAATAGACAGTAAGCAGTTCAGGATATAGCAAGAGAATGGATGGCATACAGGGATGCTGTAGTAGAAACAGCAAGGGAATGCCGAGGAACAACTGTGTGTCAGGATGGGAAAAAGTGAACATCTTGGTGGAATGATGAATTGAGAGCAGCTAATAAACGTAAAAAGAAGGCGCATTGTGATTAGGTCCCAAAAAGGTTCTGGGAAAAGGACATGGTCGTTAGGTCTCTCAACTAAAATTTGAGGTTATCTGATCTACCATTGAAATAAAACAATTAACTGTATTTGATACTAAACAAAATATATTATTTAAATTTATAATTTAAATTGCAAGATTTGCTGCTATACTTTAGATGATAATATAAAACTTTGAAATCCTCTTGACCGGACATTTAAAAGTTGTACAAGAAATTTATCCCTCACTGTTTCACTTAATAGTACCTTGAACACTTTGAGTGTTATTACGACGTATTCCTTTGAGTTTGTATCAGGTGTAGGTATCTCAAACCTAATTTGGTGAAGTATTCTTTCAGTTTCACAAACAAGATATAGCATGGTTTGATAATATAATTACACTTCACGATCAACTTCACAGTCGGTTAGGAGCGCGCAGCTATGAGCTCGCATCCGCGAGATAGTGGGTTCGAACCCCACTGTTGGCAGCCCTGAGGATGGTTTTCCGTGGTTTCCCATTTTCACACCAGGCAAATGCTTGGGCTGTACCTTAATTAAGGCCACGGCCGCTTCCTTCCCATTCCTAGGCCTTTCCTGACCCATCGTCGCCATAAGACCTATCTGTGTCGGTGCGACGTAAAGCAAATAGCATCTTCACAGTTAATTCACTGATAACTGTTAGTCTGAATTACGACTCAATATTCGGCTGTCACCAAACTGACACAAGAACTCGACCGAACAGATACACGAAACACACAGTCTGGCAGCATCTTCAGTGTCTGTTAGTTCCTTAGTGTGTATTAAAATACTAAACTTTTAATTGCATGATCATGCCGTACTTCTATTTAATTGTACCGGCTGAGCTAGCCGTGGAGTTAGGGCCGCGCAGCTGCGAGCTCGCACCCGGGAGATAGTGGTTTCGAATCCCACTGTCGGCAGCCCTGAAGATGGTTATCCGTGGTTTCCCATTTTCACACCAGGCAAGTGCTGGGGCTGTACCGTATTTAAGGCCATGGCCGCTTCCTTTCCACGCGCAGCCCTTCCCTGTCTCATCGTAGCCATAATTCCTATCTGTGTCGGTGCGACGTAAAACCAATTGTAAAAAAAATATTCTACTATTTTGCTTTACGTCGCACCGACACAGATGGGTCTTATGGCGACGATGGGACGGGAAAGGCCTAGGAATGAGATGGAAGCGGCCGTGGCCTTAATTAAGGTACAGCCCCAGCACTTGCCTGGTGTGAAAATGAGGAACTACGGAAAACCGTCTTCAGGGCTGCCGACAGTGGGATTCGAAACCACTATCTCCCGGGTGCAAGCTCGCAGCTGCGCGGCCCTAACTCCACGGCTATCTCAGCCGGTACAATTAAATAGAAGTACGGCATGAATATGCAATTAAAAGTTATTTAGTATTTTAATACACACTAACGAACTAACAGACACTGAAGAGGCTGCCAGACTGACGAATGCGTGCGGCATACCGGTGAATTATAACTCAGTGTCCACGACCTTGGCAAAAATATTATACCCCTACTACCCTTCTCCACAGCACATGCAACGTCTCCACTACTTGCCGTAGCGCTATACAAATCGGTTAGCCGCGACGAACGGCATTTGGTGCTTATTTCCGCCAAAAATTATGTTAATAATTAAGGAAAATAAAGGAAAGAATTAGCAGATAAGACACAAAGGCGTGTACAGATAACGTTTCTTTTACAAGTAATTCGCTGTGAGCTTGCATCTGGGAGATCGTGGGTTCGAATCCCACTGTGGGCAGCCCTAAAGATGGTTTTCCGTGCTTTCCCATTTTCACACCACGCAAATGTTGTTGCTGTACCTTAATCAAGGCCACGGCCGCTTCTTTCCAACTCCTAGGTCTTTCCTATCCCATCGTCGCCATAAGACCTATCTGTGTCGGTGCGACGTAAAGCAATTAGCAAAACAAATAATAATAATTCCTAGTTCCAGGTGGCTAAAGTGAATATGTGATGTTTACTCCACAAAGTGGCGAGGGGCGGGGGCGACTTTCCTTTCACGCCCCACCCCCTAATCGCCGCTACTGTTTGTTAACACGCCAAAGATGCAGAATAAGAAATTTAATCACTTATTAATGTAGACACGTGTAGTCATTCAACTCGATAAAAGAGATGATTGCATAGAACAAAAACGAATACTGTTCGGCGAAATATGTGTGTAGAAGTCGTACGTCTCTTTGGAGCTTCTGTTGCATTCCGAACAGGTTGTCCAGTTTAAAATAACGTCTATGTATTCACCGCTGCTGAACACACTAGCCATTGCCGATCTGCAGACAGCAAATATAGTGCGGTTGTACCATACACCAGACTAGAACTATACGGTTGAAAACGATGTTTACGAATGCAACGGATGCATTCGACCGGCCGCGCTGAGTAACATGCCGCGAGTGTGACTCTGTTTCTTATCTCTTCATATTCTGACGTAACCTGCCCGCTGTTAGTAGTTCCCTGTTAAAATCAGTTGGTAGACACCCCACACATCACTTATGCATGCGGGACATTTATAAGTAGAAAGTACGGCGTCCGTGAGCCACCTGGTATAGACACTAGTTGTCACATGGTATAACACCCACGTCAGAGTTAAATCTGTCCATGATGTCACTCCCATCCAGCTCCAAAGTATTACAGATTGTGATGAAATAGCCTCAGGCTAAGTAGGAACTCCCTAAATAATCGCATACTTTTAAATGCATACAATGACAGAGCAATGACTCGACAGTTACTGTAGCAATATTTCACCATATGTTGTAACGTCTTAAAGTTTCACAAAATATATCCATCTATATATATAAAATAACTTGACCTGACTGACTGATTCATCATCGCCGAGCTCAAACTACTGGATATACTGAATTGAAATTTTGCGGATATATTCATTTTAACATGTAGGTGCTCGCTAAGGGAGGATTTTTGGATATTCCATCGGTAAGCGGGTGAAAAGGGGGGTGAACATTTAAAATGAGTACTTCTATATCTCATAAGTTTACAGATGTAAAAATTGGTATTAAGAATCTCCTTTAAACATAAAGAAACACGTATTTTTTGTTTTCGGAAAATCCCATTAAGGGGGCTTAAAAATGGGGAAAAAGGGGTTGAACACCTTTTATGAACAGACTTATATCTCAAAAACTGAAGGTGTTACAGACGTGAAAATTGAAATTTGGAATCTCCTTTGAAAATAAAGAAACACCTATTTTTGTGTTTTTGGATAATCCGATGAATAGGGGGCGAACAGGAGTGACAAACGGGGTGAATTTTTAAAAAGACTGTATCTGCAAATTATCTCAGACACGTAACACATTACAGATTTGAAAACTGGTATTTGGAATTTCCTGTAAGAGTACAGAAACATAAATATTCTTTTGGAAAATCCACTTAAGGAGAAATGAAAAAGAGGGTGATTTTTTAAAATGAGCGTATCTACAGTATATCTCAAAAACTTAACATGTTTCAGACGTGAAAATTGGTATTTGGAACCTTCTTTAAAACTAAGGAAACACGTATTCTGTTGTTTAAAAAAAAAATCTTAACGGGGGAGGGGGGTGAAAGAATTGAAAAATTACTTGAATTATTTGTGTGAATAGATATACCAAAATCTAAATATGTTACGAACGTGAAAACTGGTATTTGGATTCTCCTTTAAAAATAAACACACATTTTTTTGGGGGGGGGGATCAACTTGGTAGGGGGGCGATGAAAAAGGAGGTGAGTTCCTTTTACGAGGACACATATATCTCAAAACTGAAGATGTTACAGAAGTGATTATTGGTATTTGGAAACTCTTTTAAATAAACGATCACTGTTTGTTTTTGGAAAATTCACTTGAGTGGGGAGTGTGAAAGAAAGTAAAAAATTGAATACTTTTCCTGGAGAAACTTATATCTAAAAACTGAAGGTTACAGACGTGGAAATAGGTACTTGGAATCTCCTTTAAAAATAAAGAAACACGCATATTTTGGGTTAGGGAAACCAACTTAACGGGCGGGGGTGGAGTCATAAAAGTGTTGAATTCTTTTCATGAGGATACTTATATCTCAAAACTGAAGATGTTACAGACATGAAAATTTTGCATTTGGAATTTTCTTTCAAACTAGAGAAACACGTAATCTTTTGTCTTTGGGAAATCCACTTAAGGGGGTGAATTAATTGAAAAATTAGTTGTACGAGGATACTTATATCTCAAAAACTAAAGATGTTGCAGACGTGAAAATTAGTAGGTATTTGGAATCTCCTTTAAAAATAAAGGAACACGCATATTTTTTTTTTGGGGGGGGGGGGCGGGGGAAATCAACTTGGGGGCATGCGCTTTGAAAAATGAGTTTCATTTCTTTTTATGAGGACACATATATCTCAAAACTGAAGATGTTACAGTCGTGATAATTGGCATTTGGAAGCTCCTTTATAAGCAAAGAAACTAAATTCACCTAAGAGGAAGGGTGAAAGGAAGTAAAAAAAATATATTTTTATGGGGAAACGTATATCTCAAAAACGTAAGGTTGCACACGTGAACATTTTTACTTGAAATCACCTTAAAAATAAAGTAACACATATTTTTGGAGAGGGGGGGGGGGGGGTCAACTTAACGGGCTGGGGTGAAAAAGGAGTTGAATTCTTTTTATGAGGATACTTATATCTTACAAACTTTAGCCTGGTGGCCATGATCCTTAAGGCGCTGAAGTCTAAACGGTCTGACACCGAGGTTAGCCGGTTCGAGTCCTATTGGTCGAAAAAATTCTCACCTTCAGAATGTTGGCCGGCAGGGTAGGGGAGGTGGTGGTATACAATTTCTAATCACTAGATTGTTAAGTGTAAGAGAGGTCCGTGTGCCCTAACTTCGCCACATGAAAGAAGGCATAATAAATAAATAAATAAATAAATAGATTGCGTGGCAAAAGCCTGGATTAAATTCCAAACCTCTCCGTAGTGCTCATATGGAGTGAGGGCATATGACGCTGTTGATGGGGATTCGTCCGTCGGATGGGGACTTTACGCCTTGAGCAGACCCCTTGGTGCTATTCAAGAGGAGTAGGCCATGTGCCGGCACCGGGTTTCACCCTCTCCCTACTATGATATAGCACATCATTCATTTCATCTCATTAACTCCTCTGATGAGGTTGATGTCAGAAGGGGCATCCGGTCATAAGAACCCCCCACGACAGATACATCTCACCTCATACCCGAACCCGTAGGGAAACGGGACAAGGGTTGGACAAACAACAATAACCTATATCTCAAAAACTGAAGATGTTAGACGCATGAACATTTATATTTGGAATCTTCCTTCAAAGTAAAGAAACACGTGTTCTTTTGTCTATGGAAAATACACTTAAGGGGGTTAATGAATTGAAAAATTAGTTGAATGCTTTGTGTGAGGATACTTTTATCTCAAAAAATTAAAAATGTTTACCGGCTCCATGGCTAAATGGTTAGCGTGCTGGCCTTTGGTCACAGGGGCCCCGGGTTCGATTCCTGGCAGGGTCGGGAATTTGAACCATTATTGGTTAATTTCCCTGGCACGGGGGCTGGGCGTATGTGTTGTTTCCATCATCATTTCATCCTCATCACGACACGCAAGTCGTCTACGGGGGTCAAATCAAAAGACCTGCACCTGGCGAGCCGAACACGTCCTGGGATCTCCCGGCACCAAAAGCCATATGCCATTTCATTTCAACTAAAAATATTAAAGACGTGAATATTGGTATTTGGAATCTCATTTAAAAATAAAGAAACACGCACTTTTGGGGAGGGGGAATCAACTTAACGGGTAGGAAGGGGGTGAAAAAGGGGTTGAATTACTTTCACGAGAATAATTATATCTCAAAAACTGAAGATGTTACAGATGTGAAAATTAGTATTTGGAATCTCCTTTAAAAATAAAGAAACACGCATTTGTTTTTTTTTTTTTCGGAAAATGGACGTAAGGGATGTGGGGTTGACAATAAGTAAATAAGGAGTTGAAATACGTTTGTGAGGATACTTTATCTTAAAAACTAAAATTTTTACAGACGTGGTATTTTGAATTTCCTTTCAAAATAAAGAAACACGTATTTTTTTTGTTTACGGAAAGTGAGGAAGAAAAAGTTGAATAATTCTTATGAGTAAACATTTATCTCAAAAACTGAAGGTATTACAGACGTACAGGTATGAAAACTGGTATTTGAATATCTTTTAAACATAATGAAAAGCACTTTTTTTTCCTTTTTTTTTTTCGGAAAATCCAATTGAGGGTTGAGGGGCTGAAAAGAATTGGAAAAGCGGGTGAATTTTTAAAATGAGTACCGGTATATCTACATTATATGCCGTCCGCCTCCATGGCTAAATGGTTTGCGTGCTGGCCTTTGGTCACAGGGGTCCAGGGTTCGATTCCCGGCATGGTCGGGAAATTTATCCATCATTGGTTAATTTCCCTGGCACGGGGGCTGGGTGTATGTGTTGTCTTCATAATCATTTCATCCTTATCACGACGTGCAGGTCGCCTACGGGCGCCAAATCAAAAGACCTGCACGTGGCAAGCCGAACCCGTCATGGGATCTCCCGGCACTAAAAGCCATACGCCATTTCATTTTACATTATATGTCAAAAACTTAACATGCTAGAGACTAGAAACTTGGTATTTGGAACATCCTTTAAAAATACACGAACCTGTACCTTTTTGTTTTCGGAGAGTGCACTTAGCAGGGGTGAAAGGTAGTGAAAAATAGTTGAATTAGATTTATGAGGATACTCATTTCTTAAAAACTGAAAATGTTACAGACGTGAAAATTGATATTTGGAATCTCCTTTGAAAATAAGGAAACATGTACTTTTGTTTTCGGAAAATACACCTAGATGGGGGCAGGGGAAGGACTGATCAAGGGGTTGAATTCTTTTTATGGGGATACTTATGTATATCTCGAAAACTGGACATGTTACAGATGTGGGAATAGGTATTTGGAATCTCCTTTAAAAATATAGAAACATGTATTTATTTTTTGACTTGAGAGAAGACTGTTTCTCGCATGTACAGTTCTATGTCGCATAGTCGTATTAGCTCCGAAAGGTAATACCACAAACATGGTTTACAAAGAATTTCTGGGGTAAATGAAACTCAATTTTTGGGTGATTTTTTATACTTTAGGATTTTTCAGATTGTCTCTTAGTACAATGCTGAGGAACGATTACTCTGATCAAATTACGAAATCCATGCGAGCGAAGCCGCGCGTAATTGCTAGTATCTGATATTAGGCAACATATCTCACTCTACATTATTTTAATGCTAACATGCACGCACATACACTGACTGACAGAGCAAATGCAACACCAAGAAGGAGTGATTCGAAAGGGATGAAAGTTGGGGAAAAAACAGAGACGGCACGGACGAATAATTGATGTTTATTTCAAACCGATATGGAGGTTACACAATGCGCACGGCATCGACTCAGTAGGATGTAGGACCACCGCGAGCGGCGATGCACGCAGAAACACGTCGAGGTACAGAGTCAATAAGAGTGCGGATGGTGTCCTGAGGGATGGTTCTCCATTCTCTGTCAACCATTTGCCACAGTTGGTCGTCCGTACGAGGCTGGGGCAGAGTTTGCAAACGGCGTCCAATGAGATCCCACACGTGTTCGATTGGTAAGAGATCCGGAGAGTACGCTGGCCACGGAAGCATCTGTACACCTCGTAGAGCCTGTTGGGAGATGCGAGCAGTGTGTGGGCGGGCATTATCCTGCTGAAACAGAGCATTGGGCAGCCCCTGAAGGTACGGGAGTGCCACCGGCCGCAGCACATGCTGCACGTAGCGGTGGGCATTTAACGTGCCTTGAATACGCACTAGAGGTGACGTGGCATCATACGCAATAGCGCCCCAAATCATGATGCCGCGTTGTCTAGCGGTAGGGCGCTCCACAGTTACTGCCGGATTTGATCTTTCTCCACGCCGACGCCACACTCGTCTGCGGTGACTATCACTGACAGAACAGAAGCGTGACTCATCGGAGAACACGACGTTCCGCCATTCCCTCATCCAAGTCGCTCTAGCCCGGCACCATGCCAGGCGTGCACGTCTATGCTGTGGAGTCAATGGTAGTCTTCTGAGCGGACGCCGGGAGTGCAGGCCTCCTTCAACCAATCGACGGGAAATTGTTCTGGTCGATACTGGAACAGCCAGGGTGTCTTGCACATGCTGAAGAATGGCGGTTGACGTGGCGTGCGGGGCTGCCACCGCTTGGCGGCGGATGCGCCGATCCTCGCGTGCTGACGTCACTCGGGCTGCGCCTGGACCCCTCGCACGTGCCACATGTCCCTGCGCCAACCATCTTCGCCACAGGCGCTGCACCGTGGACACATCCCTATGGGTATCGGCTGCGATTTGACGAAGCGACCAACCTGCCCTTCTCAGCCCGATCACCATACCCCTCGTAAAGTCGTCTGTCTGCTGGAAATGCCTCCGTTGACGGCGGCCTGGCATTCTTAGCTATACACGTGTCCTGTGGCACACGACAACACGTTCTACAATGACTGTCGGCTGAGAAATCACGGTACGAAGTGGGCCATTCGCCAACGCCGTGTCCCATTTATCGTTCGCTACGTGCGCAGCACAGCGGCGCATTTCACATCATGAGCATACCTCAGTGACGTCAGTCTACCCTGCAATTGGCATAAAGTTCTGACCACTCCTTCTTGGTGTTGCATTTGCTCTGTCAGTCAGTGTGTATATATATATATATATATATAATAAATTAAATACCATGAAGCAAGCGATAATTAATTAATACATAGCGAAATCAGATTATATAATTGAATCAAACAATAATAATAGTTACAATAATATTATTAATAATCATACAGATATAATAATAATACATTATGAATCCGTGTAACGGGATTTGAACCGTTACAACTCGCCTCCGTCATAAATAAATCGAAGAACAAAGAATCGATTGATTTAGGAACAACTTAGGATAACACCAAAATTGACACATACAAACACTTTTAAATGAGTACACCACCTTTTCTTTTATAACATATCAAATCTATATATTAAAATAACTTGTCCTGACTGACTGACTGATTCATCATCGCCAAGCCAAAACTACTAAACATAAAGGAATACAATTTTGTGGATACATTTATATTACAACGTAGGTGCTCGCTAAGGGAGGATTTTTGTATATTCCGTCGCTAACGGGGTGAAAAGGGGTGTGGATTTTTAAAATGAGTATATCTATATATCGAAACTTTAAAAGTTTACAGATGTATAATTTTGAGTTTTCAATTCTCCTTTAAAAATAAAGAAACACGTACTTTTTGTTTCTGGAAAATCCCACTGGGAGGGGTAAAAAGGGTGAAAAAGGGGTTGAATGCCTTTAATGTGGATACTTATAACTCAGAAACTTAAGATATTACAGACCTGAAATTTGGTATTTTGAATCTCCTTTAAAAATAAAGAAACCCGTATTTTTTTGTTTTTGGAGAATCCTATTAATGGGGGTTAAACAGAAGTGACAAAGGGGGTGAATTTTTAGAAATGTTAAAAATTAGTGTATCTATATCTTAAAATTTAAAAGTTTACAGATGTAAAATTTGGTATAAGAATCTCCTTTAAAAATAAAGAAACACGTATTTCTTGTTACTAAGGAGGTGAAAAAGGGGGTGGGGAGGTGAAATTTTAAATGAGGATATCTATATCTCAAAACCTAAAGGTTTATAGACGTAAAACTTGGTATTTGGAATCTCCTTTAAAAATAAGGAAACTCGTGTTTTTTGTTTTCGCAAAATCCCATTAAGGGGGTTGAAAAAGGGGGGAAAATTGGTTGAATACCTTTTATGAGGATACTTATATCTCAATAACTGAAGATGTTACCGACATGAAAATTGGTATATTAATCTCCTTTAAAATAAAGAAACACGTAGTCTTTCGTTTTTAAAAAATCCAATGAATAGGGGGTGAACGGGAGTGACAAACGGGGTAGAAATTTAA
The DNA here is from genome assembly GCF_040414725.1 of Anabrus simplex. Classification (NCBI taxonomy): domain Eukaryota; kingdom Metazoa; phylum Arthropoda; class Insecta; order Orthoptera; family Tettigoniidae; genus Anabrus; species Anabrus simplex. Next base: position 1,050,312,721 of record NC_090266.1, read on the forward strand.
AAAAAATATATCCATGCCTACAATATATCTCAGATACTTAAAATGTTACAGACTTGAAAACTGGTACTTGGAATCTCCTGAATAAGCAAAGGGACATAGATAATTTTTTCGAACAATCCACTTAAGGGGAAGAAAAAAGGGGTGAATTTTTAGAATGAACTTATCTACAGTATATCTCAAAAACTTAACATCTTACGGAAGTGAAAATTGGTATTTTTAATCCCTTAAAAATAAGAAACACGTATTTTTTGTTTTCGGAAAAACCACTTGGGGGAGGGGGAGGGGCGGGTGGAAAGGACTGAAAAGTGTGTTAAAGTGGGTTAAATTCTTTGTATTAGGATACTGATATCTCAGAAACTGAAAACGTTACAGAAGTAAAAATTCGTGATTGGAATTTCATAAAGAAATGCATAATTTTTGTTTTCGAAAATCCACTTAGGCGTGGGTGAAAAATTGAAAAAATAGTTAAATTATTTGTATGAGTCTACTTATATCTCAAAAACTATAGATGTTACAGACATGAAAATTGGTGTTTGGAATACCCTTTAAAAGTAAAGTAACACATATTCCTTTGATTGTGAAAAATCCAATTAAGGGGGTGAAAGAATTGAAAATGTATTCAATTATTTGTATGACCATACTTATACTTTATAAAAATTAAAGTTGATTCAGACGTGAAAATTGGTATATGGAATCTCCTTTAAAATAAAGAAAAGCGAATTTTAGGGGGAAAATAAACTTGAAAAGGAACTGAATTCCTTTTATGAGGACACGTATCTCGAAAACTGAAAATGTTACAGTCATGATAATTGGTATTTAGAAGCTCCTATATATACCAGGTGGCTCAGGAACGCCGTACTTTCTACTTACAAATGTCCCGCATGCACAAATGATGAATGGGATGTCTACCAACTGATTTCCCCAGGCGTACTACTGCCGGCGGTTAGGTTACGTCAGAATGTGAAGAGATAAGAACAAGACTGTCGCTCGCAGCATGTTACTCAGCGTTACAGGTCTAATGCACCCCTTGCATTAGTAAACATCGTTTTCCACCGCATATTTTTAGGCTGGTGTATGGTACAGCCGCACTATATTTGCTGTCAGCATAACTGCAATGGATATTGTGTTCAGCAGCGACAAATACACAGACATTATTTTAATCTGGACAACCTGGTCGGAATGCCGCCGAAGCTCCAAAGAGACGTAGGCCAATGCCCCCTACACACGTATGTCACCGAACAGTACTAGATTTTGTTTCATACAAGCAACTCTATTATCAAGTGGAATGTCTACAAGTGTATAAATTAATAAGTTATTAAATTTCCTTTTCTGCATCTTTCGCGTGTTTACAAACAGTAGCGTTGTTTAGGGGGTGGGGCGAGTAGGGACAGTGGCATCCTCCCCCAACTTTTTGGAGTAAACATTACATTTTTTTTCCACTTTAGCCAGCTGGAACCAGGAATTATTTTAAAAAAGCTATTTGTACAAGCCTTGTTGTCTTATCTGCTAATTATTTCCTTTATTTTCTTTAATTATTAACATAATTATTGATTGAAATACACACAAAATGCCGTTCATCGCGGCTAACCGATTTGTATAGCGCTGCGGCAAGTAGTGGAGACTTTGCATGTGCTGTGAGGAAGGGTAGTATGGGTGCATACTGTTTTGATAAGGTAGTGGACACTGAGTTATAATTCACCCGCTTGCCGCGCGCATCCGTCAGTCTGTCAGTCTCGTTTAGTGTCTGTTAGTTTCTTAGTGTGTATTCAAATACTAAATGATTTTAATTGCATAAGCATTGCGTACTTCTGTTTAATTGTACGGGGCGAGCAGGCCGTGGGGTTAGGGGCGCGCAGCTGTGAATTTGCACGCGGGAGATAGTGGTTTCGAATCATACTGTCGGCAGGCCTGAAGATGGTTTTCCGTGGTTTCCCATTTTCACACCAGGCAAGTGCTAGGGCTGTACCTTAATTAAGGCCACGGCCTCTTCCTTTCTACGCGTAGTCCTTTCCTGTCTTATCGTCGCCATAAGTCGTATCTGTGTCGGTGCGACGTAAAGCCAATTCTTCTTCTTCTTAATCTGCATACCCTCCAGGGTTCATTTTTCGTGGGACTCAGCGAGGGATCCCACCTCTGCTGCCTCAACGTCAGTGTCTTGGAGGGTGAGACATTGGGTCCGTATACAAGTGGCGAGGATGACCAATACCTCGCCTAGGCGGCCTCACCTGCTATGCTGAACAGGGGCCTTGGTGGGAGGATGGGCAGTTTGGAAGGGTTAGACAACTAAGAGGGAAGGAAGCGGCCGTGGCCTTAAGTTAGGTGATGATGATGCTTGTTGTTTTAAGGGGCCTTACATCGAAGGTCATCGGCCCCTTCTTAAGTTAGGGACCATCCCGGCGTTTGCCTGGAGGAGAAGTGGGAAACCACAGAAAACCACTTCGAGGAGGGCTGAGGTGGCAATCGAAACCCACCTCTACCCAGTCGACCTCCCGAGGCTAAGTAAACCCCGTTCCAGCCCTCGTACCACTTTTCAGAACGTCGAGGCAGAGCTGGGAATCGAACCCGGGCCTCCGGGGCTGGCAGCTAATCACACTAACCACTACACCACAGAGGCGGACGTAAAGCCAATTGTAAAATAAATTCAATTGTAATTGTAACTTCAACGGGAGATAACACCAATGTTCCTTTCACTGGGCAAAATTACTTGTTTTGTGTTATGTTATTTATTAAGTAAATCTATTTAACCTGCCCCGTGGTTTGTTTGTGAGACGTGGTGAAAATTGTAGTATAAAGCATTTAATCACAATCTCAAAAAAAAGTAATATTACAAATACATCATAAATAACATAACACAACACAAACGAAATAATTTATTCCGGTTAAAGTAAAGTTGGTATTATCTCCCGTTGAAATTACAATTAAATATTTTTTACAATTGACTTTACGTCGCAGCGACACAGAGAGGACTTACGGCAACGATAAAACAGGAAAGGGCTACGCGTGGAAAGGAAGAGGCCGTGGCCTTAATTAAGGTACAGCCCCAGCACTTGCCTGGTGTGGAAATGGGAGACCACGGAAATCCATCTTCAAGGCTGCCGACAGTGGGATTCGAAACCACTATCTCCCGGGTGCAAGCTCACATTTGCGCGCCCCTAACCACACGGCCAGCTCGCCCGGTACAATTAAATAGAAGTACGGAATGATTATGCAATTAATCATTTAGTATTTGAATACACAATAAGAAACTAATTGGCATTAAAAGAGATTGCCCGACTGATGGATGCGCGCGGCAAGCGGGTGAATTATAACTCAGTGTCCACGACCTTGTCAAAAAAATATGTACCCCTACTACGCTTCATCACAGCACATGCAAAGTCTCCACTACTTGCCGTAGCGCTATACAAATCGTTTAGCCGTGACGAACGGCATTTTGTGCGTACTTCCGCCAATAATTATGTTAATAATGAAAGAAAATAAAGGAAATAATTAGCAGATATGACAACAAGGCTTGCAGAAATAGCTTTTTTCAAATAATTCCTAGTTCCGTCTGGCTAAAGTGGAAAAAGTGTAATGTTTACTCGAAAAAGTGGGAGGGGGGCGGGGAGGGTGCTACTGTCCCTCCTCGCCCCACCCCCAATCAACGGTACTGTTTGTAAACACGCGAAAGATGCAGAAAAGGAAATTTAATAACTTATTAATTTGTAAAGGTGTAGAAATTCCAATCGATAAGAGTTGCTTGTATGAAACAAAATCTAATACTATTCGGTGAAATACGTATGTAGGGGGATTGGCCTACGTCTCTTTGGAGCTTCCGCTGCATTCCGACCAGGCTGTCCAGATTAAAATAATGTCTGTGTATTTGTCACTGTTGAGCACACTGTCCATTGCCGATATGCTGACAGCAAATGTAGTGCGGTTGTACCATACACCAGCCTAGAAATATGCGGTGGAAAACGATGTTTACTGGTGCAAGGGGTGCATTAAACCTGTAACGCTGACTGACATGCTGCGAACGACAGGCGTGTTCTTATCTCTTCATATTCTGACGTAAGCTACCCGCTGGCAGTAGTGCGCCTGTGGAAATCAGTTGGTAGACATCCCATTCATCATTTGTGCATGCGGGACATTCATAAGTAGAAAGTACGGCGTTCTTGAGCCACCTGGTATATATATATATATACTGTATATAAACACGTATTTTTTGTTTTTGGAAAATTCACTTAAGGAGGGGGGCTGAACGGAAGTGAAAAAATCGAATTCTTTTTATGTGGATACTTATGTCTCAAAAACTGATGGTTACAGACGTGAAAATTGGTGTTTGGAATCTCCTTTAAAAATAAAGAAACGCGCATTTTTGGTGTGGGGAAGGGGGTAATCAACCTAACGGGGGTGGGGTGAAAAAAGGAGTTGAATTATTTTTGTTAGGATAATTATATCTTCAAAAAAGTTGTTACAGACGTGAAAATTGCTATTTGGAATCTCCTTTAAAAATAAAGTAATATGTCGTCTTTTGTTTTCGGAAATCCACTTAGGGGAAAAAATGAAATATTCGCTGAATTATTTGTATGAGGATACTTATATCTCCAAAAGATAAAGATGTTACGAACGTGAAACTTGGTAATTGGAATATCCTTTAAAAATAAACACGTATTATTTTGTTTCCGGGAAATCGACTTGGGGGGGGGGGGTGAAAATAAGTAAAGAAGGAGTTGAATTCTGTTTAAGAGGATACTTATTCTCAGAAACTGAAGATGTTACAGACGTAAAAGTTGGTATTTTGAATCTCCTTTAAAAGTAAAGGAAAACATATTTTTTGTTTACGGAAAGTCCACTTAAAGGGGGAGGGGGAGGAAGAAAGGGAAAAAGAAGCTGAATTCATTTTATGATTCAATATAATTCAAAATCTTAAGATGTTACAGACGTGAAAATTGGTACTGTATTTAGAATCTCCTTTAAGAATAAAGAAACACGTATTTTTTGTTTTGGGGGAAAACCAATTAACGGGGGAGGGGTGAAAAGTGAGGTGAAATTTTAAAATGAGTGTATCTATATCTCAAAACTTTAAAGTTTGCAGAAGTAAAAATTGGAATTTAGAACCTCCTTTAAAAATAAAGAAACACGTATCTTTTTTTTGTTTTCAGAAATTCCCAATAGGAGGTGTGGAAAAGGGTGAAAAAGGGATTGAATGCCTTTATTGAGAATACTTATATCTCGGAAACTGAAGATATTACAGACCTGAAAATTGGTACTTGGTATCTACTTTTAAAAATAAAGAAACAGATTTTTTTAAAAATCACATTAATGGGGGTTAAAGAGAACTGACAAATTGGGGTGAATTTTTAGAAAGAATATATCTACAGTGTATCTCAGAAACGTAAAATGTTACAGACGTACAAATTGGTACTTGGAATCTCCTGTAAAAGTAACGAAACATAGGTGATTTGTTTTTGGAAGCTCCATTTAAGGGGAAGTAAAAAGGGAGTGAAATTTTAAAATGAGCATTTCTACAGTATATCTCAAAAACTTGACATGTTACAGAAGTGAAAATGGTATTTGGTATCTCTATTAAAAATAAAGAAATATGAATTTTTGGTTTCGTAAACTACTTTGGTGGGGGTAAAATTGACTCAAAATGGGGTTGAATGCTTTTAATTAGGATACTGATATCTCAAAAACCGAAGATGTTACAGACGAGAAATTTGGCATTTGGAATCTCCTTTAAAAATACAGAAATACGTACTTTTCGTTTTCAGAAATCCGTCTAAAGGGGGGTGGAATGAATAATTAGTTGAATTATTATCTTAAAAACGAAAGATTTTGCAGACGTGAAAATTGGTATTTGGAATCTGCTTTGAAAGTAAAGAAACACGTGTTCTCTCAAAATCCAATGAAGGGGGTGGGGTGAGGTGAAAGAATTGAGAAATTAATTGAATTAATTGTATGAGGATACATACATTTAATAAAAACTAAAGTTGTTACACGTGAAAATTAGTATTTGGATCTCCTTTAAACACAAAGAAAAACGAGTTTTTGGCGGGGAATCATCTTGGGGGCGGGGGTGAAAAGAAGTTGAATTCCTTTTATGAGGACACATATCTCAAAAACTGAAGATGCTAGAGTCGTGATAACTGGTATTTAGAAGAGCATTTACTATTAAAGAAACAAGTATTTTTCCCCGAAAAATTCCCTTAATGTGGGGGGAGAGTGAAAGGAAGTGAAGAAAAGGTGAATACTTTTTATGGGAATCTCAAAACTGAAGGTAACAGACGTGAACATTGGTATTTGGAATCTCTTTTAATCATAAAGAAACACGCCCTTTTTGGGGGGAGGGAAATCAAGTTAACGGCGGTGGGGTGAGAAAGGAGTTGAGAACAATTGATTTTAATGTTCATAATGTACTTATTCTGATCATAAACCGATCGTTTTATTCCTGGATTCGTTTTCAAGAGCCAACCTTTCCTTTGGAGAACTTAAAGTTAGATTACAGTAGTCTCTCCTGGCATATAAATAAAATTGTACCGCCTGAACAGTCTCTATTGGGAAATGTATTTCTCTGAAGGAATGCCCGCTTTCTGATCTCATTTCTTGATTTAAAATCATATACCACCTTCTTCAGATTTAACGCCTTTGCAGCCTCCTTGTGTAGGATTAGGCCTATATGTAGAAGGCTCAAGTAATTTAATCTCTACTATCCTGTAGTTATCTATAATATAAAATAACATGTCCTGCCTGCCTGCCTGCCTGCCTGCCTGCCTGCCTGCCTGCCTGCCTGCCTGCCTGACTGACTGACGGACTGACTGACTGACTGACTGACTGACTGACTGACTGACTGACTGACTGACTGATTCATCATCGCCGAGCCAAAACTACAGGACATAAAGAAATGAAATTTTGGAAATGCATTCATATTAACATGTAGGTGCTCGCTAAGAGAGGATTTTTGGATATTCCGTCGCTAAGGGGATGAAAAGGGGAGTGAAATTTTAAAATGAGTGTTTCTATATCTCAAAACTTTAAAAGTTTACACATGTAAAAATTGGTATTTAGAATCTTCTTTAAAAGTAAGGAAACACGTATTTTTTTGTTTTCAGAAAATCCCAATAGAAGGGGTGAAAAAGGGTGAGAAAGGGGTTGAATGCCTTTAATGAGGATACTTATATCTCAGAAACTGAATATATTACAGACATGAAAATTGGTATTTGGGATCTCTTTTAAAAATAAAGAATTTTGTTTGCTTTTGGAAAATCCAAATAGTGGGGGTGAAAAGGGGGTGGATATTTAAAATGACTGTATCTATATATCAAAACGTTAAAAGTTTGCAGATGTAAAATGTGATATTTAGAATCTCCTTTAAAAATAAAGGAACACGTATCTTTTTTCTTTTCTGTAAATCCCAATAGGAGGGGTGTAAAAGGGTGAATAATGGGTTGAATGCCTTTAATGAGGATACATATATCTCAGAAACTGAAGATATTACAGAACTGAATATTTGTATATGAGATCTCCTTTAAAAATAAAGAAACACGTATTTTATTTGTTTTTGGAAAATCCAATTAATGGCGGTTAAACAGGAGTGACAAATTGGGGTGAATATTTTGAAAGACTATATCTACAGAATACCTGAGAAACGTAAAATGTTACAGACGTAAAAAGTGATATTTGGAATCTCCTGAAAATGTAAATAAACATAGGTGTTTTTTCTGGAATCTCCACTTACTGGGAACTAAAAAGGGGGTGAAATTTTAAAATGAGAATTTCTACAGTATATCTCAAAAAACTTAACATGTTACAGAAGTGAAAAATGGTATATTTTATCTCTATTAAAAATCAGGAAACGTGTATTTTTAGTTTTCCGAAATACCGCTTGGGTGGAAGGGGGGAGGGTAAAAGTGCCTGAAAATGTTGTTGAATTCTTTTAATTAGGCTACTGATATCTCAAAAATGAAGACGTTACAGACGTGAAATTTGACCTTTGGAATCTGTTTTAAAGTAAAGAAACACGTATTCTCGGAAAATCCAGTGAAGTGGGGCGGGGGGAGGTGAAAGAATAAAAAATTAATTCACTTAATTGTATGAGAATGCTTACATCTAATAAAAACTAAAATTGTTACAGACGTGAAAATTGGTATTTGGATCACCTTTAAAAACAAAGAAAAACGCGTTTTGGGGGGTGAGGGGAAATCATCCTGGGGGGCGGGAGTGAAAAGGAGTTGAATTCCTTTCATGAGGACACATAAATAAAAAACTGAAGAAGTTAGAGTTGTGATAATTGGTATTTGGAAGATCCTTTACTGTTAAAGAAACAAGTTTTTTGCCGGAAAATTCACTTGGAGGGGGGGGGGGGGGTGAAGTGTGAAAGGAAGTGAAAAAAGTGAATTATTTTTATGGGGATACTTGTATCTCATAACTGAAGGTAATAGATGCGAACATTGGTGTTTGGAATCTCCTTTATACATAAAGAACCATGCCTTCTGTCAATTTATTGTGTGTGGGGGGGGGGGGGTGGGGGGGGGTAAATAAATTTAACGGCGGTGGGGTGTAAAAGGAAGTGAGACCAATTGAATTTACTGTTCATAATGTACTTATAAGGAGCCTCCGTTGCTAAGGCGGCAGCGCGCCGGCCTCTCACAGCTGGGTTCTGTGGTTCAAATCCCGGTCACTCCATGTGACATTCGTGCTGGACAAAACGGATGCGGGACAGGCTCTTCTCCGGATACTCCGGTTTTCCCTGCCATCATTCATTCCAGCAACAGTGCCCAATATTTCATTTCATTTGTCATTAATCGATCATTGCCCCAGAGGAGTGCTTCGGCAGCCGGCACAACTCCTACTGTCGCCAGTAGATCGGGCTTTATTCATTCCATTCCTGACCCTGTCGAATGACTGGAAACAGGTTGTAGATTTTCGATGTACTTATTCTGTTCATAAACCGATCATTTTTAATCTTTCATGGGTTCGTTTTCAAGAGGCATCTTTTTCTTCGGAAAACGTTCTTAGATTTTTTTTGTTTGCTATTTGCTTTTCGTCGCACCGACACAGATAGGTCTTATGGCGACGATGGGACAGGGAAGGCCTAGGAATGGGAAGCAAGCGGCCGTGGCCTTAATTAAGGTACAGCCCCAGCATTTGCCTGGTGTGAAAATGGGAAACCACGGAATACCATCTTTAGGGCTGCCGAGTGGGGTTCGAACTCACTATCTCCCGATTACTGGATACTGACCGCACTTATGCGACTGCAGCTATCGAGCTCGGTCGTTCTTAGATTACAGTAGATTCTCCTGGCGTATAAATAAAAATTTAAACACATTTGAAATAAACGATGGGAATGAATTGACCGTCCAATTGTTCACCTCTATAATAAGGTCTATAATAAGGTCAATAATGCATGGAAGTATGTCATTCGTATCGCCAGAAATCCCGCACACTTGCCTATGCGCGACAATGGTGCTGGTCACATTACCATCAATGACAATGGCAGCAGATGTAATTTACCGCCAAGTAGCGGTCTTGCAGCTTGCTGTGGGGTCCAGAACATCTATAATAATAATAATAATAATAATAATAATAATAATGTTCTGGACCGTCGTCAAATGTGCGGACCGCGCTGGAAACGGGTCCTGGACGGGTAATGACAAAGAATGCAGTCCGGCCGCGGGTTCAGTAACGCCAAGGCACCCAAGATGACACCACGTCGGATCTTCTGAAGGATGAGATCCATATTAAAAATGCTTATAGGAAAAGATGGCAAAGATTTCGGGACCCAACTGACCGGGTGGAATACTTGGACCTAGCACGGGAAGTACGAAATCGATTGCTGGAAAGAAAGATTGAAAAATGGGAGGAAACTTGCCGTAATCTATTAGAAAACGAATCAGATCGCGAATTTTGGCGAATTCTGTCAGAAAACCAGTCAGATCGCGAATTTCGGCGGATTATATATAAAACAACAAGCATTCAATTATAAATTTCAGTATAATACCGTAGCGAAGCACGGGTTTCTTGCTAGTCTATATATATAAAATAACTTGTCCTGACTGACTGACTGACTGACTGACTGACTGATTCATCATCGCCGAGCCAAAACTACTGGACACAAAGAAAATTAAATTTTGGGGATACATGTAGGTGCTCGCTAAGTGAGGATTTTTTGATATTCCCGTCGCTAAGAAGTAAAAAAGGGGGTGAATTTTTAAAATGAGGATATATATATCTCAAAAATTAAGTTTACAGACGTAAACATCGGTATTTGGAATCTCCTTTAAAAATAAAGAAACACGTATTTTTTTGTTTTCGGAAAATCCCATTAACGGGTGTGAAAAAGGGGGGAAAATGTGTTGGACACCTTTTATGAGGAGACTTATGTCTCAAAAACTGAAGATGTTACAGATATGAATATTGAAATTTGAAATCTCCTTTGAAAATAAAGAAACACGTATTTTTGTGTTTTTGGATAATCCGATGAATAGGGGGTGAACAGGAGTGACAAACGGGGTGAATTAAAAAAAAGACTATATCTGCAAATTACAACAGACACGTAACATATTACAGATTTGAAAACTGGTATTTGGAATTTCCTGTAAATGTAAAGAAACAAATATTTTTTCGGAAAATCCACTTAAGGGGAACTGAAAACGGGGCTTAATTTTCAATTTTAGCTTCAGTATATCTCAAAAACTTAACAAGTTGCAGACGTGAACATCGGTATTTAGAATCTCCTTTAAAAATAAACACGCATTTGGTGGGGGAATCAACTTGGTAGGGGGAGGGGGGTTGAAAACGGAGATGAATTCCTTTTACGAGGATACATACTTCTCAAAAACTGAAGATGTTACAGTCGCGATAATTGGTATTTGGAAGCTATTTTAAAGAAACGGGTACTGTTTGTTTTTGGAAAATTCACTTGTATGGTGAGGGTGAAAGGAAGCAAGAAATTTGAATTTCTTTTCTGGAGAAAGTTATATCTCAAAACTGAAGGTTACAGACATAGACATTGGTATTTGAAATCTTCTTTGAAAATAAATAAACACGCATTTTTTGGGTGGGAGAAACCAACTTTGGGGGTGGGGGCGGTGAAAAGGTATTTTAATTCCTTTTTATGAGGATACATATATCTCAAAAACTGAAGACGTTACAGTCGTGATAATTGGCATTTGGAAGCTCCTTTATAAATAAAGAAACAATTCTTTTTGGTTTTCGGAAAATGCACTTAAGGGGGAGGGTGAAGGGAAGTGAAGGAATTTCATTATTTTTATGAAGAAACTTATATCTCGAAAACTTAAGGTTACACACGAGAAAATTTGTATTTGGAATCACCTTAAAAATAAAGAAACACGCATTTTTGGAGGAGGAATCGACTTAACGGGCTGGGGTGTAAAAGGAGTTGAATTCTTTTTATGAGGATACTTATATCTCAAAAACTGAAGATGTTACAGACGTGAAAGGTGGTATTTTGAATTTCCTTTCTAAATAAACAAGCACCTTTTTATTTGTTTTCGGAAAGTCCACTTAAAGCGGGAGAGGGGTGGACAGAAGTGAAGAAAAAGAAGAAGTTGAATTATTCTTATAAGTATACGTTTATTTAAAAACTGAAGGTGTTACAGACGTACAGACATGAAAACTGGTATTTGGAATCTCCTTTAAAAATAATGAACCACCTATTTTTTGTTTTCGGAAAATCGAATCAAGGGGCTGAAAATAATTGGAAAAGCGGGTGAATTTTTAAAATGAGTTCCGGTATATCTACATTGTATGTCAAAAACTTAACATGTTCGAGACAAGAAACTTGGTATTTGGAAAGTCTTTTTATTATACAGCAACCTGTACTTTTTGTTTTCGGAGAAGGTACTTAACAGGGATGAAAGGAAGTGAAAAATAGTGTTTTTATGAGGATACTTATATATTAAAAACTGAAGATGTTACAGACATGAAAATTGGTATTTGGAATCTCTTTTAAAACGAAAGGAATTTTTTTTCGGAAAATACACTTAGATGGGGGTGAGGGTGGGGGAAGGACTGATCAAGGGGTTGAATTCTTTTTATGGGGAAACTTATGTATATCTCAAAAACTGGAGATGTTACAGGTGTGGGAATAAGTATTTGGAATCTCCTTTAAAAATAAAGAAACATGTATTTATATTTTCGACTTGAGAGAAGACTGTTTCTCACATGTACAGTTCTATGTCGCATGGTCGTCTTAGCCCCGAAGGGTAATACCGCAAACATGGTTTAAAGTAATTTCTGGGGTAAATGAAACTCAGATTTTGGGCAAGTTTTTATACTTTAGGAATTTTCATATAATGTCTTAGTACAAGACCGAGGAGCGACTCCTTGGGATAAATTACGAAATCCACGCGAGGGAAGCCGCGGGTAATTGCTAGTATGGATATAAGCCTTAAGTCTCTCAAGGTCGGATAAAAACCTTTCTGTTGTTGAATTTGTCACGGAATATTGTCATCGCTGTTTTTAAAAACTCCGGAGAGGCCTGGCGCAGGTCTTTTTCTAGTAGACGGCCTATAGGCGGCCTGCATGTCTGTGAAGATTGGGTTCTACCTAAGATGATTTGTAATGATGAAGGCGGCACACACACCCAGTCCCCGATCCAGAAGAATTAACCAATTAATGTTATATATCTCCGATGCGGCCGAGAATCTACCCGGTACCCTCTGGACCAAAGGACAGAAGGCTAACCTTTCAGCCATTGAGCCAGACATCCTAAAGATGAACTACTTCATTAAAGTGATTGGTAATATCCTCTAAGTTATCAATTATTTTTTCTTCATTCAGCAACGGCTCATGAAACATTCCTCTGTGAAGCAAAATATGATCAGAGTTATCTTCATGCAGTTGTAAAATTTTGTCTTTGTTTACATCATTCCCAAGCAGAAACTGCTCACATTCAAATACGAATTTGTAAGATGATGTAGTCCGCCTCTGTGGTATGGTTAACGTGATTAGCTTGCACCCCCGGAGGTCCGGGATCGATTCCAAGCTCTGCCACGAAAAGTTGAAATGTGGTACGAGGGCTGGAACGGGGTCCACTCAGCCTCGGGAGGTCAAATGAGTAGAAGTGGGTTCGATTCCCACTTCAGCCATCGTGGAAGTGGTTTTCCGTGGTTTCCCACTTCTCCTCAAAGCAAATGCCGGGATGGTACCTAACTTAAGGCCACGGCCGCTTCCTTCCCTTTTCCTTGTCTATCCCTTCCAATCTTCCCATCCCCCCACAAGGTACCTGTTCAGCATAGCAGGTGAGGCCGCCTTGGCGAGATACTGGTCATTCTCCCCAGTTGTATCCCCCGACCCAATGTCTCATGTTCCAGGACACTGTTCTTGAGGCGGTAGAGGTGGGATCCCTCGCTTAGTCCGACGGAAAAACCAACCCTGGAGGGTAAACCGATTAAGAAAGAAAGAAAGAAAGAAAGAAAGAAAGAAAGAAAGAGAATATTAGTCTACATTCTTCAATATACTTATTCCAGCTGTAAGCATTGAGTTCATTGAGACGAATAGAAGCAAGCCTTGTGCATTATACAGTGTGATTCAGCAGCCCCTTCCAATATCGTTTGCTGCAGCCCAACTAACGTGCACATCGTTATTAGGGGTGCTATTCCCCTGCAGGCGTACTGTATGATACTAATGTTCAGTGAGCACATTTGGCACACGGTTCTGAGTCCTAGCGAAATGTTATATTATCCGTTCGCAAAACATGACGCCTTGAAATCATGTGGCAACGTCCTTTTACCTTGTAACTATGTTAATTTGTCGTGCCTTGTGACCGGGTGTAACGAAGAGGGGCATCAATGCATAAAACTAGGTAAAAAATAAATAAATTTCGTGTGGCTATTTCTAGGCGAGTGCAGCCCTTGTAAGGCAGACCCTCCGATGAGGGTGGGCGGCGTCTGCCATTTGTAGGTAATTGCGTGTTATTGTGGTGGAGGATAGTGTTATGTGTGGTGTGTGAGTTGCAGGGATGTTGGGGACAGCACGAACACCCAGCCCCCGGGCCATTGGAATTAACCAATTAAGGTTAAAATCCCCGACCCGGCCGGGAATCGAACCCGGGACCCTCTGAACCGAAGGCCAGTACGCTGACCATTCAGCCAACGAGTCGGACATAAAACTAGGTAACAGTGCAGTAATTAATGTCTTAAACACCAAACCGGATGGCGTATGTACTCTACTCTCGACGTACTACCAGTATGTTTTCATCAGGGTAGCGTAGCGGATGTGGTTAGGCGTTCGTTTAGCAATCGACGGAATATGCCAGCGGCGGCTCGAATCCTGCGACATTCAAATACTTTTGCATCGGAATGATGTTTGATACGTAAACACAGGCCCACGTTTGCCACATTCAAACAGTAGAATGACGCTGTTATTCATCTTGTCCGCTGGTTAGGGCCTGAATGTACTGTGATCTCTGCTGTCATTTGGCATGTTTTCCACATATAATAAAATCAGTGGAGAAAGTTTTAATCGTGTGGAGGAGTTTAATGATCTAGATGTAATTCTTAGTAAGAGGAATGACTTATACTTCGAGAAACACATTTATAGTATTATAAAGACATCTTTCAGACTCCTGGGGTTTGTCAAAAGGAATTGTAAAGATTTCAGTAATATTGCATGTGCCAAAACACTGTTTTGTTCCCTGGTGAGACCCTGTCTCGAGTATGGTTGTAAGGTCTGGCTCTCGTATCAGAAAGGCCACATACACCATCTCGAGAGAGTACAGATACGGTTCATGAAGTGGATTAATTTTGGGTTCCTGGGCATGCCACTTTCTTCAAGCAGGTATGAAGAATTTGTTAACATTCTTGGAATGAATACGCTGGCAACGCGCCGAAAATGTGCGAACGCAATGTTAGCGATTAAATGCTTGAAGGGTACAGCGGACTGTCCGGCTATACTGGGATTGATCCCACTTTATGTTCCAAGCAGGCGAACAAGGCAGAAATGTACATTCCACCTGCCCAAATGTAGGACGGTTGCACATGAAAATTCTTGGTTCCTGCAAGCCCTTAGGACCATAAATCAGCTGGAAGGATCACTCGACATTTTTTACCACCCTTCCACTGCAAATTCGAAAGTTCTTCTCAAGCGCTGAACGTGATAATTTTGTAAATTATGTAAATAATCTGTAGAAAATATGTGAAGATTTATATCTGTTTGTATATGTATGTTTATATTAATTAAATTGTTTATTTAATTTAATTATTTAATTTAATTTAACTGTTTAATTAATTTTCTATTACATCATCTGTAATTGGGACATCCTGTAGGTGATAAATAAATGTATTCTATTTTATTCTATTCTAGAGGAATATGTTGACATGCTTCTCATTTATGGGGAAGCAAGACAAAACGCGTGCGAGCCACTAGGTCTGTACCAGGAACGGTATCCCGACAGGCGACACACGGCTGCTATGGCATTCCGCTCTGTTGAAAGGAGCCTAAGGACAAAAGGCGTGATTTCCAACCAGTCACCAGTCCGCGATAGGCCCGTTACATTGGGTTAAACAGAACAGGCCGTTCTGGAGGCTGCTCATAATAATCCACACATCAGTACAAGGGCCATTGCACGACATGTGAATATCAGACAGCCGTCCGTCTGGCGAATACTGCATGAATGTAAATTTCACCCATACCATCTTGGGCTAGATCAAGAGCTCCATGAGCGGGATTTCGAACCTCGAATGGAGTTCTGTCGGTGGCTATTAGGCAGGCCCTACAATGATGCAGCGTTCGTATCGCATATCTTGTTCTCGGACGAATCGCGCTTCCACAATAATGGGAACGTCAATCGCCACAACATGCACCGTTGGAGTCCGGACAATCCTCACTGGGTGCGACAGACGGTCCATCAAGTACGATGGGGAGTGAATATTTGGTGTGGAATCTTCGGGGATCACCTGATTGGACCTTATTTGTTTGTGGGCCATTGGACGGGCCCACGCTACCAGCACTTTCTGCATCAGGAACTCCCACTGCTGCTGTAGGATGTGCCCTTGCACGATTGTTTGACGATGTGGTTGCGACAGGATGGAGCTCCACCACATGCGACTTTGCCCGTTCGTAACCATCTGAACGAGGAACTGCCAGGGAAATGGATATGACAAGGAGGCCCTGTTTTTTGGCCCGCCAGATCACCGGATTTAACGCCGTTAGACTTATTCTTATGGGGACATTTGAAGAACGTCGTTTACGCTCAAGCGCCGAAAAACCCCGACCAGCTCCGGCAAATCATCACGGACGCCTGCCGAGCAATTACACCTTGAATGTTTCTGCGCTCAAGACGATCTATTGGACACCGGGCCCGGATATGCATGAACAAAGACGGTCATCACATCGAGCATTTACTGCGATAAAACATTGTCAGGGCAGTTGTGTTCCTATTATTTCCGGTCTGTATGTGTCTGACCTGCTAAATAATCGGCCCTTCATAGGGCCACAAACACATTTATTCACACACAATTTGCTTGAAAGCGGGTGTTGAACTTATATTGCGTGCGGTACGTATTAAACAAATATTTCAATTATTTATAATCTTCGCCCCGGACTCGAACTTCTCACCTGACATGTAAGCCCTTTCTGCCACGCCTTTACCAACTATACTACGGTCCCGTACGGCACACTGGGCAGCTTATAGCTAGTATTAGGTTTACTGCGGTCACAATATCAATTTTGTATTTCGCCGGCTTGTCAGGTTCATATGATCTAGAAGGCACACGCATGTCTTCCAGTGTTTAGTACGAGTATAACATTGTCGCGTCCTATCAAGGTGAGGTGGTAACTACCAAGATATCCGGTTGTGTTGTCTTAGAATACCGGCAGGGCAGATGTTTTAATCATATGATCTAGAAGGCACACGCATGTCTTCCAGTGTTTAATACGAGTATAACATTACGCGTCCTATCAAGGCGAGGCGGTAAATACCAAAATATCTGGTTGTGTTGTCTGAGCATATCGGTTGGGCAGATGTTTTAAGGACGGAATGAATATTGTGGGTTGCATAAAACTACATTGGAAGGGGCGGCTGAATCACACTGTATAATAGATACTCTTACAGAAATGTACGGGAAAGTCAAGGATGTTTTGTGACATGGGCATGTTTAAAACAGAAGAAATCCCAGTGTAAAGGAAAACTAGTGTGTCAAAACGATAGATTGGTGAGAATGATCTATCATCAGTGCGTTCCTGATGAGGCGAACTTAATGAAGGCTATTGTGGTATATTTCGAGCGAAGAACCGATCGCGCGAGGAAAACAGTGCGACAGTTCCTCAAGTATTTGATGAATAAATTTAGCCTTTACTAAGCAGAAATTGCGAATGGAGTAGAGAAAGAGCGTTTCGAGGAGATAGTTCTTCGTGAGGAAATCCTAAAAATATCTAATGGGGAGAATTTTATCCTGGCCGATGATTGTGTAAAAGATACGTTGTTGGTGTTCAGTGGAGGCAAAGGAAAGGATATTTTGTGAAGAGATGGGACATTCAAAAGCTGCATTGGTCAGTTTATTCAAATCTTTTCCGTACATGTTGACCTTGGAAACACAGAACATGAAACAAACGTTGCACCAGTCGTGTTTGGTCTTCTTTCTGACAAAAATAAACTTACTTACGAATGCTACGATTACATCTACGAGAATTATCCGATTAGCAGTCTGAGACGGTATACAGTATACTGATTTTGAAACGCCGGCTATCTCAGCCTTAAAAGAGGTATTTACCGCAGTTAATATTCGCGTTTTTTCTTCATTTTACGTAATGCCTCTGGAGTAGGGTTCAGCATATTGGTACGACTACACTATACAAGGAAATGAAGACGTCAGACTGTATGCGAATGTGTGGTGCCATTGCTCTTCTCTAGCCTGAAAAATGTTGAAGAAGGCTGGATATACAGTGACTCGCGTAATTAAACGTACACCAATCGGGTAGGGATATATGGACGCAAAATACTGTTTATATTTCTTTCACATTATGTATTTTGAAAAATAAATACTTACTTCGCACGACCATCTGGCTACAAAATATAATAACTGTTCAACTCATATAATAACTGGCTATACAAAAACAAACGAAAATATTTTCTATCGGTCACACAAAATTGAATGTACACGAGAAAAAGTAGAGTGTAGAATGATATAATTTCAGCAGATGTCCACATATTCAGTACTTGGTTACACGTCTTTAAGATCTCAGCACTGCTTCCAGTCTGTTTGGCGTAGAGTCCACGAGTTTCTTCGTAAACGACGGTGAAAACTTCCTCCATTCCTCCTTTAGGACCCTCTTGAGTTGATCCTTGCTGGTCACTTTATGTGCTTGCACTTTTTTCTCCTAGTGCCACCACAAATTCTCAATTGGATTGAGGTGCGGTGATTGTAGGGGGTTTCACTTCTTTTCGGTACATTCGGTACAACCATAACCGCTCATTGTGAGCGGTGTGCTTGGGGTCGTTATCCTGCCGGAGATAATAGGGGGCACCCAGTCCCAGTTTGGTTGCACTTTGTTTGACGTTCTTGTTCAGTATGGAAATGTACACAAACTGGTCCATTTTCGTGTCAATAAAGTGCAGATTACCCACTCTAGAGGCAGACATGCAGCCCCATACCATCACCGAACTACGACCATGTTTCACCATCGGACGTACCTTGCCTTTTTCATAGGCTATATTAGGTTGCCGCCACACGTACCGACGGCCATCTGATCCGAAGATGTTAAATTTACTTTCATCGCTAAAAAAGCACAGAGTTCCAGAAGCCATCTGAACAATTTCTGTATTCTTTAGTGAACCTTAGTCTTTCCCGCCGGTTCATTTCACTAATCCATGGCTTCTTCATTGACACTCGTCCATAGAAGTTTGCCGATCTTAGTGTCCTTCTAACGATTTCACATGACACCGATCGATTAATCGTGGACACCAATTCAGACTCGGTTTGGGGTTACATTCATGTGGGTCTTTGAGGAGTTATCGGATAATTATACGTTTTTCTCTGTCCTGTAACACTGGTTTCCGTCCTCTTCCTACTTTATTGTATACTCTTCCTTCGCGTTTATATCTGTCGACAATACCTTGGATTGTTGATCGCGGTCTTCCTATTGCATGTGCAATTTCGGCTAAAGATCTACCCACCTTCGTCCATTTCACTTTAGGTGCCGTTCTTGTACGTTTCTTTTTCTCCGACCTATTATCACCTGATGGACACTGATGAGTATCTTTGGCGTCCAAGACGTTCCTTGCTTCTACATAACTGGATATACTAGGAAAGCAATCTGTCGTGTACGTTCAGTTTTGTGGTGTATGGGGCAGCGATGTTTATATGCAGGATGGGTCATGGACATATGAGTGGGATGTCTGTTGAGACAGATTGTACGACAGAGCTTACTACACGATTTCCTGGTATGTCAGTAATACGCCACTTGTCAAGTTTGGTCGTTGATAGTACTGTTTACTTCCAGGTGTACGCTCAATTCTTTGAGCCACTGTATATCCATGGGCAAGCACCAGAAGAAGAAAAGCTCGTCGAATTCCGTGACTACTTCGTCGATCAATGACTACAAAATCCTTAAGTGCCACCTGAATTATGGAACTGCTAGCAGCGATGTCATAGGACGAATCATTCAGCGGAAGGATGGAATCATAAACTGAACAGTTCGATTGGAAGACCACACCCCAGAGTGAACGACCTCATCAAGTACTTCTACTTTGAAGCTGAGAAATCTAAACATGAGATTCTGAAAGCGGACTTGAATTTAGGAGGAGCTGAGAGGGAAAAGCTGAATTGGGTGGAAGAATAGCAAATATTACTGGAAGGTACGAAGAAGATTCTGATGATGGAAAGTTTCCTACGTCAACGTGTTATGTTCTGAAATTTGACGAATGCCAAAAGGGCAAGAAGACCTTCAATTGGCCCGTGGGGGTCCATGGCGTCTGTAGGTCTCTTGACCCCATGTCCCAAAGCTGGTGCGAGGGGACAAGACAGACTAACCTCAGAACAATTTAAGGCGCCTATTTACGAAGAAGGCAGGCAGTTCTGCCTGGAGCTAATATTGCATCTATCATTGTAGATTTATTATTTCTTAAACTTGTTTTAATCTAAACATTTTCTAAAGATTAAGTTTTGGAATTTCGTACATGTAATCCGAGCGTACAGACATAATTATTAATGTATGTATATAGGTGAAAGTAGGCTGGATGGCAGCGCGTGTTAACGCGGTACGGCTATGGAGCCATGAACTGCATTCAGGAAACGCGTGGGTTCGAACCCCACCGTCGGCTGTCCTGTGAATGGTTTCCTATGCTTTCATATTTTCACTTCCATGCAAATGCCCATAGCCCATAGCATAGCCCACAGACGATTCCTCCCACCACCTTACCCAATTTCATTCACAATAATACATTTCATATTATTAGCTCTTCAACTGAGGTTGGTATCAGGAAGGGCATCCGGAAGTAGAAACTTGCCATATAAATTCATCTCACCTCATCCCGATCCCGTATAAAGAAATGGGACTAAAGGGTAGACATACATGCATACAGTACCGGTTACGACCTGTACATGCCGTATTTTTTGACGAGTAATTGTATTTCATCATCACGCAAGACATTCAGAGCGAACTTGGTTTGTTTACGTTCGGAGGAGCGAGCAGGTGAGCCGGTGACAGCTGTGTGCGTGGCGTAGCTGCAAGGACAAGATAGACTACCCGCCTGACGCCACGTGTAGCCTGCATGGCCTGGTATGTTCTGGATATGAACGTCACCCCTTCGCGAACATTCGATGTGGAAAACATTTAAAACTTCTATAATAATAATCGCAGCGACTTGAGTGATACGTCATTTTGAAGAGGATAACATAAAAGTCTCAAATGGTGAATCTCAAGAAAATCCGTAGAGGGATTCGCGAGATAATCAACTTCGAAGAGATCACGTTATCTGATGACGTAGGACTAGTTTTTTGACATTCGTCAAGAAGTTTGGACTTTCTTCCACAGATGACACTACTAAAAGACTATGATCATGCACCTCTGGTGCGAGGTGTAAGAACTTATAATTTAAAGAAGTTTTGTATTTCTAGGTTTTTGTAACTGAAGGATGTTCATTTAGCTGGCCCCGTGGTGTAGGGGTAGCGTGCCTGCCTCTCACCCGGAGGCCCCGGGTTCGATTCCCGGCCAGGTCAGGGATTTTTACCTGGACCTGAGGGCTGGTTCGAGGTCCACTCAGCCTACGTGATTAGAATTGAGGAGCTATCTGACGGTGAGATAGCGGCCCCGGTCTAGAAAACCAAGAATAACGGCCGAGAGGATTCGTCGTGCTGACCCCACTACACCTCGTAATCTGCAGGCCTTCGGGCTGAGCAGCGGTCGCTTGGTAGGCCATGGCCCTTCAAGGGCTGTAGTGCCATGGGGTTTGGTTTGGTTTTATGATGTTCATTTATTTTTGGGTTGGCAATATTTCCTTTTTTCTTTCCGCCAGTTTTGAATCTAGCAAATCCCTAATTTCTGTAATTAATTTTCTACCTATCACAGGCTTCTTGTTCGATCCTGAAGTGTAACTTTGAATTTGACCAATTAAATTGAGAGGGTGTGGCTAGTTTATTCCTGAATGATCTCGAACCTTCCCCGAGGGTTTATAAACTGCTTCTTTTCACGTTTCTTGGCCAATTGATTGTCATCTTACTGAGTGTGCGTGTCAAAGCAGTAGCCGGGCGGCCTCTTTCATCGGTCAACAGAACATCTACAAGTTAATGGCCACATAACTTTATTCTTCCTTGTTACCTCCGCAGTTTAATCCGAGCGAAAGGTCCGAATCGTTAACTATGTAACCTTCTTTTCTAAAATGTAACTTTCTTCCGGCTGATGTAAAAATTTCATATATCTTTAACTGTAAATCGGGGATAGAGAGTGATGTACCCTCTCGAGCTCCCCTTCATCTTGGTTTGAGATGACTACGTTTCATAACTGTTTTTCATTCTGAAATGTGGTAATTGTAATTTCTATACGAGTAACCACAGTAGTTTGGGAATAGCCCCTGTTTCATCGGCCTAGAGCCCTTTAGGTTTTTAGTGTTTATTATCTTGGAGTCCAGGGTACGCCTCCATTAATTTTGTGTTTGGGTCAGTTATTTAACCTGTTCCTTTTCTATGAAGGTCCCCGTAGTTTGGGTATTAAATACCCCTGTTAAATCAGTTTTCATATCGCAAGTTGTGCCTTGAGAGGCCATTGTTTGTAAGTTGAGGTTGCCTTTAGTAGGCAGTAAGAAACTGAGAGCCTGTTAGCTCATTTCCAAGTTTTGTAACTGTAAAGTGTGCCTCTGGGAGGCTAGATATTGTGATTTAGGGAGCAAGTGCTCTTGAATTAGGGGATTTCTGCCCCTCATTCAATAATACCTCTTCCTTTCGTAAAATTGTAAAATTAGGGGCTTCAAGCCCAAAGAGTTAAGGTTCTGAATCTTGGATTTTCCCCAAGCTTGTTTAATGATTGCTACTTGTACCTGTATTATTGTCATAAAATATTTTTATGTTTGAAGTTCTGAAAATATAACCTTCAGTTTAAGTTTTAAATTTAATTCTTGACATTGTAGTTAGACCCATTCACCCCGGCACCTTCTTTGACCTCTGCGTTCCACGGATACCCCGGAACAATAATAATAATAATAATAATCATAATAATAATAATAATAATAATAATAATAATAATAATAATACGAAAAAGAAGAGGTTTGTTGAAATCTGCTTTACGTCGCATCCACACAGGTAGATCTTACGACGACGATGGGATAGGAAAGGGCTGGAGTGGGAAGGTCTTAATTAAGCTACAGCCCCAGCATTTGCCTGTAGTGAAAATGGGAAACCACGGGAAACCATCTTCAGGGCTGCCGACAGTGGGGTTCGAACTCACTACCTCCCGAATGCAAGCTCACATCTACCTGGTACAAACCGCACAGCCACTTGATCGGTGTGATTTAAGATGTCCTTTCATAGCACTTTGGCCGCTGTCCTTGCCTAAAACGACATTACGCTTCTTGCCCCATATGAATCTGGGTAAAAATTGCGGGTTAGAGTGTTGATCCCTATTCTCATTTTAATTATCCTGGTCGTCAATATTGCGTCAATATCTGTGATTAATGGATATTATTTTTTCTGCACTCTGCTTGCATTTTCAACAGGCAATAAAATAAAATAATAATGCATTTTTTGCACAAGGTATTTGGCAATTAATGGCGAATGACCTGCGGAGAGGCCTAGTGCAGGTCTCTCAAGTTGACGTCCATGGGCGACATGCGCGTTTGTGAGAAGTTGCCCGACCTAGGATGATATCCGATGTTGCAGACGGCACACACACTCCGGCGTCGAGCCAGAGGAATTAAAAATGAAAACGAAAATCACCGATCCTCCCTCGAATCGAACCCGGTATCCAATGGGCACAAGGATAGTATGCGAAGCAGTTAGCTGCGGAGCTAGACTTCCCTCCAAGCAATTAACCGTGTTACTACACCTAGTGTTCAAGTGTGAGATCAGATAATTGGGTGCAATAGTTTACAAGAATAGTGTGCGTATACTACTTTATTTATGAAATATTCCATCTGTACGTACTTAAAACCATGGTTACTAGAGTAGACGGTGCGGGTCATGCGCAGGATCGCTTTAGCAGGTGACGTTACCTGCTTCCCACCGCCGGGCTGTCACTGTGCACGCGTGCACAGAAATGGTGTTCCCACATAAACAAAGCATGGCGTCTCCCCACCTCTTCGCTTGACGCATTATTGTAGGTAGATAGCCCGCTACAAGGCTGCTGTGATTGAAATGGCCACAGTACAGGATGTAGCCTACAGCCAATACACACACTGTGCCTTCAGCGCTACCCGTTCACTCTCTTCCCCTCCTTTTCAGTACTGGTGTGGGTCAGTGTTGGATGTTTATATCGGGACACAATTTCTGTGCATGTGTGAACACGGCGCGGCGCATTGTAACTGTGCTTGTTGCAACTAACCACGTGCTTAATATTGTTCTTGTTGTGTTGCTTGTTGTTTACAGGGACCTAACATCTAGGTTATCGGCATTTTAAAATTTTCAATTTTGCCAAATACATTTATCAGCTTATACCTGTATGATTAGCTGCCATCCCCAGAGGCCCGGGTTCAATTCCCGGCTCTGCCACGGAATTTGAAAAGTGGTACGAGGGCTGGAACGGGGTTCACTCAGCCTCGGGAGGTCAGCTGAGTAGAGTGTAACCCGAGGGAAATCACAAAGTATCGGGGACACCGAGTACTTTCAATCGGTAGGTAGTAATATTAGGCAGCGAGTTAAACGCCAAATTGAGAATGTAGGCCGTGGTAAAAAAAAAAGATCTCCAATAAGCATTCCAGAATAACCACAGATAGCGCAGTGGAAACCATGCTAGATAATATTAGAAAATTAAAAGAGAATGTGAGGAGAAATAAGGGACATAACGGGTGAAAATAGATCAGAAACCAAGATAAAATTTGAAAACGTATATTAGAATAATAAATCAAAACTAACAATTTACATGAAAGGAGAACTGTACAAATATGAAATTTTCCCAACCACATATACAAAATACAAATTCATTATAGTAAAATAAGATATCCAAGAGTAAGAAAGTAAAATGACCGGGCGAGTTGGCCGTGCGCGTAGAGGCGCGCGGCTGTGAGCTTGCATCCGGGAGATAGTAGGTTCGAATCCCACTATCGGCAGCCCTGAAGATGGTTTTCCGTGGTTTCCCATTTTCACACCAGGCAAATGCTGGGGCTGTACCTTAATTAAGGCCACGGCCGCTTCCTTCCAACTCCTAGGCCTTTCCTATCCCATCGTCGCCATAAGACCTATCTATGTCGGTGCGACGTAAAGCCGCTAGCAAAAAAAAAAAAAAAAGAAAGTAAATGAGAGAGAATAGCGCAGGAATGGAAAGGCACGAACAAGGAAAAGATAAATATAACTGTAAAAGGAGAAACCCAGAACAACGAGAAAAAGGGGATGTTTACAGTTACCAAATTCGAGTATGCCAGCAGGAAATCTTCTGAGCAAAATCTAAATGCTATATGCAAGTCACAACCACTTCCGTTATCACTCGATTGACACAAAGCAACGTAGTTCTACAGGCGAATAATCACAATATACTTCAAGTGAACCAGTTTCACAACATTCAGAAACTCAAATGGCGAAGCACTGAACGGGTAGAAGTGTGTGTACAGTACGAGTCGCACAGTTGCCAATACACCACACGCACATTTAGAAAGAAAGTCGTTACTAGGTTCGTCAATGAAAAGTTTAAACACAAAAAGGACAAGTGAAGTTTCGGCCTGGAAATGCCATGCTCCCAGTCTGAATTGCAAGGAAAGTATCTCGCAATGCAACAAAAGGTATTTACAGTAAAGAAATCAGTTTGTCATACCTCATCATGAACCAAATTGCACGAACTACCCGAAAATGAAGACTTCTGGGCACATGTCCCTAAGGACGGAGTTGACGTTAGATGTTGCTCCCTCCACACAGGCCAAAGTCCATCTCAATCCATTCAGAGGAAGGCCGGGAATTTATAGTGTGGAATAATGAGAAATATGTCTGGAAGATTCCAGAGGTTAGTGGAGCATGCGTGACAAACCAGGTGATGTCACATGACGTCAGGCGGCGAAAAGGAAGTTAGTTTATCGTAGATCGTAAAGGTGGATAGAGCAGAGTTCATGCAAGGTATGATGTGTGCAAATTCACATAAGTATGTAAGTTCCAGTTGGAGAGAAAATGCGGTTTATATCATGATGAGGGTAAGTCCATATTAATAGAAGAAAAAGGTTATGTGCGTGGCGAAGTACATAAGAGTAGTTGCCGGTGAAGTGAGGAGTCCGTTACAAGAGGTGAGTTCGATTCCCGCCTCAGCCATCCCGGAAGTGTTTCTTCGAGGTTTCCCACTTCTCCTCCAGGTAAATGCCGGAGTGGTATCTAACTTAAAACCACAGCCGCCTCCTTCCCTCTTCCTTGCCTATCCTTTCCAATCTTCCCATCACCCACAAGGCCCCTGTTCAGAATAGCAGGTGAGGCTGTCTGGACAAGGTACTGGTCCTCCTCCCCAGTTGTATCCCCGACCCAAAGTCTCGCGCTCCAGGACACTGCCCTTGAGGCGATAGATGTGGGATCCCTCGCGGAGCCCGAGGGAAAAAACGACCCTGGAGGGTAAACAGATTAAGAAAGAAAGAAAGCTTATACCTGTGCATTTATCTAATTATATTGTCATTTATTTAAGTATTTTTCAGAATATTACAACTAATATATTAACACTGTGCATACCACCAACTATGTCAGTAGCTTTCTAAATAATCTTTTGCCTTGCAAATAAAGTATTTACGAATCGGTTTTGAATTTATATTTTATCCATCCAGTGATTCTGGGAACGATTTTATTTTATTTCATTTCTAAAACTATTCACTAAAAATTACAAAATCACGGCCAATCACACGGGCATTCCTTTTACAGTTGTTTTGGTGGATTGTTGGTGTTGAGTAGTTTTGTGAACACCTGATATTATTTTTCTACGCACAAGTAAATATTTATATAAATGTATATTGGTCGGGAACATTTTAGTAAAATGTCTCTGAAGAAACTCCTTTTATGGGGAGAAAGGCTTCCACAGACTCGTGTGGTACGGAGAAACCTCTCAGTCAGAAAATGTGTTCAGAAGTATTTAAAACACGTAATAAATGCTCATAATTGTCATGATGATAGCAAAACTGTATACATATTTACATTATACATAATGCAAAATATCCCTATATACATTTACATTTTTACTTGGTTGTTTTTCTTTCTTTCTTTCTTTCTTTCTTTCTTTCTTTCTTTTTTCGTTCTTAAACCCTTTACCCTCAAGGGTTGGTTTCTCCCTCGGACTCAGTGAAGGATCCCACCTCTACCGCATCGAGGGCAATGTCCTGGAGCGTGAGACTTTGAGTCAGGGGGATACAACTGGTGAAGAGGACCAGGCGGTCTCACTTGCTAAGCTGAACAGGGACCCTGTGGGTGGATGCGAATATTATAAGGGATAGTCGAGGAAGAGGGAAGGAAGCTGGCGTGGCCTTAAGTTAGGTACCATCCCGGCATTTGCCCTGAGGAGAAGTGGGAAACCACTTAAAACCACTTCGAGGATGGCTGAGGTGGGAATCGAACCCACCTCTCCACAGTTGACCTACCGAGGCTGAGTGGACCCCGTTCCAGCCGTCGTATCAAAGTGGCAGAGCCGTGTCTCGAATCCGGGCCCCCGGGGGTGGCAGCTAATCACATTTACCACTACACCGCAGAGGCGGACGTTGTTTGTTTTAACTTACTTAAACGTCAGTCTATCCAACAACTTATTATATACATATAATCGTTCTCAGAAACACTGGGTGGATAGAAAATGAATTCGAAACCGATTCGTAAATACTTTATTTGTGAGGCGAAATATTATTTACTTCGTGTTAAGAACAATATTCTCACTCGAGGAGGAGATGACAGTGATTTTTAGTGACCAATGATATTGTGTACTTTAGGTATGCTCCTATTGTGTCAGTTGAGGCAGAAAGGACATTATTTTCCTATGTATAAGGAAAAAGTAACAACTCACTAGGACTAATTGTTAGAAACCAAATCAGTTAAAATAAAGATATTTATTTGCATTCATCTTGATACAATGTAAATGAAACAGAGATAAATAAGGTAGTGTGCAGTCTTCCACGTTGGTAGTAGAACTCAGTTATAAGTATGAATGTTAATAATTACTAGTCTAAATAGTTTAAAAAAGTTCTAAACCTCTTTTCCTACTAAATCAATTTAGAATGTAATATTTATTTTTTGTTGTAATTTTAGGGCATTTTTAAGGACTTTTATGTCACAAATGCCTTTTTTCATGGTTTATAGGTCATCAAAATCCTAGTCCTACTGATTTTATTTGGCAGATGGATCCCTTCTCTCGTGTTATTAATACTTTTGATTTCCTACTTTTAAAACACTACTCATCATATATGATACGACAGGATTGGACCAACTCAAAAAAATAATGGTAAAAGTGTGACGTCTGTATGGACCCCCAATATTTGCCACTTCATACTTCTTGGAGAGAATGAAATGATCCAATATATTCCATGTGATACATCAGATCTGATATTGCGATCCTGTTCTGCAACTGGACTTCACATGAACCTCTCATTCAGCGTTCTATCTAAGCCAAACTGACAAACTACTAATTGATGTAGCAATAAACTTGGAACATCGCGCCTTCATCCACTGAAGGAAATAGGTGATAAACCTATAGAACGGAAGGGGGCTGTCTGGCCAAGGCGGTCAAGGCGTACTCAGTTCTCCCTAAAGGACATGGGTTCGATTCCCTGTCAGGACGTCAAAAAAATAGATCAACGAGATTTCCACATCTGAAGAGGTTCATTCAATTTTTCTCAGAAGTGAGTACCATGTTAAGTCCTGAGCGCAAAGGCGACCGGGCATAGGGCTCAACACTCAGCCCCAGTTAGTGCTGAGGTTGTGGATAGAGGCCTTCATGGTCAATATGCAGATGATTTTGCTTCCTGCGATAGCAGCTGTAAATATTTAGGTCTACGAGTGGGCTAGATACCGCGGAACTTTAAATACAGTAGGCCCTACTATTCTAGCATTTACTTGAAGGAAGTATGAAGGTGAAAGAACGAGCGGATTGGCCGCGCGTGTTAACGTGCTACGGCTATAGAGCCAAGCTCTGCAGTCGGGAGACGAGTGGATTCGAGCCCCGCCGTTGGCTGTCATAAGAATGGTTCTCCATGGTTTCCCATTTTCACTTCCAGGCAAATACCGTGACATTTCCTATTCTTAGGTCACGGCCGTTTCTTTCCACCTCCTTATCCAGTTTAATTCAGTTTCTACTTGCTTTACGTTGCACCGACACAGATAGGTCTTGTGGCGACGATGGGATAGGAAACGGCTAGGAGTGGGAAGGAAGCGGCCGTGGCCTTAATTACGGTACAGCCCCAGCAAGTTCCTGGTGTGAAAATGGGAAACTACGGAAAACAATCTTCAGGGCTGCCGACAGTGGGATTAGAACCCACTATCTCCCGGATAAATTCAGTTTCATCATTAACTTCATCTTCATTAGTTCCTCAACTGTATGTATGGAAGTGAAGGCTGAGGTAGGCATTGTCAGTGACAGAATTCAAATTTCGGATTTCTCAGTGTAGCAGTTTTCAAGGTCTGAGATCTCTGTCGTAGTTTCTCCATAGGATGCACATTATCGGTAAATGATAACCGTAATTTCGGATCATCCCTTTCTCCTTATACTAATAATTAAGTTCGCTTCTTCTTCTTCTTTTTCTACCGCTTTTCCCACACCTGTGGGGTTGCGGGTGAGAACTTGTCGC
This sequence comes from Anabrus simplex, assembly GCF_040414725.1. Taxonomy (NCBI): domain Eukaryota; kingdom Metazoa; phylum Arthropoda; class Insecta; order Orthoptera; family Tettigoniidae; genus Anabrus; species Anabrus simplex. The sequence continues at coordinate 1,050,342,092 of NC_090266.1, forward strand.
ACATGTAGATTTGGCCCTGTTTTATCGCCGGATGCCCTTCCTAACACCAACCCTCTATGGAGGGATGTAATCACTAGTGGGTGTTTCTGTGGTGGTTGGTAGTGGTTTTTTTTACAACTTGCTTTACGTCGCACCGACACAGATAGGTGTTATGGCGACGATGGGATAGGAAAGGGCTAGGAGTGGGCAGGATCGGCCGTGGCCTTAATTAAGGTACAGCCCCAGCATTTAACTGGCGTGAAAATGGGAAACCACGGAAAACCATCTTCACGGCTGCCGACAGTGGAGTTCGAGCCCACTATCTCCCGAATACTAGATACTGGCCGCACTTAAGCGACTGCAGCTATCGAGCTCGGTGGTTGGTAGTGTAGTGTGTTGTATGACTATGAAGAGGAAAGTGTTGGGACAAACACAAACACCCAGTCGCCGGGCAGAAGAATTAAGCAAAGGCTATTATAAACCCCGATCCGGCCGGGAATCGAACCCGGGACCCTCCGAACCGAAGGCCTCAATTCTGACCATTCAGCCAATGAGTCGGACAATAATTAAGTTCATTTAATACGCAGAAATTCTATTTCTAATTTAAAAGGACCGTGGACTGCGAGAATTCAGGAAGAATTATGCGTAAAAACAATATTGGTTACGTTCAGGGTAAAGTTCAACGTATATCAGCAGATAGTAAGTTTTATGAGTTGACACAATGACAAATGATGACATTGATGTCTAATACACAAAGGTTGCACAGAGTAGCTAGTATTATCCGCCCGTGCATCTAAAGGACATCATTCTTTTGAAATCATATTCACTAGAATAAACTGAATGTACATGCACTGAAGTGAGAATAACATTGCTGTATTTATGACAACCTTGTCCATAAAGTTTTCAATTTGATACGATGTACAGCTGAAACATTGTTTTTTCGTTATGGGCTGTAAAAGTAGCTCCGAGGGGTAACTGGTTAAATCTTTCGGACCCTCCCCACACGTGTGTTTAGTTTAGTTTATTGCCTTTCTTATATGGCGGGCTCCTGCTATGAAGCCTGCTATTATGCCAAACCATGTAGGTTGGGAACAAATTTATTTCATACTACGTAATTCCCGAAAGACGGTTCAAACCTGTACCGTACGTTTGTTAGGCTTTGCTTTCTTACTTACAACTGGTTAATTTGCCAATAATCACCAAGGAGCTGCAGGTCTTAGTTGTGAAAAGTTGTCGTGTATCTATCTCCATCAAGGAATGGAAACTATTTCAGAAATGTGCATGAAGTAGTGTATACAGTATAGTTGGGATGTATCTGAATCTTTAAAAGAATGCAAACTGATTTAGAGAATCTCACGAAGTGAAGTAGTGTCTCACCGTCAAAACTGAAAGATTTCAGCAATATGTGTCACTTAACTGTTAAAAACACCAAACCAAATCGCATGGTGCGACAGCCCCGAAGGGCCATGTGCTACCAAGCGACCGCTGCTCAGCCCGAAGGCCTGCAGATTATGAGGTGTCGTGCGGTCAGCACGACGAATACTCATGGCCGTTATTCTTGGCTTGCTAGACCGGGTCCGCCCTCTCACAGTCAGATAGCTTCTCAATTGTAATCACGTAGGCTGAGTGGACCTCGAACCAGCCCTCAGATCCAGGCAAATCCCTGGTTTGGCCGGGAACCGAGCCCGGAGACTCCGGGCAAGAGGGAGGCACGCTACCCCTACATCGCGAGGCCGGCACTTAACTGTTAAAATGTTGTGTAATTGCAGTTAAAATGTAATCTATCATAAAGGCAAGACATTGAGACGGTTTTGCCCTGCATCACAGAGATGTGCAGGGTGTAAATCTTCGTAAAACAATTTGTATTAATATATTTTCCCATTCCCAGCGCTGAAGCTGCCTCCGTATAGCCTCTGCTGCATGCGGTGGTATCTGGACATTTACGGTCACTGAGATATACCTGTGTCCACTCACAGAAATTCCCCAGCAGTCACAGGATATTTGCGGTCAGTACAGCAGGGGTGCGCCTCATAAGCTTAATCTCGGGGTATCCCAGCTAATCTGCCCGGGCTCCTGTTCGCTCCATTCGAAAACATTTTTCTCTCGCTCGCATTATTTAGACTGATATCTTCAGCAATCATGGTGCACATTACAATGGTCATAGGTACAGAAATGGCAGAATTTTCATAGATATGTGATAGCTCCTGCGGATGGTGTGAGGGAAAGTTTTCAACCTCTTTTAGGTAATGTAAAATTCTAAAGTTGGTGGTTTAAATGTAGAATTTTCGGCAAGTATTGAACTATTCTGTTCATTCATTAATAAGCGATATTTAACGCAGATGAAATATTGCGCAACATGACGCCAAATATAAGGACGTGATGCCGTAAAGAACGCGGAAACTTGTAGGTGATTCCTTAGGCAGGGTGTGGCCATGCATGAGTGAAACAAGATTTATTGGAGAAGGAAAGAGAGATAAGAATTTTGTTTTGGGAAGTACCATACCACCCTAACAATATTTTAAGCGGGAATAGTCAGGTTCACCACATCACGGGAATCGAGTGATATCTCCTCTATCTGAAGGTTTTCCAGGATAATAAAATGATGAAAATTATCTCCAGAATTTTTAGAAGCCAATGATACGTTTAACACCGTTAATAAGTAACGAGATTGATAACTTCACATTAATCCGACCCCCGTGGAAAACAGTTTAGTGGCTGCATATCAAACTCAAGAGTGTTTGGAGGGAGTTTCCCTGGCGTCGCTTCGCTTTTTGCTCCCTATAAGAGATGAGAGATGTGGAGGTAGGCTGTTCATTCGACGGTAAGATTGCTGCTAGTGCGTGTCGCGTGTCTGTATGTATTTTGCGCCAGAAATTTTTTGTCTGAACAAAGATTGAAATTACTTCAGTGCGGTCACGCTAATTTTATTCATCGGAGAAGTGATTTGTAACTCTGTTCAATAACTATTTTAACATGTGACTATATTAAGATATCTTTTTTGCGGCGCGGTCGCGAATTTGCGAGCATTCAACTAGAAACATTGCCATATGTATAGACTTCCACGCAGAAGTGGCAAGGGCTAATGTAGCAATAGACGATCTTCGGCAATAGGATCAGAGCCGCTAACTAAAATTATCCAGGTTTTGTTTACGGGACACACATGTGTGGTGAAGTTGAGCTAATTGAATTGGCAATATAGTTCAGCGGATAAGGCTACTAGTTTTGCATATTAGTAAAGTAGGCTTATACACATGGTAAGACGTAATTTCGTCTATTGACAGGACAATAATGTTCACGTCATGACGTACCAGTCATTTGTCTTACACCCATAAAATTCAGTAGGAGAGACAGTGGTGTTGGGCGGATTATTAACTAAATATCTCATTCCAGTAAGTGTCGTAACGAGTTCAAGACCGAACGTACGAAGTCTTCAAGCTGATCTTCGGGAGGATAACATTAGAATGGAGCCACCTACGCTGCTGGGAACAAGAGGATCGATCCAGGACCACATCGTCACCATGATGGGCTAAGAAGGCATAGCCTAACCCTGAAGGAGGGAGGAGGAGGTCATCAAATGCCTGGTAAGTGAACCAGACTTGTAAGCATGTGATATGATTAGCGACAGTTACGCAGAAATTTAGGAATTAAGTATGTAAATATTAGTAGTGGAGCCCTCTTGGCAATTAGAATACGACTTGATCATAGCCCATCAGGCTATTTATTAAGATGGCTTTAAAATCACTAAAGTTTTTAATGTACAATTATTTTATGTAGGGAATAGCGACGTCAGTTATATTATGTGGTGGGAAGAAGAGAGCCAGGTGTTACTTAAGATTGTTTAGTTGAATATTTGATCAGTATATTCCTTAGTATTTGTCTTCGGATCACATTTTTTTGTAAGTAACGATCATTTTGGTTAGTTTATCATTCTCTCTTATTTGGAAGGATAGATAGATCTGCGTAACGTATTGTTTGCATGCTGCCTGAGTATGATTTATATGCATGTATCTATTTGATTGAATCCTGGCGAGAAATTAAAACCACGTTGTATGAAGTGCCATCAAAATCTTTGACTCCGTTTCACTCTGCCAAACATGGACTGGAACCATGGACCTAGACGGTATCAGGCACGTGTGTGTGATTTTATGAGAAATAGATCGGTATAGTACTTTGTATGAAGTGAATTAGACCCGAGGCGATCAGTCGAAGGAGCTAGATATGTAGAATGAGAATTGGTTCCTCACTTGTTATAAGAAGTTAAGTTACGGCTCATAGGTTGGTCGAGAAAACGGATATGAAGGCCCTCTTGTAATGTTGGGTCTAGAGGTGCAGTGAAACCAGATCAATGTCAGCTTTGTTTACGATTCTTTGTGCGATGTGGGGGGGGGGTACCTTTGCTGGCGAGACAGCCAGGTCAACGGCCTAAATACTCCACCCCAGGATGTCTCGGACTTTTTAAAAGCCGTGGGCTGTATAGGATTTTTCCTTTCAGGCCGAGAGTTATTTGTGACAATGATGCTTTCTTTTTGTTTCTCTCTTCTTCTATACTTACTTGTCAATATGGATGTGTATTTGTACTGCCCCCATTTTTGCCGAGCTAAGCTCAGCCAGTGAGCGAGAGATCCCGGGGTGGACCGTTCGTTCCTGGCTTTCCGCTTTTTAGAGGCATTTAAGGGGAAAAGGTGTGACGACCAAGCAAAAAAAATAAAATAAAATAACACTCTTACATTTATTAACATAAGCATTAATGAACACAAAATATTATTGCTGGGATCAAATACAATGATCTTTCATAATGTCTGATCTTCCTGTAGCAATTAACAACCAATCAAACATAATCCTTGTCCTCCAGCTTTAGGGTAATATTCTGGAATAAAAATGAACAAAGATTAGGGCTTCACTGCCTTCAAAAATTAAAATATTTCTCTAAATGAAAGTATCCTGAGACTTCAAGAATGATTTACACAAAACTAGTAGGCAGCTATCTCGCTCATTATTTCATAATAAAATTAACTTAAGGTTCCATCAGTTTATTGCAATTTCAACACGTGGTTAATGTTAAATACTGATGAATTTCATTAACTAAGGTATGTAACGCCCATTAATAACACCAGTAGAAATTCTGATGGAAAATCTGAATTGATTCCAAGATTATAATTAATTAGTTAATTAATTATTATTAATTTCCAACTTTATCTGTGTAGTATTTACTTTTATCATCACACCATTGTGTTTACAAATTAGTGTATCTCACTAAATAATTCCCACTGTAATTGGGAACATGCATCATTTTCAAAAATATTTTTTTTGAAAAGTACACCAATGAAATAGTACGTAAACGTATTACATTGTGGTATGTTGCCTTGTTTTTTACCATTAAAAAATATTTAATAGTGCCTTTCCGCAAGGCGAGTGAAACGGCCTCTGACGTAAGCGGCGCGCTGTGACGTCACGATCCAGTACCGCATGGAGCTCTACCAGCCGTTGTGCATCAGCCGTTGCTAAAAGCCGATTGTTTATTATTCATGATCGCGAATAACTTCGAAATGACAGAAGAAAGGTTCAAAACAGCACAGTCAGACAATCTACCATGTGTAGATGTCATCATTCTTGAAAAATGTGACTTTTGTGGCCGCAGAAATTAGCGGATAACAAGCAAGTTTGTAAGTGGCGTCTTTTATATATGTGCAATGTACTGTAACCCATAGTATTAGGATAACAACGAACCTGGATAGATATCACATCACTTTCAACATTTCCTTCTAGACTGATTCCCCTATTAAAGAATAACATTACATTTTCGGGCTTTCAGCATTAGTAAAGTAAGAAATCGGATTTCAGCACTAACATAAACATATAGGTAGCATTATAGTACTAGTCCGCTTCTGTGGTGTAGTGGTTAATGTGTGCCACTTCCGGAGGCCCGGTTTCGATTCCCGGCTCTGCCATGAAAGTTGAAAACAAATAGTACGATGGCTGGAACGGGGTCTACTCAGCCTCGGGAGGTCAACTGAGTAGAAGGGTTTCGAATCCCACCTCAGCCATCCTCGAAGTGGTTTTTCGTATTTTCCTACTTCTCCTCCAGGCACCTAAGGCCACGGCCGTTTCCTTCCCTCTTCCTTGTCTATCCCTTCCGATCCTCCCATCCTGTTGAGCATAACAGGTGAGGCCGCCTGGGCGAGGTAATGGCCCTCCTCACCAGTTTCATCACCATACTCAGGACACTGCCCTTGAAGTGGTAGAGGTGAAATCCCTCGCTGAGTCCGAGAGAAAACCAACCCTGAAGGATAAACTAATTAAGAAAGAAAGAAAGAAGGAAAGAAAGAAAGATCATAGTACTGTAGGTCTTATAACCTATCATTTCTAAAAAAATATATATTTATGGTTGAGGCAACTGGCCTACCCACTTCCGGGGCCCATGAAAGAGAATTAAATATCTTTGTGGAGGGGAAAAGTTAAACATGATAAAGATAAATATGACTTCATCTAGTTTTCACAAGTTGGGCTGAGTGGTTCAGACGGTTGAGGTGCTGGCCTTCTGACCCCAACTTGGCAGGTTCGATCCTGGTTCAGTCCGGTGGTAGTTGAATGTGCTCAAATACATCAGCCTCGTGTCGGTAGATTTACTGGCACGTAAAAGAACTCCTGCAGGACTAAATTCCTGCACATCGGCGTCTCCGAAAATCGTAGAAGTAGTTAGCGAGGCGTGAAGCCAATAACATTAATTACATTTGGCTTTTAACAAGCTAAGCATATCAGGAAAGAAAAGTGTCCTGGTGACATTTTAGTCGCTCAATACAGGAATGTCTTTGGGTGCTGTGATTTTTACTTTTTTTTTTTTGTTTTTGCTGTTTTTGCTTTACGTCACACCGTCACATATAGGTCTTATGGCGACGATGGGACAGGAAAGGCCCAGGAATGGGAACAAAGCGGCCGTGGCCTTAGGTACAGCCTCAGCATTTGCCTGGTGTGAAAATGGGAAACCACGGAAAACCATCTTCAGGGCTGCCAGCAGTGGGGTTCAAAACCTTCTATCTCCCGGATGCGAGCTCACAGCTGCACGCTCCTAACCGCACGGCCAACTCGCGCGGTATTTTTACCCTTCGGTTTATTGACTTGGCTTGTATAACCTAAAACTTAGGTTAAGTTGGATAATATTTTAAACACCTACATCACTATTTTCACCTGTGTGCAGTTATGTTATTTATTTCATTAATATTATGATAATTATTATAATTGTGCATTGTTAACTTATAAGACCCCAACAAACAAGCATTGGTTTTGTGTAGAGTTATACATTTGTTAAATTCACGTTGTTTCCTTTCATGGTGTACACGCCTATTCTTTGTTACATTATAGAGTATTTAGATATAGCCTAAATTACTTTACCAATTAAGCTCTTCAATAAAGACATACAGTCCGGCTCCATGGTTAGCGTGCTGGCCTTTGGCCACAGGGGTCCCGGGTTCGATTCCCGGTACGGTCGGGAATTTCAACCATCATTGGTTAATTTCGCTGGCACGAGGGCTGGGTGTATGTGTCGTCTTCATCATCATTTCATCTTCATCACGACGCGCAGGTCGCCTACGGGTGTCAAATCAAAATACCTGCACCTGGCGAGCCGAACATGTCCTCGGACACTCCCGGCACTAAAAGCCATACGCCATTTAATTTAAAGACATACATAAATGTCCCATGCCAAGATATATTGGTAGAAATAGAGCTGTCAAAATGGTTCATAACCCCTTTGATTTATTATCTTGACATGGATCACCCAAAACATAGGTTAGGTTTGGAGAATACTTTAATAATCAGCATTATTTAATGCACTGTTTATTACTTTCATATTCCAAGATGTAATTGAAGCATTTAAATAAAGCATCATACATTAAAATTTAAAGTTTTACCACTAGAACAGCTGACATGGAAAAATTATTTGAAAATTCAAACAAATTCATCTTACGTTAAAATCTTAAAAAAAATAAACTGTAGACTTTTCCGATATATCACCAGCATTTTTCCGGCTCCCCAAAATCCATTTCTCCCTAGTTTTAGAGTCTTTGGAACATGTATAAACAATTTGTTTGGTATGGTATGCGATGTGCTATTGCACATCGGAACTCTACACCATTTATAAGTTTTCTGCCTCACTGTCTGCGCAGGATTCATTTTAAGTCTAAAATATACCACTCAGATTATTATCCGATGTATAGACCTCGAATTTAATCATACTAGACACTAACGTAAAGTAGAAATACGCGAAGTGTATCCTGCTTCTCACAGCGCACTATGTGTTATTTCGTCTGCTAATTCAGTCAACCTGTACGATGACGTCAGACCAATGAGATCGCGTACTTGCGTGACGTGACATTTTCGTAGATTTTTATCATGTTTGGAGTTATTATTTGTACATTCTGATCACATTTTTGAATTCTGCACGAAATTTTGAATCAGATTAGCATATTTTTAATTAAAACCCCGGAGCATGCATGTTCCCTATTATGACACACATTTTTCCAATTAATTAATCATCTAATTAATTATTATCATCATTACTCATTATCACCTAAGTTTAAGCTGATTATGCCGTTTGTGAACATCAAATGTATACTTGCATGGCATTTAAAGTTTCAAGTCAGTTTGAAAATATTTTGGAAATTTAAATTTAAATACACTGAAAAATTTCCCATAGCCACGTGTGAGTTAGTTAAGGATTAATTTATAAATCGCTTGCCTTTGCTGGAAATGAACTCGACGATCTTTCGTCTAAATCTTTGGTAAGTACAAATTAAATCCTAGCATGGTCTTACTCGACGTTATTCTCAGCAAATTGTTCCTTAAAATACGCTAAACAAATCATCATGGTGGCAAAACAATGTTGGAAATAATCCGTGCCGTAGCGATGAATGCACGACCAGATTAAAATACACTGAATAATTGAAAGCATGAAAATATTCCTAATTACAACACACACACACACACACACACACACACATATACATATATATATATACAATATTTACAACGAATCCTGCCATTTGTGAATTAATTATTTTTAGCATGGTCGAGTCAATAATATCCGGAGGATGAACTCATGTCTAGGAATATTCTCAGTCCAATTAGTGGCTAGTGATCGAACTAGTGGTATCACTTGAAATGAAATATTCATTAAACAGCAACGGAGATCCATCTAAATTTCTGAGATTAACTTGAGGATCCTAATAGAATTCCATAACCATCACCATCACATGGGTTACAAGTCGCAAGTGTAGCGTTCGTGAGCCTTAATCACATTATTATTACTCCCTATTGATGAAATGTGTTCAACGTGTGCTCCACTTTAGTATAAATCACACTATGCTCCCAAAGACACAAGCAACAAATCATTCAATAATAAATTATTCAATTAATATCCCACAGGATTGTCAATATTCCAGGCGCATCATGAACTGAGCACATTAAATATCACATATAAGGAATCTAAGATAATTTGTAGCTCACGACCGTTTAATTCCATTCTTAACCCGGTCTTTTACTAAAATGTATTATTATTTTTAATGATTATTAGATCTATCAGTCTTCCTGAAATGTCGTGAAATTAGATTACTCAATCCTAAAGAATGCAAATGAACTTAAAATGACACTCAATTCGACCCTATCTCACAAAAATTACATATAACTCCAATCAAGATTATTTCCAATATCACACGTAAGCAAATAAAGTTTATCGCGTGGTCAGTGATTTTTAAATGTCTAAATCCTACGTACGAGAACTCATTCAAAGACAGAATACAACAGCTACCATGACGCCTCAAGAAATAAAAATGAAAGTAACTCAGTCTACTACAAAAATAATAGAGCTACGATTTAGAGAAGAAAGATCATCTAGTTTTACAAAGATGAGAAAGATATCAAACAGTTAAAATGGTACTCAAGTTTAGCTGAAGTTCGATTCCAGGTTGAGGTTCGTCATTCCGGCATTTTCCCGTCAGTCATCTGCTCCAGCCAGAAATGCCTTACATGCTTAGCAGGTCATGGAGACACGGCAGTAGTCGTCCCACGATGAAATTTTGTTGCACATCGTAGAGGAAGAATCCATCTTGAAGTACACGGCGATTCGCTGGGATGAGTTTCGTCACGTGCCAGTAATATAAGCTGTAACTAATGCAACAGATATTAGAATGAGCACACACACGCTGGAATATTTAATGTTCTCGTGTAGAAATAAACTTAACTTGGATCACTAATGTTGAAGTTCAGTCCATAAGATTTTATAGTAAAACTGCACTAAATTAGCAGAGCAGAATTTTTCCCACGTGGTCTCTATGAATATCGTCACCAGCAGAGCGTAGACCAGAGTTGAGTAGAGTAGAGTTGATCAGAGTAAAGTAGAGATTGATTTACTGTGAACATGACGTTTTATAGTCTTCGCTCGGGGGGTGTGATTTTTTAGAGACAATCATTGATTCACGGGGTCTCCTGTAACTGGTCGTGACTGTTTCTAGAAGCTTGCCTGCTTGCAGCGCAGGTCGACATGCGCGTGCCTCGCCTGGGGACGCTGGCTTGTCACGTGATTTACCTTGCACTCAATCGAACACGGACCAATACATTGTCCCTCTGAATGACAGGGAAAACCAGTTTGGTGCGCACACATAGCTTTCCAAATGATGAATACAACTCCCAGCGAACAATAAAACTTTTAATGTCGACCTGTCGTAAATAATCTAATGATAGCCAAATATGAAGGGGACAGTACATATGATATCTTGGTACTAGTGGATTCTGATTATTAGATTATCTAGTAAGTATAAAGATAACCCAGAGGATATGAGTTCACATCCCTATGAATTTTTATATGTAGTCGGGGAATATATAGCTTCAGTGTTTGGTTTATTTTAGCCGTCGTTTGTAACATGCGGAGTTGCTGTTTATATGTAAATATTTCCCCTAAATGTGAGGGAACCTTAGTAGTAAATTTATTTCTGCGAAACGTCCCTAATCCTAGCATTATGTTTTTATTTTGTAGGTCCAATGGTGTTGGTCCCTAAAGGGGATACATGTTTGGTTCACTGATCTACTCAGCAGCACAGCAACGTCACGTTATTTTATCTTTGTAAATTACAGTAACGTCATTTTATTTTATTTTTGTAAATTACACATGTAAGCCGTTTATGGTATTTATTTTTGCACCATGAGTGCTGTATATTATAACAAGTTTGTGACAACAGAAATTCATAAATTGACTATGCTTTGTCATTTAAATAGCTGAATCATTATTGAGTTCCTCATTTCTTACGTTAAAATTATTAAAGTAGTATTCCTGTCCAATTAAACTCTCGTCATATAACCCGAAATGCCCATCTGCCGGTTGCAGCTAGGCTGGTGCAGTTTATTTTATGGACAGGTAAGCTGGTAAGTAATGTAATCCATTTAGGCTCTGTAGGGTATAGTATAAGAAATTTGTTCTATTCCCTACTGGGTAATATGTAGTTTAAGGGAACAACAGTTGATTAACCTCTGTCGGTTCCCATTCAACTTGGCATATGGGATGTCTAAATATTTTTAAACCTCTAAATTTCTTAAATTTTTTTGGCATTACTGTTTCTCATTTAGTCACCCAGGTGTAGAATGGGATTAGCCTCTGCATATTTGGGCCATAATCCCGCTTAGGGTTTTAACTATTTCTATAAGGAGGGCTAGTGTTTTACCTCCTAGCCTTTCGTTTATTGTCAGTCATGTTCAACCTTTTCTTTTTACACTTAGCCCATTTAGTATGGGCAATTATGCCCCTGTACATTTATTGGTGTGTGTAGAGTTTTTCTGGTGTTAGTTCCCTCTGGGAACAGTGAACCCTATAACTGTTGAGCAATATATAAGCCCACATCGGGGCAACGGTGTGTAAATACTTTAATTCAGGACAACTGATAGGTTGTCAGGTGGAACTTAAGTGCGCCATAAGAAAACTGATGCCTCTATGAGGCTGAACTATGATATACTGTAGTTGAAGCGCAGACTCCTATGAAGTGTATTCTCCTGGAGCATTCCCTACTCTTATAAAATTTTGTACTTGGCAAGAGCAATTCAGCTCTTTTCTGTGTAAATTAACATTTGAAATTCTCTAAAGTTTTTGTACTCGATATTCGGACTTCTAAGACCACTATATTGTCAGAGCTGTCGAGCTCATTAATACTGTCGTTATTCATTCAGATTTTCTGTTTCTCCAATTTCAAACTCAGGAAAAGAAAGGAAAGAAGTAAAACTTCAACATTTGTTGTGTTAAGTTCTGCTCTAGTTGATTCCTTGTCCAGCCATTCAAACCAGGCGCTTCCTAATCCTCTGTGAGCCACGGAAACCCCGGAATAATAATAACAATAATAATCATAATAATAATACTTGTCCCGTTTCCTGACACGGGGCCGGGGATAAGGTGAGATGATATTTTATGGCATGGGAAGTGCTGCAACACACGCCGTTGTCATGTCGCAAACAATGTTAAGTTCTTAGTGCAACGGTGGCATTGGGAGGTCTTGGAGCACCCTCCGTACTCAAAAGACATGAGCCCTTGTGACTTCGACGTGTTTCCGAATTTGGAGGAACCCCTCGTAGGCCGGCGTTTGCATGACGTGGCATCTGTACTCCACTCCGTCACTGTCATCAAAAGAGAACGCCTTGCCAACGGATTTTGCAGGTGACTACACTGAGGGAATTAAATGTTAAATGTACTTGTTAGTTCATTAAATATTGCGTTCTATCAATATTGCCACTAATTGATTTGCTGTCCTCGTACTTCTGTCTAATTTCCCCGTCCTGGAGATTTTCTACGCTTTTTCGCCTGCAGACAAGATTTCACTTTCTGTCCTAGGCCTAGAGATACTTAGTTCACTATAGATCAGATAGTGGTCCGTATCATAGAAACATTCCGGGAAAACCCACACATTCCAAACAGATTTCTTCAACTCAAAGTCGGCTAAGATATAGTCTCCCATAGTGAGCGGCGGCGGTTTAACGTCGAACTAACGAAAACAATTGAAGATGGTGAAGCAAGTTACTCTGATAAATAATATAAACATCATCATTATAGACTGTTATGCCTTTCAGCGTTCAGTTTGTAAGCCTCTGTGAATTTACTAAACGTCGCCACAATCCTCTATTTGCAACTAGTGCTGTGGCGTCTCATTTAGTTCTATATCTCTTATCTTTAAATCATTAGAAACTGAGTCAAACCGTCGTGGTCTTGGTTTCCCTCTACTTCTCTTTCCCCCCATATCAGAGACCATTGTTCTCCTAGGGAACCTATCCTCATCCATTCGCCTCACATGACCCCGCCACCGAAGCCGCTTCATGCGTACAGCTTCATCCATCGAGTTTATTCCTAATTTAGTCTTTATGTCCTCATTCCGAGTACCCTTCTGCCATTGTTCCTAACTGTATGTACCAGCAATCATTGTCCCTACTTTCATGCCTATTACTTCTAACTTATGAATAAGATATCCTGAGTCCAACCAGCTTAAGCTCCCGTAAAGCAAAGTTCGTCTGAAAGCGGACCGATGTAGCGATAGTTTTGTCCGGCAGCTGACTTCCTTCTCACAGAATACTGTAGATCGCAACTGCGAGCTCACTACATTAGCTTGACTGCTCCTTGATTCAATCTCACTTACTATATTACCATCCTAGGAGAACACACATCCTAAATACTTGAAATGATCTACCTGTTCAAGCTCTGTATCAGCAAACTGACATTCAGTTCTCTTCGATTTCATACCTACTTACATAAATTTAGTCTTCAAAAGGCTAATTTTCATACCATCCTAATACACCTGTTTTCAAGTTCCAAGACAATCTGCCATTAAGAAAAAAGTCAGCATAGGCTAGACTGCTTGCGACATTTCCACCTAGCTGAATCCCTTCCTAAAACTTTATACCCTTCAGCAGATGATCCATGTAAACTAGGAACGACAAAGGTGAAAGGTTACAGCCTTGTCACACACCTGTAAGTACCCTGAACCAAGAACTCATTCTACCATTAATTATCACCGCAGCCCAATTGTCAACATAAATGCCTTCGATTGATTTTAATAATCTACCCTTAATCCCATAGTCAACTATTATAGCGAACATGTTTTCCCTCGGTGCCCTGTCATACGCTTTCTCTAGATCTACGAAACATACACATAACTGTCTGTTCCTCTCGTAGCATTTTTCTATTACTTGGCGTATACTGAAAACCTGATCCTGATAGCCCCTCTGTGGTCTGAAACCACACTGGTTTTCATCCAACTTCCTCTCAACCAGTGATCGCACCCTCCTTTCCAAGATGCCAGTGAATACTTTGCCTGGTATACTAATCAATGAGATACCTCGATAGCTGTTGCAATCCTTCCTGTTCCCTTGCTTATAGATAGGTGCAATTACTGCTTTTGTTCAATCTGAAGGTACCTTACGAAGACTCCATGCTGATTTTATTACAATACTAACAGTTACCCACGGCTTCGCATGCGTGGATTTCGTCATTTGATAAAAGTAGTCGTTCCTTGGTACCGTACTAAGGCATTACCTTAAAATCCCTAAAGTATAAAAACTCGCCGAAAAATTGGCTTTCATTTACCCCCAAAATTCTCTATAAACCACGTTTGTGGCATTGCCTTTTGATGCTAGGATGACAATGCGACATAGAACTATACATTTGTGAAACAGTCTTCCCTCAAGTCGGATAAAAAGTTTATTGATTTTTAAAGGAGATTCCAAAACCTTTTTCAACGTTTGTAACATTTTTAGTCTTTTAGGTATAAGTATCCCTATAAAAATAATTCAACCCCTTTATCAGTCCTTCCCTCGCACCGTCACCCACCCCTACCTGAGTGGATTTTTCTGAAAACAAAAAAATACATGTTTCTTTATTTTTAAAGGGGATTCCAAATACCAATTTTCACGTCTGTAACATATTCAGATTTTGAGGTATAAGTATCATCATAAAAAATAAATAAACTCTTTTTTCACTTCATTTCACCCCTGTTAAGTACCTTTTCCAAAAACAAAGAAATACATGTTCCTGCTCGCTATTTTAAAGGACTTTCCAAATATCAAGTTTCTTGTCTGTAACATCTTCAGTGTTTGAGATATAAGTATCTTCATAAACCGAATTTTACTCCTTCTTTATTTATTTTCACCTCAGTCGATTTCCCGAAAACAGAAAAATATGCGGTTCTTTATTTTTAAAGGAGATTCCAGATACCAATTTTCACGTCTGTAACATCTTTGCTATCTGACATATAACTATCCTCATACAAAGAATTCAACTAATTTTTCAATTCAATCACCCCCACCCTTAAGTGTATTTTCAGAAAACAAAAGAATATTTTACTTTGAAAGAAGATTCCAAATACAAATGTTCATGTCTATAACATCTGTGTCGGTGCGACGTAAAACAACTAGCAAGAGAAGAACATCTTCAGTTTTTGAGATACTTGTATCCTCATACAAATAATTCAAGTTTTTTCACACCCCCGCCCGTTAAGTTCATTTCCCCCTCCAAAATACTTCTTTATTTTTAAAGGAGATTCCAAATACTAACTTTTATGTGTGTAACATCTTTAGTTTTGTTAGAAAGAAGTATCCTCATACAAATAATTCAACTAACTTTTCAATTCTTTGTTTCTGCTAATGGCCTTACGCCGCACTGATACAGATAGGTTTTATGGCGACGATGGGATAGGAAAGGTCTAGGAGTTGGAAGGAAGCGGCCGTGGCCTTAATTATGGTACAGCCCCAGCATTTGCCTGGTGTGAAACTGGGAAACCACGGAAAACCATCTTCAGGGCTGCTGACAGTGGGATTCGAACCCACTATCTCCCGGATGCAATTCTTTCAGCACCCTCCGTTTAAGTGGAATTTCCGAAAACAAATTTCTTTATTTTATTCTTTATTTCTTTATTTTTAAAGGAGGTTCCAAATACAAATTTTCACGTCTGCACCATCTTTAGTTTTTGAGATATAAGTATCCTCATACGAAGAATTCACCTAATTGTTTCAATTCTTTCACCTCCCCCGTTATGTGGATTTTCCGCAAACAATAACATACGTATTTTCTTTATTTTTAAAGGAGACTACACATACCAGTTTTCACGTCTGTGACACTTCAGTTTCGAGATATCAGTATCGTAATAAAAAGAATTCAACACCCTTTTCAGTCCTTTATACCCCCTTAAGTGGGTTATCCGAAAAAAAGTGCATGTCTCTTTATTTTTTAAAGAGATTAAAAATACCAATTTTCACGTCTGTAACGTGTTAAGTTTTTGAGATATTTTGTAGATATGCTCATTTTCAAAATTTACCCCCTTTTTTAGATCCCCTTAAATGGAATTTCTATGTTTCTTTACTTTTACAGGAGATTTCAAATACCAATTTTCACGTCTGTAACATGTTACGTTTATGGGATATACTGTATATATGTTATTTTTGTAAAATTTATCCCCTTTGTCACTCCTGTTTACCCCCACCATTCATTGCATTTCCCAAAAACAAAAAAATTCGTGTTTCTTTATCTTAAAAGGAGATTCCAAATACCAGTTTTCATTTCTCTTGCATCTTCAGTTTTCGAAATATAAGTATCTTCATGAAAGGTATTCAACCCATTTTTCACTCCCCGCCCCAATGGGATTTTCCGAAAACAAAGGAATTCATGTTTCTTTATTTTTAAAGGAGATCCCACATACCATTTTTTACGACTGTAATCTTGTAAGTTTTTGAGATATAGATATACTCAGTTAAACAATTCACCCCCTTTTCACTCCTTTAGCGACGGAATATCCAAAAATCATCCCGTAGCGAGCACCTGAACTCTAATAGATATATGTATTCCCAAAATTTTATTTCTTTATGTCCAGTACTTTTGGCTGGGCGATGATGAATCTGTCAGTCAGTCAGAATATCGTCGCTGCCGGGACAAAACCTCCTATGTGAAATATTTCAGCTTAGAACTTTAGCCAGTAATGTTCTGTCATCTAAGGTGCAATATTGTGTGAATATTTTCAAGGCATTCTCGCTCTTCATAACGTATGTGTTGCGGGTTAGTATATCTCCAAAAATATTAATACATAGGAGGTTTTGTCCCGGCAACGACGATGTGTTATTATATATAATGACCAGCAGTTTCCCACGGCTTCGCTCAGTGGATTTCATAATTTGATAAAAGTAATCGTTCTTCGGTACTGTACTAAGACATTGTCCGAAAATCCCGAAAGTATAAAAACTCACCGAAAAATTGAGTTTCATTTACCCAAGAAACTCTTTGCAAACCACGTCTGTGGTTTTGCCTTTTGGGGCTCAGATGACCATGCGACATAGAACTGTACATGTGAGAAACAATCTTCTCTCAAGTCGAAAACAATACAAAAAATCCATGTTTAATTTTACCTTAAGTGGATTTTCCGAAAACAAATAAATACATATTTCATTATTTTTAAAGGAGACTCCAAACACCAATTTTCACATCTGTAACATATTCCGTTTTTGAGATATCAGTACCCTAATAAAAATAATTCACCCCCCTTTTCAGTCCTTTAACCCCCCCACTCTAAATGTGTTTTCCCGAAATAAAAACATGTGTTTTTAATATATTCTAAATAATAATTTGCACATCTGCAACATGTTACGTTTTTGAGATATAGGCCTACTGCAAGATATGCTCATTTTAAACATTCACCCCCCTTTTCAGTTCTCCTGAAGTGGATTTTCAGAAAACAAATCTCTATGTTACTTTACTTTTACACGAGATCCAAATACAAATTTTCACGTCTATAACATGTTACGTTTCTGAGATATACTGTAGATATAGTCCTAAAAATTCACCCCCCATTAATTGGATTTTCCAAGAACAAAAAGAATATGATTTTCTCTATTTTTAAAGGAGATACCAAGTACCAATTTTCATGTCTGTAACGTCTTCAGTTTTTGAGATATAAGTATCATAACAAAGGGTATTTAACCCCCTTTTCACCCTTTTTCACCCCTTAATGGCATTTTCCGAAAACAAAGAAATACGTATTTTTTATTTCTAAAGGAGTTTCCAAATACCAATGTTTACTTCTGTAAACTTTTAAGTTTGTGAGATATAGATGTACTCATTTAAACAATTCACACCCTTTTTACCGCCTTAGCGACGGAATATTAAAAATTCCGTCCGTTTTGAGTACCTAGACTCTAATAAAAATCTATCTCCAAAATTTCATTTGTTTATGTCCTGTTGTTAGGGCTCGGTGATGATGAGTCAGTCAGTCAGTCAGTCAGGACATGTTGCGTTATATATATACGAAGCCATTCCATGCCTGCCTTCCCACCACACTTCACCATTTCAGGTCTACTGTAATTTCATCTATTCCTGATGCTTTATGAAAATGAAGTTTATTACCCACCTTTTCCTTTTCTCAAGCGTACTTTCACCAACATCATTCTCCTCCTCCCCATGAATTCGATTGTCGCGACACCACCATGAACATTTCCTTTTACGTTGAGAAGATTTTCAAAACGTTCACTCCACCTGTCCAATGATTCCCTGGGATCTATTACGAGTTTACTGAATTACCCAAAACACTGTTCATTTCCATTTTTCCTCCCTTCCTAAGATTCTTTATTACTGTCCAGAAAGGTTTCCTTTCTGCTTGACCTAGTCTTCCTAGGTTATTACCAACATCTTCCCACGACTCCTTGTTGGTTTCAAAAACCATTTGTTTCGCTCTGTTTCTTCGATCTGTGTACAATTCCTTGTCTGCATCAGCCCTTGCTTGGAGCCATTTCTGATAAGCCTTCTTTTTACGATTACAAGCTGTTCTCACTTCATCATTCCACCAAGGTGTTCACTTTTCCCCATCTTTACACACAGTTGTTCCTAGGCATTTCCTTGCTGTTTCTACTACAGCATCCCTGTATGCCACCCATCTCTTTCTATATTCTGAACCTGTTTACTGTCTACTGTTCGGAACTTCTCACTAGTCATATCCATGTACTTCTGTCTCATTTCCTCGTCCTGTAGATTCGCTACCCTTATTCGTTTGCGGACAGATTTCACTTTATCTTTCCTAGGCCTAGAGAAACTTAGTTCACTACAGATCAGATAGTGGTCTGTGTCTGGCACACCCGTACATTCCTAACAGATTTCCTGAATTCGAAGTCGATTAAGGTATAGTCTATTATGGACCTGGTAACCCTACCCTCCCATGTGTAGCGGTGAATTGCCTTATGCTTGAAGAATGAATTCGTAACTGCTAAACCCATACTAGCACAGAAGTCCATAAAACGCTTCTCATTCCTATTAGCTTCTATATCTTCCCCAAATTTACCAGTCACCCTTTCGTATCCTTCAGTTCTACTTCCAAATTTTGCATTGAAGCTGTTGACCCTGACTACGATGTCACTCAATGCTTCATGAAACTTGTCAACTTTATCCTGATCTGCACACTCACATGGTGAATACACTGAGACAATTCTCGTCCTAATTCCTCCAACTGCCAAATCTACCCACATCTTTCGCTCATTTACGTGCCTAACAGAAACTATGTTGCATGCAATAGTATTCCTGGTGAACAGCCATACCCCACACTCTGCGCTTCCCTTTTTAACACCCGTCAAGTACACTTTATAATCTTCTATCTCTTCCTCGTTATCTTCCCTCACCCGAATAGCATTTAATCCTAGCACATCCAGGTGCATCCTCTTTGCTGACTCAGCCAGTTCTACTTTCTTTCTTCCATAAGCCCCATTAATATTGATAGCTCTTCATCGAATTCCATTTCGTTCGCCAAGTTGTTTCCAAGGAGTCCCTTGCCTGTTAAATGGGAGTGGGACTCCGTTACTCTCACAGGCCCGCGGCTTGCTTAAAATGTTCTGAGCTCGGTAAATTCGTGAAGCAGGATGGTACCCTAGTTGCACATACAGTAGTCCAAGTAAGGATCTCTCCTCTAACGGGTTAGGGACCATGGTGGATTGTGTAGTACTAGCCGCCTGAGCACAAGGAGGGCCATGATTCAGAATATGTCCGAGATGCTCACTTCCATTCCGTAGCAACTGGTATCCCGACTCTCAGGACCACTTACTACACCACTCATCCGTTGCCCATGGTTCACGAACTAGGACGTGACTACAGTAACCCACACCATGAACCATGAACCATAAATAATATAAAATAAACACATAAGTAAAATGCAATGCATGTAAATTCTAACAGCTGTATAAGAAACCATTTTGATGGTACTATTTTATATTTGAATTTCACGTTATTTGGCCATTCTGAAACGTCATTGAAAATATCTCAGTTTTTTATTTTGTAAAATGCGCTCCCTACCTTCACTGCACATTGTAAACATGTTTGAGGTACCGTGACATATACCTTGTGATGTCGTATTGTGCAAAACGTTTTGTGTGAACGGTAATAATAATAATAATAATAATAATAATAATAATAATAATAATAATAATAATAATAATAATAATAATAATAACAATAATAATAATAATGGTTTTTACATCCCGCTTTTTTTCTTCCAGGATAGTTTTACGTGCCAGTAAATATACCGACACGAGGCTGGAGCATTTGAGCACCTTGTAATGCCAGCGGGCTGAGCGAGGAATGAACCCGCCAAGGCTTTGAGCAACTCAGCCTGGCACTCCGATTCTTGCAACTGCAGTTTGATTATTGTACATATTGCAAATAATCCTATTTTTTTTTGTACTGAACCCAGTCAATTCCAGAATCTCATAGAGCTTAGTTCAGCAAATACAATATTTTTTTCAGATGTGGGCTTGCGTTCGTTTACTCGACCTTCTCTGGTCGGACCTACAGACAGTAATACTGTACATGTTTCTGTACTTCTTCGGAAAACTAAGCTGATCTTCTTTTATTCAGCTTACCGGGCGAGTTGACCGTGCGGTTAAGTGCGCGCGGCTGTGAGCTTGCATCCGGGAGATAGTGGGTTCGAATCCCACCGTCGGCAGCCCTGAAGATGGTTTTCCGTGTTTTCCCATATCCACACCAGGCAAATGCTGGTGGTGTTCCTTAATAAAGGCCACGGCTGCTTCCTTCCAACTCCTAGGCCTTTCCTATCCCATCGTCGCCATATGACCTATCTGTGACGATGCGACGTAAAGCCACTAGCAAATTTTATTCAGCTTCACTGTGTCTTTCTATTCTTCTGTAAATATTTTGTGTTAAGGTAACCCGGACGCCGAAAATGATGAAATTTTGGATTTTCAGTTTATTATGAAATAAAATACTACCACTTTCCCTTTTTGAAATGACATATTAATCTTTCTGGTAACTCAACTATAAATATTAAATTAAAAAAAAATAATGTGGTGCAGTGGGTGACTCACCACATACAGTTTCCATGGATACGTGTTGAGTGTAAACATCCTTGTTCCAATTTCCCGGTCTTTCCAAAGACATTATATTAATAATGTAGGTCATATTTCTTGTGTTGACTTCTTGATTTGACACGCTATTTTTTTTCTGCAATGCTGTATTCCTTGGATATCGTTGTTTACATTTAGTCATTTGGTGGTTAGTTCGTGATTTGCATGCATTATATCTATTGTGTAACTGGAACTTACCGACATTCGTCGATTTAGTAATATAGTTTATAAGACGAAAAATCCCCCTTGGAGACACTAGTGGAACTGAGACAATTTCTAGTGCCGTAGGAAATGATTTTGAAAATAGTGAGGTTATATACGAAGTGATATCTCCTCCAGTCTGTAGCACAAGCAAGAAGTTGCATGGATCAAGTGAAAAATACTCCAATTTATTGGAACAGCGAACGAAATAATTCACATTTCATTGCTATAAAAGGAAATAGATAATGTTGCAAAGTGACTTATGTCAGTAAATGTCAAACGACACAAGAGACTTCAAAATCAAAATGCGAGTGTGAATAATGTAATTTGGGCCAGAATCCCAAAAAAATGTGTTCGTGGCAACTTATACTCTTAATTTTGGAATATATGAAGCTACTGCTGCATACAACAAAGGTAAGATTATAAAGTCTCTTTTGCTGCAGAAAATGGGATTGATGTCCGGAAAATACATGGTCACTGCAATGATGCCAATAGACAATGAGAGGAAAATGAATGCTGTAACGAAAGAAAATTAGTGTGAGAGGCAAGCCAGACAAGGAATGAAAGGTGTAAAAAGAAGGCTAGATGAGAAGACGTCTAGTTACAGTGATGCCGGACTCCACCAGAAAGGTAGTTAAACTTTGAACCTCGTTTTCCACAAATTTACTTTTTTGCTATATAAGGAACATTTTCTCCTAAACTATTAGAGATACAGATCTCAAATTGTTAGAGATTGTAAACAGTACCAATATGCACCTTCTGTCATAGCCCTTTTGTCATACCTAACTGATGACAGATTTTATGTTAAAGATGTATCAAAAATATGTCAATTATTTTAAGTAACAAGATAATTAATATATTCGCAGAAAATACCAGTACATTAAAATCCCTCAGGTACATTATGGTAAATAAATGCAAAATACTACTGTAAGAGTTTCATCATTCCTAGTGTTAATAGTTTAGAAGAAAATGTTCCTTGCGTTTAACATTGGAGGTATAGGAAGGTCCGCATCCCCTTAAAATGTTGTACACTTTTGATACTAAATATATTGTGCACTGGATTATCTACAGACACATGTAATGTGGTTGCACCTACTGCTCAAGGGTCTGCTGACACACAAGCCTCCCCACTACTGCCAGGTCTCATGATTCACAGGGGAGAAATAATTTCTTAAGTACCGATTTCCGCTCAATACAGTTTCTATTAAAGGGAAGTTTCACTGTACGTTCTATTCATGGAGGTGTTTCATTTCTAGACAGAGAGAGAGAAAACATGCTCCTTAATCTAACTGAGATCAAATTAGAGTGCGATAGAGCGCCCCTTCACAGTACAGTACAAGTTAATGAAGTCTTTTTCTCTCCCCGCAGAGCCTCTGCAATAGATTTCTATGATTAGCTGGGCCGAATTTCTCGAGCGCAGATGATTAAATGCACTGTGAGAGAATTGTGGGATGAAATCACATCCACTAGGTTGACATTTAAAATCACTTAATGAAAGATGTGAAGCTTCCACAGTATGTAGAGTTATTTAGTTCTTTTTCCGGGCTTTTCCGTGTTGTTTTTGTACATTCTGTACAGTTTTCCGACGTTTCGATTACATTACAATATACTTTATAAAAAAACTAAACCAAACCCCATGGCACTACAGCCCTTGAAGTGCGTTGGCCTACCAAGCGACCGCTGCTCAGCCTGAAGGCCTGCAGATTACGAGGTGTTGTGTGGTCAGCATGACGAATCCTCTCGGCCGTTATTCTTGGCTTTCTAGACCAGGACCGCTATCTCACCGTCAGATAGCTCCTCAATTCTAATCACGTAGCCTGAGTTGACCTCAAACCAGCTTTCAAGTCCAGGTAAAGATTTCTGGCCTGGCCGGGAATCGAGCCCGGGGCCTGCGGGTAAGAGGCACGCACGCTACCCCTACACCACGGGGCTGGCATATACACCAGATTAGTGCCTGGGAGGCTGATTACCCGGTGGATATTTTAACGAAGTGTGGGTGGATTTGACATTAGAAGACAACGAAATACAGACCGCTTCTCCGCCCGTTACGTGGCGGTCGCTTCTGCAGGTTCTATGGTATATGAACTCGACACGACGTAATAACCTGAAAGCCTAAAACAACAAGGTTGTAGTTTTACTGAGCTGTTCATATTATGATCATGGCCACGGGACCTCTATTTTTTACGTGGTATCTGAACCTAAGGAACGTTACCCTTCATTTTAAAAAAAATCCCATATGTATATTGTCGGGATTCGAACCGCAGCCGACATAGTGAATGTGCTGAAAGTCTATTTGAAGTTCATAGCGGTCGTAATCTTATTTCAGACTAAAACCTGAGATCATAGCACATTACTTCATTCAATAGAAAATAAAAGAGAAGAAAAGGAATATGTAAAGAGATGTTATTCTCCAAAAGACCACAGTCACTGGCAAAAATGGAAACTTTGGATTAGTTTAAAATTATATCAAGTGGATAATGTTATGTCCGTTATGTCGACTGTACATTACTCATTTACCGAGCTCGATAGGTGCAGTCGCTTAAGTGCGGCCAGTATCCAGTATTCGGGAGATAGTAGGTTCGAACCCCACTGTCGGCAGCTCTGAAAATGGTTTTCCGTGGTTTCCCATTTTCACACCAGGCAAATGCTGGGGCTGTACCTTAATTACGACCACGGCCGCTTCCTTCGCACTCCTAGCCCTTTCCTGTCCCATCGTCGCCATAAGACCTATCTGTGTCGGTGCGACGTAAAGCAACTAGCATTACTCATTTAAGTAATATTCCAAAGAAATATGGCAGTAATGCAATGTAAACATATATATCAGAATTATTATAACAGCATTAATGGAAAGAGGGATTGTCTGCTAGGATGATCTCACAATTGTCTGTGTTTGTGGCGGAAAGGTATGTAAGGCAATATAGGGATATTATTCAGTGTACTGTCAGCAGTATCATTTTTTGTTGTTCATTAATGACATCTTCCGCTAGGAAAGGCTATGGGAAGAATCTTCGCAACATCTTGAGAACCAAGATATTCTAGGCTTGATCTTCGGGGGCGATATACTTCTACTCACATTAACACCAGAGAAGATACAAAGTAGTATTCATGAAAAATAAAATTATGGTACAAATTGGAATCTGAAGAAAAAAGGAGTGATACTGTGCAAAAGGAATGATAAACTTTCAACGGGTGAACAGTGATAAATACATAAATACAGGCATGGTAATAACATGTGCCATATCGAATAGACTCATCATATTCCAAACCTTCTTCTTCTTCTTCTTCTTCTTCTTCTTCTTCTTCTTCTTCTTCTTCCTTGCCATTTCCCTTTTCCCCAATTTCTTGTGGTCGGCACTTTTTGACCAGATTTTTTTATTTTTAAAATTTTGTCCCACGTCGCACCGACACAGATAGGTTTTACGGCGACAATGGGATAGGCAAGGACTAGGAGTGGGAAGGAAGCGGCCGCGGCCTTAATTAAGGTGCAGCCCGGTGTGAAAATGAGAAACGACGGAACACCATCTTCAGGGCTGTCGACAGTGGGGTTCGAACCCACTATCTCCCGAATACAAGCTCACAGCTGCGCGAACCTACCCTCACGGTGAACTCGCTTGGTTTTAACTAGATTTTCGGCCGTAAGTCGTCCCAGACGCCAACCCCATATGGAGGGATGTATTCATTATTGCATGTTTTTATGGTGGTTGGTAGTGTGGTGTTGTTTGTAGATTTATATTATATATTAAGACTAACACAAACACCCAGTCCCCGACCCAATAATGAATTGACCATAAACAGTTAACATCCTCTCCCAGCCTGGGATCGAACACGGGGACATCTGCGCTGACCATTCAGCCAATGAGCCATATAAATAAATAAATAAATAAATAAATAAATAAATAAATAAATAAATAAATAAATAAATAAATAAATAAATAAATAAATAAATCTAAATATATAAAATAAGAGTTTTATATGTACATTGCTCAGAATTTGAAAAGAGTGGTATTTCTGTATCGGTCATGTCCACAGTAACAAGGAAATGCACTTTTTACTTTTCCGTAATTTCTGTCTGTCTGTCTGTCTACCTGTCTGTTCACGCATCACTAGAAAATGGCTGAAGAGAATTCATTGAAAATCGGTATGCAAAGTCGAGGAATAAGTCGCTACAATCTAGGCAATACATAATTTTATTCACGCTAATTGAAATGGTAGTTTAGGGGAAGGCCTAACATTTAATTTTCAAATATTTATGTTATTAGTGGTCCTATCTTAATAAAAATTGGTATGCAAAGTCGGGGAAAAAGTCGCTACGTTCTAGGTTATAAATCATTTTGTTCACATTGAGTGAAATGGTAGTTTAGGGAAAGGCCTGAAACTTAATTCTTAAATATTTACATTATTAGTAGTCATATTTCATTAAAAATTGGCATGCGAAGTAGGAGTATAAGCCAATACAATCTAGGCTATAAATCGTTCAATTCACGCTGAGTGAAATGGTAGTTTAGTGGAAGGTCTAAAATTGAATTCTCAAATATTTATGTTATTAGTGGTCGTATCGATAAATACTACATAACCAAGGTTATATAGAATTAAATTTCCGACCATTTACGTCTTATACATTTTTACAATACACAGGTATAACAGATATAACACAGATATTCATGAATTTATATTTTTTGTTGCTAAGTCCATATCAACGCCGAGCCACGAGAAAATGGGTTAACCGAATTTAAATGAAAATCGATATATAGAGCCGGGGAATAAGAAACTACAGTCTAAGCTATAAACAATTTTATTCATCCTGGATGAAATTGTAGTTTAGGGGAAGGCGCATAGCATGTTATTTTTAAATACCTATGTTATTGCTCCTATCGAAAAGTACTACATAAGAAAGGTTATAGAGAATACAATTTCCGGTCACATATGTCTTATTCACTTTTAACGTACCGACTATGATAAGAGTGGTACTGCAGAGTCGATAGAAAACTAAATGTGAAGGCCTACAATATTGTGCCCTTTTAAAGGCACCCAATGCGGTGGTCTTTTTTCTTGATATGTGCGCCGGCTGCTCCTGCAAATAATGACATTTAAAAAATACCTACCGCCTCATGTAGACTCTTCTCCTCAGGGGTGGTGCGTTCTTGGATCCCTCGGGTTGATGGGCCACACGTCGATCGGGGGGTGAGGAAATGAAAGATGGGGTAAACTATTAAATGACGGTCAAAGTGTTCATTTCGGCTAAGATATTACTCACACAAACAAATACGTTACTCACTCGGATGCCAACAACCGTACAAGACTGAGAATTCTTACAAGACTGAAATTCTTACGAGACTGAAGATTCTTACAAGACTGCGAATTCTCACAAGACTGAGATTCACCACACTGGTGTCGTCGGTTTTGTAAACTGTCCTCCCCCACTTCGAAAATAGTTCTGTGGAAGGGATGTGGCGTAATAATCCTGCACTTGGGACCGATTTATCATACGTCCGTAGGTTAGAATTTTAGGAAATGTGTTCTAAACATTCCTAATTTTGGTTATGCGTTATGAGAAACGATCACAGGTTAATTTATACGACGGCGCGCGTCACTGGCTCTATTTTCTGCAAGAGTATGGCGCCTTCCCGCCATGACTGTTCATTTCCTGGGCGATACCACTCTTCCATGTAAAATTGAAAATTTCTTATTTAACCACTGATTAACCACACTTTTGCACTGATAAATCCTCAAATATTGTTTGGAAGTCAGGACACAATCTTTCACAGCTACTTCGGGCACCACATCGAGAAATACTAGCTGTAGATTCCCGCTATGACAAGACATTAAAATTTGCAATTTTGTGATTGGCTGAGACGTTCGCGCTCTTAGTAGCTTGGATTCTTCCACTTTCCGCCAAGAGATGACGGGCATTATTCGTCTCTCTCTCGCACTTCTAGGCAGGGCAAATTCCGATGTGCGGATTCACGTGGGAACTGGATAGAAAGTTTCCACCTCTCGTCGGCATCATAAACATAATTGGACGTACCACTCAGGCTAGCTACTTCCTGTTCGTGCCTTAAGACGTATTCTGTGGATATATTTTCAGTCTGAACGGCGCCTGACTGTTGCTTTGTGAGACTGCAAGCTTTTCCCAGCCTACTGCAGTATTCCCATATGCGAATTATTAAACATTTAATTTATGCATCTATTATTCACATTCGCTTATGGGTGCAATATCGAAAGCGCATAACATTGATCAAAAATAACTTTACATTGACCATTGTTTGTTGTGATGTTCTTTGTCTCATATGCTGCCTCTCAACTCCAATAGATGGGATTACTGCTGCGTACCGAGTATAATAGCCTGACTGAATATTGGCGGAAAATAGCCGGGGAGTTAGAAAATTTTCTTCTTTATCATGTCATTCCTCTGGTTCAAACATTTTCTGATACAGCTGGTACGTAACTCACTGGTTCATTATAGTATTCCAGCTATTCGATCCCTGCTCCGACGCTCTGTTTTGAATGAGCAGTGGGAATATTTAAGACAGAGGCTCACTTAGTAGTGTAGTAGCAGTAGTAGTATGGCCTGGTCTAGAATTACAATCAGGGCTATTCCAAATGGTAGCACTAAGTAACTCAAAATTCAACCCTGAAAAGAGCCATTTCTTAAGAAAAGTTTCTTCCTCTTCATTTTTATTAAATTCTACATTCATTTTATTCCAAATTAGCAGTGAAGAGGGGGTTTCTCCTCTGGCATGGGGGAAAAATTTGCCTCCAAGTCAGATAGATTTTTCCGCCGCCAGTGTAGTGAATTGATACTTTCCGACTCATCGGGTACTCCTAGGAAACAGATTAGTAAAAGGGCATAGTTTTTGTCCTGGGAGTCACCACTATTCGACTCCCTCCCCACCGAAAACGGACGAAGAGTGTTCACGGCTCATGGCAGTCTGCGGCTTGGTCACTCCAGCTCTGGAACTTTAGACTGTTAGATCGGCAGCTTAGTCCTGTTCATTAAAGGTCAGAAAATCTGTGGTTTTTCGTTTGATTGATTATTCCATATGAAAGCATTACTTTTAATCGCGCCATTCCTACTGACGTCATTGTAATGTATGTTCATTTCAGTTGGGAAAACCACTAAGACAGTCTTTCTGAGAATGTAAAAAGGCAGGTGGAGAGTGAGTGTCTACCATTATAATGACAGCTCCCCAACCTGATTGTGATTGATGGTATGCAAGCGGGTCTACCATTACAGTGAAAATTCCCTCTCTCAGTCTTAATATGAGAAAAGATGTTTGGTGACTTCCCCGTCGCGTATCTAGGGTAACGTTAAGAGCTATGCAATTTCATACAATCTTACTCACAACGTGTACACTACCTAACCTGGAATTCTGTATACAATGGAGAATTCCGTAGCGAAGCACGGGTACATCAGCTAGTATATATATAAAACTAGCAAGATAACGTGCTTCGCTATTTGTACGTCAAACAGTTTTGGGGGAATGATTATTTATTTTCTGATTTAATAGTGATTTGAATCCCATACGGAAGAATATGAATGTTTTAAACCCTATCTTATTTAACATCTAGGATGTAAAAGCGACCAACCTGTGAAATTTTGATTTTGCACGTGGAACAGTAATGGGGAATGATGTTACAGTCGTGAAAAATTGGTATGTGGAATCTCCTTTAAAAACAAAGAAACACGTATTTTGCTATTTTTGGAAAATTTACTTAAGAGGGGGTAAACATGAGTGACAAAACGGGTGAATTTTTAAAATAAATATATCTACAATGTATCTCAAAAACGTAACATGTTATAGACGTGAAAACTAGTATCTGGAATCCCCTGTAAAATAAAGGAAAACGCATCATTTGTTTTCTGAAAATCCGCTTCATGGAAAGTGTTAAGGGGGGAGGTGATTTTTTAAAATGAGGTTGTCTACAGTATATCTCAAAGCTTAGCATACAGCGTTACAGACGTGAAAATTGGAATTTTTAATCTCTTTTATATATAAAGTGTACCGGGCGGTACACCTCAACGACGCAAGTTCATATCTCGCGCCAATTGAAACTCGCTACAGGAGAAGCTCTGAACTTTACTACTGAACTAATTCTACGGTTTATCAGAAGATGTCACTGAGTGTTTTTGATTTGCTTTTTTTTCATGGATCAAGAAGTGTGGACATACTCTAACAGATGTCTCTGCCAAAAACTATGGTAATACACTCAGGTGTAATGGAATGTACTCTCCTGAAGAGATTTTGTATTCCTAAGTTTTGTTTTTACTAAATTTTGTTCTGTGGTTTGTGGGTTGGCAACATTAATCCTTTCTTTCCGCCTGTTTTGAATTTAACCAATCACTAATTTCTGTAATTAATTTTTGACCAATAGTGTCTTTCTTCTTCGATGTTGATGTATAACTTCTAGCGACCAAATAAAATTGAGGGGGTGTGCCTACTCATTCTTGAAAGGTCTCGAATTCTCCACGAGGGTATTAAAACTGCTGATTTTCTTGTCTCGGGGCCACTAGTATAACATCTAACTCAGTGTGTGGATATGTAGCAGGGGGCGGGAAGCGCTTCTTTCTTCAAGCAGCAGCTCTTCAACAAGGTAATGGCCGTTTAACATCTTCATTTCTTGCTAGCTCAGCAGTTTAACTCTCGGGGAGGGTTCGAAACCTTTAGTATGTAACCCACCTTTTAAAATGTAAATTCCTTTCTGTCTATGTAAAATCTATAAATCTCTTTTACTGTAAAGCGGGGATAGAGAGTTCTTTACCCTCTCGAACTCCCCTTCATTTTGAAATTGAGGTGACTGCGTTTTTGTAACCGTTTCTTCTCTTCCTTAATATATTAAAGTTTTCTCACACGGGTCACCTCCTTAGCTTGGGATTAGCTCCTGTGTTTCGGCCTCGCGCCACATAGGTTTTAAAACAAAAAGCTTTAGTGTAGGAGTGCAAGTAATCGCATCCATTCAAGTTTGTATTTTGGGCCATTTATTTAACTCGTTTTGTTTTCCTTTCTGAGAAGGCCCAGTAGATTGGGTACGAGGTACCCCTGTACCATTATATGTGTGCCTTGAGGGCAGTTAGGAGTGAAATTTGTTGTGGCCTTTGATAGGCTTGTAAAATTGAGAGCGGGTCTGCTCTTTCCTAAACTCGATCTTGCGTGCCTCTAGGAGGCTTAAAATTGTAATTAGGGGCAAGTGCTCCTTGGCATGATGGGGTTTTCTGTCCCTTTGTTCAATTTTGTACCTTGGTAAAGTTGGGCTAATAGCTCAAGGATTGTAATTGTGGGGCTCGAAGCCCAGACCTTGTAATTATCCTCGAACACTTATAATTTCTTTGTACCTGATTTTGACTTGTTGACTTGTTAAGTTTTCAAATTCTATGTCACCACTGTTAAGTTTTGAAAATATAACCTTTGTTGAAATTTTAATTCATCTTTCGAACTTGTAGTTAGACCCATTCCAGCCCGCACCTTCTTTCACCTCTGCTGATCCACCATAAGACGGTAACATAAAGTAACGCGTATTTTTGTTTCCTGAAAAAAGCCCTTAAGGAGGGGTAAAATGACTGTAAGAGGGGGTTGAATTATTTTTATTAGGATACTATGTTGGGTATTCAGCCCAAAGGCTGGTTCGATCCTCTACAGCTCCACCAACAGCTGTTATAGATAGCCTAGGTGTCACTGAAGAGGCATACTAGGGAAATGAGGAGTGAGGTATTTCCCCGTTGCTTTCCTCACCGAGTCAGAAGTTGCTATTACATATCAGTCTGCCAAGCCCACTGAAATGCATGCACCAACCGACCCTATGAGCAATATTTTCACACCATTCATAACAGGGACTGGCTGCATAAGGAACGGTGTTACTAGAATCGCTCATACCTCGGTCACGTTCATATTGTCAAATCCAAGGAAGAGACTGAGACAGGTCAAAGAAAGTAACAAATTTATTCTAGCCCATACCAGAAGGCATAGTACACTGTAAACACTACATCCTGCCAGCAAAGGCTTTAAAACTGAAGATATTAAAGACGTGAAAATTGGTATTTGGAAGGCCTTTAAAAATAAACACATATTCTTTAGTTTTCAGAAAATCCAATTGGGGGAGGGGGCGGATAAATTAATTGAAAAGTGAATTGAATTCCTTGTTGGAGGATACTTATATCTCGAAAACGAAGGACGTCACGGACGAGAAAAATGGTATTTCGCATCTCCTTTGAAAATGAAAACACACGTACATTGTGGCGGGGGAGGGGCGGGGGATTCAACGTAAGTGGGGTGTAAAAGGAGTTCAGTGTTTTAAGAGGATACAAATAAGAAGTGGGCATACAAAAATACACCCTTAAGGGGGTTCTGACTGCGGGATTAGGAATGATGGCAAAAATATGCATTTATATGGAACCGTTTGAATTATGAAATTAAAATTTGAAAATACATCCTAGGTGTTAAATAACAGACGGTTTGAAGCGATGTTAAACTTCAGAGAGTTAAAGGGGGATGTTAAGATCCGATAACAAATATATTCATTCCTTCCTCCGAAACGGTTTAACGTACGAAGACAAAATTCCAAATAGCGGTATATATTTTAAATCCTAGGTGTGGAATAGGAAACATAATTAACACCCCTAAAGTGTTAAATGAGGTTAGCTCCGTAAACTAAATTATTCATCCCTCCAAAACAGTTTGACGTACAAAGTTGTAATTTTAAGAGAAATGTCTTCTGTTTTTTGCTAGTTGTTTTACGTCGCACCGACACAGATAGGTCTTACGGCGACGATGGGACAGGAAAGGGCTAGGACTGGGAAGGAAGCGGCCGTGGCCTTAATTAAGGTACAGCCCCAGCATTTGCCCGGTGTAAAAATGGGAAACCACGGAAAACCATTTTCAGGGTTGCCGACAGTGGGGTTCGAACCTACTATCTCCCGAATACTGGATACTGGCCGCACTTAAGCGACTGCAGCTATCGAGCTCGATATGTCTTCTTTTATGTCCTAGGTGTGAAATATTGTGTGCTTTAAAAAAATTCCTCCTAAGGGGTTTAGATGGTAGTTGACTATGAAAAACACAATATCTGTTCTTCAGAAACCGTTTCAGGCATGAACTTAACTTTTTTTTATGAAGGGTTGTCTTTCATATCCTAAATGTTACTAAATATTTAAAAGCATTCACCCTTAAAAAAGCATTCATCCCCCCAAAACCGTTTGACGTACGAATTGAGGGCGTATTTTACAGGCTCAGCTGACAGTGGACTCTACAACATGTAAAAATTTGAATAATAACGTTCACTTTAAAACCGTAGCAAAGCACGGGTATCTTGCTAGTTAAGTAATATGTCTTTGCCAGCCATTAAGGATTTACGTAGACAGTTCTCTTCCGTGTCCTTTCTATACGTTATTTCGTTTTGGGGTTTTACAAATTTGTTCGTTCGTCATCACCAGATGGTTCATTCCATGTGTTAAGTGTCATACATTCATAAAGTGAGTACACCAGTATTGCCCACCCCCACTCCTCCCACACCGTCTCACATAATTATTATCCTCTGGTTTTCTACACATATTTTCTTTTCATTCTTCAGCTCTATTCTATTCTATCCTGGTGTCTTTCGTTGCATTTCATTTTTATTTTATTTTATTAGTTTCTATTTATTTCTTCTAACACATTCGTCTGTTGGCCTCTCTGCTACTCCTCACACACGGTGTGATGAACATATTAACTGGAACTTAACGTTGTCATCAGCTCCCGCTTGGAGCACTGTGCCAGCGTACAGTGAGCCACCTGGTGATGAATGAGCGTACCAGTCGTACCACTACATATCCAACGGTAAAATATTCTTAAATTCAAACCCTCATTATTGTAGAAGTCTTCCTCGTGAATAGTCAAGATTTTCTTTGTTATTGATAAATAATTTGAAAGAAATGATCAACATCTCTCAACATTGTCATTTTATTAACTGCTGAAGTTAGCTAAATCGATCACTCCGCAGGGGAATCAAATGGGCTGTGCGCGGCGGTGTTGCTAAATCTGTACGTGGTTTAAGACCGGCATGAGAGAACCCGTCGAAGAATAAAGCTTTGCCAGGGGAGGGTTTTGAATGTAGACCTCCGAGATGAAAGGATCGCGCCAAAGCAAGGACGCTACGGTGACAGGCTGAAACCAACGATATGTTTGTGCTTGATGCTCATTTCTCAGCATGGGCAACACTCTAATGCTCTTATACTTAATTCAAGTTGTTTCCTACCATTCCGTATATGCTTTAAATATGTTTTCTACAGACTGAAAAGCTTTTAAGTTATATTAACTAAGCCGACACTGAAGAGCATGACTTCTTTCTTAACAACTTATTAAAAACGGGTAACTCCTTATCAAGACGACTGAGTATTATTATTTTTATTTACCATTGCATCGCATTTGGGAAATATCCCAGTGGCAATGGTCACTTACAGTAGTGTTATAATAATGCAACGTTAAAACATAATTGCAAAACGACAACGACAGCAACAACGACCACCACCCCTTCATTCACGGCGGACTTGTATTTATATATCGGGTGATGAAGTACTATCGTCTTCGCGGTGCGGCTAGAGAGGGAAGGTTCTCCTTTCCCGTTCCAGAAGGCGCACGGGAGAACTAGACGAAAGCAAAATACAAGGAGAGGCCGATCATGCCCTCCAGGCCGACTGGGAGGTCCCAGTCTGACTCACTAATACCTTCCAGGAAATACGGAAGGGGACTACGACAGGGCTGGCGGTCGTTTGAGCACGTAACATTATTCAGAGTAAAGGTTCTTAACTCACTGTAAGTTTTAAGCTTTTCAGTCTGTCGAAAACACTAGATTAAAAAAGTATAACATACCTGTAAAAATAGTATTTAATAGTGTGTATTTTTTTTACATTAACTGAAAAATATCGCTTTCTTCTTAAACAGAAAGGAAAAGAAAATTTGTAACTTTCAACATGTTTAACTTGTGAATACTTTTTATTTCTCATTTGTCTTTCGAGATGCGGGTCTCTAGCAAAGAAAAACAAAGTCATATCTCCGTACACGCCTTGAAGGCCCATTTAAGAGTGTAAGTGTGATATAGTGATTGTCTCTATACTCGGTCCCCTTTGTCCTCCGTAATGAAATGGCGTATGGCTTTTAGTGCCGGGAGTGTCCGAGGACATGTTCGGCTCGCCAGATGCAGGTCTTTTGATTTGACACCCGTAGGTGACCTGCGCGTCGTAATGAGGATGAAATGATGATGAAGACAACACATACACCCAGCCCCCGTGCCAGCGAAATTAACCAATGATGGTTAAAATTCCCGACCCTGCCGGGAATCGAACCCGGGACCCCTGTGACCAAAGGCCAGCACGCTAACCATTTAGCCATGGAGACGAACTGTCCTCCGTAATTAACCTGGTACTCATTTTTGGTGTAGGCCAAGTGAATATCAGGGCCATGTGCCACTTCAGAAGAAGAAATACTTCTTAAATTTATCGTTTTTTGACGGGAATCGATCCCACGTTCATCCGGGTAAACGGAGCATAACTTTTGTCGCCTCGGATAGGCAGCTCCATGCGCCCTACCGCTTGCTTATTGCACATAATATATTAAATAGTTCTTCATTGGCTTATACTCCATCAGCTGGAGCAACACCGGTCATGGAAAGTACAGGTGGTTCAGGCGATAGAGTGCTGATCTTCTACCAAGTGACCTCAAGTTGACGGGTTTGATCCCGGCTCAGTCCGATGGTATTTGAAGGTGACCAGATGGCGACCGAATAGATGCTATTTACGGCAACTTGCGGATAGCAGGGCTAATTGCTGCCTGGCAAGGGTTTACGAATCGCTACGACTATTTGAATGCCGGAGATTTGCGGGCACTACCTTCGCGAGGGGGAAACAAATTATCCAGCTAATGTCAACGCCTCTCCCCCGACAAACTACCCTACCCTAGACACACACAAACACACACAATTATACTCCACAATGCATGACAACGGGAGAGACCGCCCATAATCTTGATCCTTGCCCTCCTTGCTCGAACAGCTAAATGACTCATTTGCACAAGTGATCCACTGTATATATTTGTTACTTTACTTCCGACCTTTATAGTGTGACGATCAGTATAGTAGTTGTTACCACGAGCAAGGGCAGGTCTTCCGCTCATTACAGCGGTTACGCGTATCGTAAATTCAGGGAGACTAAAGATGGTGTTGTTACGTGGATGTACTTATGCGAAAAGTCAAGTCATTACAAGGGAAAGATGCGGCCGAAGAATTAAGAAGTTTTGTATGTGTTCGAACATGCGGATGGCCCACCTGATGACGCGGCTCTATAAGTGAAAAGCAAGTGGGGCAGGAGAAGAAGTGCACTCGAGGAGAAACTACCTGGTTATCTGAGATAAACATGGATGAAATGCTGATTCTTCATAATGAAGGTTATGATTTTGTCACAGTAATGCCCCACTCATAAACTTTGAGGAGGGTCTGACGGCATGAACGGATTAAAGCGCGGGGAAACCAAGAAGATCCCAAGAAATGTCTAAACATTTTTCGTTATGTAAATATCTTAAATTATGTGACGGCAGCAGTTTTCTCCTAAAAGACGGTGGGTTAGAAGAGAATAATCGGTTTTTAGTGTAAACAAAGGAAAGGAAAGTTTAAAAACTTCCCATTTTATGGCACATTTAAGAGCTGCAGCAAGCAGTTTGCACAAATCTACACCATCCACGCAGATATAGGAGGCCTGGGTGACAAAACAAACGTATTCCCCATTGTATTTGCCCTTCTCCCTTATAAGGAGGAAAAACCTATGTTCGTCTGTTCCGTCTGACTAAGGAACCAGTTCCTGAGTGGTGTCCAAGTAAGATGAGTATTGATTTTGAGGCAGCTGCGATTTGGCCCATCATCGAGTTTTGCCCTCAACTGAAATAAGTGGATGTTACTTCCATATGAAGAACTGTCTATGGAGGAGGAAATTTCAAGATCTGAGTCTAACTCAGGACTGCCGCCAGAATGAAGATGTAAGACTTCCCGTCAGCATGTGTGCATTTTTTTAAACCGGAGGACTGAATGAAGGATGGTACGAGATTCATGCGCAAGCTCCTGATAACCAAAAACTCCCTGCAACTGCTTTGTGGATACGTGGCTACATAATGAGGGGATCCCCTTCGCAATATGGAACTGCTACGGTAAAAGGCTACGAACAACGAATGTTACTGAAGGGTGGCACAAAAAATTCAATACCATTATTGGAAACCTTCACCCTAGAGTCAACTATTTGGTGGAGTGCTTGAAGACGGAAACGGAATTCACAAGCTATATGTAGGTACATGAAGCTAGGTATCAGTCTCGAAGGGAAGAAGAAATACTTGAAGCTGGACGACAGGATTTAGAAAACAGTAAATAAAGATGAAGAAAGCAATAACATTAGGCCCAGCTGGAAAGCCGTTGTCTGCATTCGGAAATTGGGCTAAACTCTACACCATGTCGAATGTTAGCACTAATCTCTTGACAAGTTTTGTAATAAAAAGCTACTAAGCTAAGCTTGCAGACTTTTAGGTTAGTGTAGACTATATATTGACGAAGCCTTTAAGAAATTTATATATGTATATACGTAGTAAGATTCATAGGCCTGGGACTTTTCAAAGCATCTGCAAAAAATAAGCGCATGCAACGCTCTTCGCCGAGCCAGCAATAGCTACGTTTTAAAGATGCGTGATCTGACATCCGAAACGATGCATTGTTTACAGGCCCTCAACATCACAGATATTAACCGATTCTCCAATAAAGGCAATGACCTTCCAAATCCAAGAAAAATCAGCCAAGAACTAAGAAGTCGTGAAATGGAAATTTGGTGCCCTTTGCCTCAGAAGAGGATCGGTGTAGAGTAGTATAAAGAGTACACTCCGGTCAGTAATTGGATTAGGCATCACCAGGGACTTTCTTGTAGCGAATGGCGAGAGGCAACCAAGATGACATCAAATGTTTCTCCAGTACGAACTATTCCGGGCAGAACTCAGGATGGAAACCTCTGTCACAGATGCGTCAGAGAGAAGGAAGCACTGGCCGAGTCGGGGATTTTAACCTTCATTGGTTAATTTCAGTGGCCCGGGGCTGGGCGTTTGTGCTGTCCCCAATATCCCTGCAACTCACACACCACACATAACACTATCCTCCACCACAATAACACGCAGTTACTTACACATGGCAGATGCCGCCCACCCTCATTGGAGGGTCTGACTCACAAGGGCTGCACTCCGCTAGAAACAGCCACCCGAAATTATTATTATTAACGGCATATTATATTTAATTCTTCTGTAAGTATATTCGCTTCTGTGCCCGTGTGGTGTAAATTACTCTTAGCTGTTGAGCTTTTCTTGTAAATGATCAGAGCTTCCGAGCTCACTTTGTTAAAGAGCTGTCGAGGACTCTTTGGTCTTTGAATATTCGGACTTTGTAATATTACCAAGTGTTTGTGCCAAAAATTCCTGTTACCTGAGCTTTCTGCCAAACATCTATATAATCTATTATACTGTTAATCTATTGTGATACCTATTAAAGATGTATTCTGTTGAGAAAGAAAATATAAATTTCCGAAATTTTACTAGGTCTTTTTGAACTTTGAATTTTGTTTGGTCCAGCCATTGAACCCTCACACTTCCTTCCCTCTGCGAACCACGGATAAGTCCGTAACAACAATTATTATTATTATTATTATTATTATTATTATTATTATTATTATTATCATTATTATTATCTATATATATAAAGTAGCTTGTCCTGACTGACTGACTGACTGACTGACTGACTGACTGACTGACTGACTGACTGACTGACTGACTGACTGACTGACTGACTGACTGACTGATTCATCATCGCCGAGCCAAAACTACTGGACATAAAGAAATGAAATTTTGGGCATATATTCATATTAAGATGTAGGTGCTCGCTAAGAGAGGGTTTTTGGATATTCCGTCGCTAAGGGGGTGAAAAAGGGGGGTGAAATTTTAAAATGAGTGTGTCTATATCTCAAAACTTTACAAGTTTACAGATGTGAAAATTGGTATTTAGAATCTTCTTTAAAATTAAGGAAACACGTATTTTTTTGTTTTCAGAAAATCCCAATAGGAGGGGTGAAAAGGGTGAAAAAGGGGTTGAATGCCTTTAATCAGGATACCGGTACCTATATCTCAGAAACTTAAGATATTACAGACCTCAAAATTGGTACTTTTGATCTCTTTCAAAAATAAAGAAACACATATTGTTTTGTTTTTGGAAAATCCAATTAATGCGAGGGTGAAAAGGGGGGTGAATTTTTTAAATGAGTGCATCTATATCTCAAAAGTTTTAAAGTTTAGAGATGTAAAAATTGGTATTTAGAATCTTCATTAATAATAAAGGAACACGTATTTTTTTGTTTTCGGAAAATCCCAATAAGAGGGTAGAAAAGGGGTGAAAAGGGGTAGAATGCCTTTAAAGAGAATACTTATATCTTAGAAACTGAAGATTATTACAAACCTGAAAATTGGTATTTGGGATCTCCTTTAAAAATAAAGAAACGCGTATTTTTTTGTTTTTAGAAAATCCAATTAATGGTGGGGGTAAAAGGGCGATGATTTTTTAATATGAGTGTATCTATACCTCAAAACTTTTAAAGTTTATAGATGTAAACATTGGTATTTAGAATGTCCTTTAAAAATAAAGAAACACGTATTTTTGGTTTTTGGAAAATCCAATTAATCGGAGGGTGAAAAGGGGGTGAATTTTTAAAATAAGTGAATCTATTTCTCCAAACTTTTAAAGTTTGCAGATTTAAAAATTGGTATTTAGAATCTTCATTAAAAATAAAGAAACACGTATTTTTTTGTTTTCGGAAAATCGCAATAGGAGGAGTGAAAAGGGGTCAAAAAGCGGTTGAATCCTTTAACGAGGCTACTTATATCTCAGAAACTGAAGATATTACAGATCTGAAAATTGATATTTTGGATCTCTTTTAAAAATTAAGAAACAGGTATTTTTTGTTTTTGGAAAATCCAATTAATGGGGGGTGAAAAGGGGGTGATTTTTTAAAATGAGTGTATCTATATCTCAAAACTTTATAGTTTATAGACGTAAAAATTGGTATTTAGAATCTCCTTTAAAAATAAAGAAACACGTATT
Source organism: Anabrus simplex (assembly GCF_040414725.1). Classification (NCBI taxonomy): domain Eukaryota; kingdom Metazoa; phylum Arthropoda; class Insecta; order Orthoptera; family Tettigoniidae; genus Anabrus; species Anabrus simplex. The sequence goes on from NC_090266.1 coordinate 1,050,381,806, forward strand.
CTTTTGTTTTCGGAAAATCCCAATAGGAAGGGTGTAAAAGGGTGAGTAATGGGTTGAATGCCTTTAATGAGGCTACTTATATTTCAGAACCTGAAGATATTACAGACCTGAAAATTTGTATTTGGGATCTACTTTAAAAGTAAAGAAACACGTATTTTTTCGTTTTTGGAAAATCCAAATATTGGGGGGTGAAAAGGGGGGGTGAATTTTTAAAATGAGTGTGTCTACATCTTAAAACTTTAAAATTTACAGATGTAAAATTGGTACTTAGATTCTCCTCTAAAAATAAAATAACACGTCTTTTTTTGTTTCCTTAAATCCCAATAGGAGGGGTTTAAAAGGGTGAAAAATGGGTTGAATGCCTTTAATAAGGATATATATATCTCAGAAACGAAAGATATTACAGAACTGAAAATTTGTACATGGGATCTCCTTTAAAAATAAAGAAACACGTATTTTTAGTTTTTGGAAAATCCAATTAATGGCGGTTAAACAGGAGTGACAAAATGGGGTGAATTTTTTGAAAGACTATATCTACAGAATATCTTGGAAACGTAAAATGTTACAGACGTAAAAAGTGGGTGTTTGGAATCTCCTGTAAATGTAAAGAAACATAGGTGATTTGTTTTGGGAAACTCCACCTAAGGGAAACTCAAAAGGGGTGAAATTTTAAAATGAAAATTTTTACAGTATATCTCAAAAAACTTAACATGTTACAGAAGTGAAAAATTGTATTTTTTATCTCTATTAAACATAAAGAAACGTGTATTTTTAGTTTTCGGAAATACCACTTGGGCCGGAGCGGGGGGGGGGGGGGGGGTAAAAGTGACTGAAAATGGTGTTGAATTCTTTTAATTAGGCTACTGATATCTCAAATATGAAGATGTTACAGACGTGAAATTTGATATTTGGAATCTGCTTTAAAAGTAAAGAAACACGTATTGTCGGAAAATCCAATGAAGAGGGGGTGGGGGGGGTGAAAGAATTGACAAATTAATTCACTTAATTTTATGAGAATACATACATCTAATAAAAACTAAAGTTGTTACAGACGTGATAATTCATATTTGGATCTCCTTTAAAAACAAAGAAAAATGCGTTTGGGGGGGGGACCATCTTGGAGGGCGGGAGTGTAAAGGAGTTGAATTCCTTTAATGAGGACACATAAATCAAAAACTGAAGAATTTTGAGTCGTGATAATTGGTATTTAGAAGATCCTTTACTATTAAAGAAACAAGTATTTTTTGCGGGAAAGTTCACTTGGGGAGGGGGGGGGGGGGGAGTAGTGTGAAATGAAGTGCAAAAAGTAAATTATTTTTATGGGGATACTTATATCTCAAAGCTGAAGGTAATAGACGTGAACATTGGTGTTTGGAATCTCCCTTAAACATAAAGAAACAAGCCTTCTTTTAATTTTTTTTTGGGGGGGGGATGGCGGTAAATAAACTTAACGGCGGTGGGGTGTAGAAGGAGGTGAGACCAATTGATTTTACTTTTATTAATGTACTTATAAGGATCCTCCGTTGCTCAGACGCAAGCGTGCCGGCCTCTCACAGCTGGGTTCCGTGGTTCAAATCCCATTCGCTCCATGTGTCATTCGTGCTGGACAAAACGGAGGCGGGACAGGTTTTTCTCCGGATACTCCTGTTTTCCCTGTCATTAGCCATTCCAGCAACACATAATAATAATAATAATAATAATAATAATAATAATAATAATAATGTTCCGGACTGTCGTCAAATGTGCGGACCGCGCTGGAAACGGCTCCTGGACGGGCAATGACTAAGAATGCAGCCTGGCCGCGGGTTCAGTGCCGCCAAGGCACCCAATATGACACCAAGCTGGATCTCCTGAAGGATTTTATCCATATTAAAAATGATTATAGGAAAAGATGGCACAGATCTACGGACCCAACTGACCGGGAGGAATACCTGAGCCTAACCCGGGAAGTACGAAATCGATTGCTGAAAAGGAAGATTGAAAAATGGGAGGAAACGTGCCGTAAAATAATAGAAAACGAGTCAGATCGGGAATTTTGGTGGATTCTCGCAGAAAACGAGTCAGATCGCGAATTTCGGAGGATTATATATCTAAAACAATAAGCATTCAATTATAAATTTCAGTATAATACCGTAGCGAAGCACGGGTATCTTGCTAGTTATTATATAATTCGCTGGGGCCATCAAGGACCACGTTAAGTCTTCTTGCATTTGACACTGAACTTGGCCTTCTTTAGAGCCCAAATTTCCCTCATTATTTGTGAGTGGGCCTGCTTACGCTCCTCTGTCCAAGGGGCACCGTGTCTTCTCTTCGGTTGCTCGTCTCGGTTTAGCCCGTTCGTCAAAATTTTCTTGGGTAAGCGATCTCTGTTAAGGGCTTCTTCTGCCGAGATATGTAGCATTTGCAGGTCTTCTTTGGTATTTCTAAACCAGGGAATTGTGGTTTTGGGATTTGAATCAAAAAAGTGAAAGATCTCTTTAGTTAACTTTCTTCCGTCCATTCTTTTCAGATGACCATAAAATCGTGCCCGCCTTTTTCGGATTGTGTCAGTAATTTTCTCTATTTTATTATTATTATTATTATTTACTTTCATGAGGTTCCTTGTCAGTATACTGTATTGTTTTATTTACCATTGTGTTTATAACAACACCAACACCACCACAACCACCACCACCACCACCACCAAGAACAACAACAACAAATACATGTTATAAAAGTTTTATTGTTTGTTATGGAGTACCTAATTATGGTGTTAAATTTTATGTTGTTGTTTTTGGGTCATCATTACATAGACTGGTTTGATGCAGTCTCCATGCCACCCTATCCTGTGCTAACCATTTAATTTCTATGTAACTACTACATCCTACGTCTACTCTAATCTGATTGTCATATTCATGATTTAGTCTACTCATACTGTTCTTACCGCCTACACTTCCGTCAAAAAACTGTCTGAATATGTCAATGGTGTGTCAAAATGTGTTCTGTCAATTGGAAGCTTGCATGAATTTAGGCTGGTACTACACTATCAAAGAAATATGTCAAAGATCTTTCGTAAAATATTTTGGGCAAGTTAACTTTTATTTTTAAAAATGTAATATACAGCCACTGCTCTATATAAAATATTTTATCATAGTTCAGAAAAAATGGATGGACAGTTGTGCGAATGTCTGTTCTTATTTCTATTGTAAATGACAAAAATTCTCACAAAATGTGCCGCTATGTGCTAAATTAAATAATCACAATAAACTACACCACAAGTTTTACATCTGTCTGCTTGTTCATATTACAAGTTTAAAACCCACATGGTTTTATGTTATCTCACGTGGCTTATCAGAAAGTTAAAATGTTGCTTACAATAATCAAAATTAAATCATCATCATCATCATCATCATCATCATCTGTTTACCCTCCAGGTTCGTCTTTTCCCTCGGACTCAGCGAGGGATCCCACCTCTACCGCCTCAAGGGCAGTGTCCTGGAGCTTCAGACTCTTGGTCGGGGATACAACTGGGGAGAATGACCAGTACCTCGCCCAGGCCTTAAGTTAGGTACCATCCCGGCATTCGCCTGGAGGAGAAGTGGGAAACCACGGAAAACCACTTCGAGGATGGCTGAGGTGGGAATCGAACCCACCTCTACTCAGTTGACCTTCCGAGGCTGAGTGGACCCCGTTCCAGCCCTCGTACCACTTTTCAAATTTTCGTGGCAGAGCCGGGAATCGAACCCGGACCTCCGGGGGTGGCAGCTAATCACGCTAACCACTACACCACAGAGGCGGACCTAAAATTAAATCAATGGAAGAAATATAATTTATAATGTAAACATCATATTTAATTTCAGATTTTCAGCCAAATACTGGTTGCGTTAACCATTCAATTTTTTTCACGTCCAAATCTGTGCATCCTTCTTGCATAGTAGATAATAATAATAATAATAATAATAATAATAATAATAATAATAATAATAATAATAATAATAATAATAATAATAATAATAGCTACCTATGATATTGAAATCACACGATCAATGAAAGATCAGAAATGCACAGTTTACTCGCATCCTTCTGTACCACTTAACGCTCTTTTAAAGGACGTTGTGGTTGGTATTCCTCTGACGTCATCCGGTAAACGGTTCCATTCTCGATTGGCAAACACAGAGAATGAGTTGTTATATGCTGCAGTTCGATGGTGAGGAATGACGAGCGGGTTTCATGTTTAAGCACTTGTACCTCTGTTTTGAACATTTGAGAAGTAATGGAAAAGCGATGAACGGTAAGGTGAGGAAGGTGTAGTAAGAACTCTGTGGAGGAGATACAAAGTATGACGGTTACGACGAACATGGAGTCGCATCCACTCTAGTTCTATCAATCAATCAATCAATACTGATCTGCATTTAGGGCAGTCGCCCAGGTGGCAGATTCCCTATCTGTTGCTTTCCTAGCCTTTTCCGAAATGATTTCAAAGAAATTGGAAATTTATTGAACATCTCCCTTGGTAAGTTATTCCAATCCCTAACTCCCCTTCCTATAAATGAATATTTGCCCCAGTTTGTCCTCTTGAATTCCAACTTTATCTTCATATTGTGATCTTTCCTACTTTTATAAACGCCTTTCAAACTTATTCGTCTACTAATGTCATTCCACGCCATCTCTCCGCTGACAGCTCGGAACATACCACTTAGTCGAGCAGCTCTTCTTCTTTCTCTCATTTTTGTAACGCTACTCTTTTGTCGGAAATCACTCAGAACAAATCGAGCTGCTTTTCTTTGGATTTTTTCCAGTTCTTGAATCAGGTAATCCTGGTGAGGGTCCCATACACTGGAACCATACTCTAGTTGGGGTCTTACCAGGGAAGATGGCGAAACGTGGTCATTTTAACTTAAATTGCGTATGAATCTCACACGTGCATTTTGAGCGCGCTGTCGCCTCCACTATGTTTAAATAATCTTGCTGTCTTAAATTCCTATTTCTAATATGTCCGACTCGTTGGCTGAACGGTCAGCGTACTGGCCTTCGGTTTAGAGGGTCCCGGGTTCGATTTCCGGCCGGGTCGGGGATTTTAACCTTCATTGGTTAATTCCACTGGCCCGGGGGCTGGGTGTTTGTGCTGTCCCCAACATCCCTGCAACTCACACACCACACATAACACTATCCTCCACCACAATAACACGCAGTTACCTACACATGGTAGATGCCGCCCACCCTCATCGGAGGGTCTGCCTTACAAGGGCTGCACTCGGCTAGAAATAGCCACGCGAAATTATTATTATTTCTAATATTCCAGATGTCTTGTGTTGTACAACATTTCATATTCGAAAATAAGCAGTTTTGTTGTAGCAACTTTCCAACTGAGCATATGATCTGCCATTTTTTTATGTAACAAGTCAAATCTTTTGCAAAATTAGCACGATACTCATACCTTGTATCAGATATATTTTATAAAAGGACATCATATTAAATATTCCTCCATTACACTGCCATATATGTTATAAAATGTATTTAAAAAAGATATTTGACAAATGTCTTTGATAGTGTAATACCAGCCTTAGACTCGGTACGGCTTCCACCGGTCAGCGAACATAATATGACGGTTGAACTCGGTCAAACATTTCACAGAGAACTCAAGAGTATACAATCGTTTAAGACGAGTAGCGAACAGAATACATTAAAATGCAGTGGTTCTACATCGCGTGACTAACATGGACAAATGTGTACATAAATGATGTATTTTCTCTTATTTATAATTAGTTGAGTTGTTTCGTTATAAGAGACCAATTCCTAAGACTTCTGTACCATTTTTACAGTTTTTGTATTTAATTCCTTCTGGTGTGAAATTAGACATTTGTCCAGTAGCGTAGCCAGGATCGACTGATGGAGGGGAGGGTGGGGGTGTTATGGCTTGAAAATGATGTCAGAACACAATGAAGATGCTTGTGCGTGTGTGGTGCGCGCATTCACGAGTGTCATAAGGAAACTGATACACGTAAATTATGTTGATATTCAGATTTCAGCACCGGTACGTTACAAAACTTACATTAAAATACAGAACAAAAACAATATGATCAAAGTGAACAGTTTTGCGGCGAATGGTATGTCGAGATTACAATCTAAAATCCAACTTTCGAGGCTTCTTAGAAAATAGATTCAGGAGATCTGTTGGTTTTACAAATTTTTCTCTGTGAATATTCAAAGGAGCCTATCTTTTGAGTCGACTTTCACTTGTTTATTTTCACCTTATGATTATTGTTTTTGTAAAAATTCCATTAGGGGGCGTTCCTAACCCCCAGTGACCCCCCTTGGCTACGCCACTACATTTTTCCTTCTGTGGTGCGGTTTTTAAGCGACGATACAGGTCGTGAAAATGAAAATCCACAGCCTCTTTCCAGTCATTCGGCTGGGCCAGGAATAGAATGAATGAAGCCCGCATCTAGCGGCGAGGCTAGGAATTGTGCCGGCTGCCGAAGCCTATCCCACTCCTCTGGGGCAATGATTAATGACTGACAAATGAAATGATATTGGGGAGTATTGCTGGAATGAAAGATGACAGGGAAAACCAGAGTACCCGGAGAAAAAAACCTGTCCCACCTCCGCTTTGTCCAGCACAAATCTCACATGGAGTGACCGGGATCTGAACCACAGAACTCAGTGGTTAGAGGCCGGCGCGCTGCCGCCTGAGCCACGGAGGCTTGCACGATACAGATTGTAATCGAAATAACCTTTCAACAGAAACAGATTATCTTCATAGGAATTTGCCTTTCCTTACTCGTTACTCTAAGACTGATGTTGTGGACGGGGGATGGGGGTTGGAGTTGGAGTTGGGGTTGGGGAGGAGAAGCTATTATTGTTCTGAATTATTTAAATAATGCTCTTCTTATTTTCTCACTGTGGTAACAAAAATAATTATATTAATTAACTAGCGTTTGTACCCGTTACTCGCACGGGAATTCGCAAGGGATTACCGGTTACCTTCAGGAATTTATGCGAAGTAACATGGCTTTAATGCGAGACGTTAAAATGATATTTGCGTACGAAAGCGCGTGACAATAACGTGAAATATGATGAAGCTGAACAAAGTGGAGAGGGAATGAGGACGATCTCCGAATATATTGTACGGTACAGTTCTAGTCTGAAGTTTTGCGAAATTCTCCATGGTTCTCAGGATGCATATTGTAACTCTGACCACTGGCGTGACGCTCTGATATTGATGATACCTCCCTTAATATCTGTCCCATCGAAAAGAGTAAAATGGCTCTTTAGTTTTTTCCCTTTGCCCACTTTGAAGTGATATCCACGACATGTCCCACGGGACTTGGACTAAAAATACAATTTTTCGTAATCATCTGCGTTATTATCCGTCATACGAATAATACCTACATGGCACAAAGGAACGGAAATAACATATTCTGAAATGTTTGTTGTATACCGTCTTTTGATAGAACTCATCTTAACGAAAATATTTGAGAATAATCTTCCTATAAATACCAACTCCATGTGATTACCATGACATCATATGCACCTGATAATACAATCCTGAGTGACTAGAATCCAAATACATAGTTTGGTTGAAATAAGTCCAGCAGTTTTCCACTTTTAGGAATAGACAGACAGACTGACACCAAAGGGAAAGGTTGTACCTGATGTTACCTCGGTGTTCAAGTACATTAGGTAAGGTTAATTTTAAAGGCAAGAGAATTATGATGCATGCTCTGATTTTCTCATTTATGGATCCTTCAAATAACTGTACGTCTGCGACGGACAGTCACTGGCTGCAGAACATGAAGCCTGAAGAAAATAATAATGTTCTCCATCCTATGAAGAGTAATTGAAATTATGTACATAACAATAATTATTTAAAATGGAGACGCGCTTCACATATAGTCTACGGATTTTACATATAATCAACAATGTAGGAGATAATTGGAAAACACTTCTGGTCTTCCTGTAAACTTCCAGTCTATTCAGGGATTATTAAATGATGTGCATATCGAAAACTGTGCTTGGATGAGTAGACTCTATATATGAAGTTTGGCTGAGATAAAACCAATATTGTTAGAGAAAAAATAAAAAAAGCTCTTCTGGTCTTCTTGTAAACCCCTAGCCTGTTTAGTGATTTTTAAATGATATGCATACTGAAACCTGCTCCTAGAGGAGTAGACTCTAAATATGAAGTTTGGTCGAAATGTATTCAGCTGTGTAAGAGAAAATGAAAAAAATCTCTTCTGGTCTTCGTATAATCCCCCAGTCTATTCGGTGATTTTTAAATGGTATGCATATCGAAATCTGCTCCTAGATGAGTAGACTCTAAATATTACGGTAAGTTTGGTGGAGATATAATCAATAGTGTAAGAGAAAACCCCGGTCTAGAAAGCCAAGAATAACGGCCGAGAGGATCCGTCGTGCTGACCACACGACACCTCGTAATCTGTAGGCCTTCGGGCTAAGCAGCGGTCGCTTGGTAGGCCATGGTCCTTCGGGGCTGTTGCGCCATGGGGTTTGGTTTGGTAAGAGAAAACGAACAAAAACCTCTTCTGGTCTTTGTATAAACCCCCAGTCTATTCAGTGATTTTAAGCGATATGCATATCAAAACCTGTGCTTGGATGAGTAGACTATAAATATGCAGGTTGTTCGAGATATAATCAATAGTACAAAAGAAAAATTGAAAAAACTCTCCTATAAGCCCTCAGGCTATTCAGTTATTTTTAATGATAGGGCCTATGCATATCGAAACCCGCTCCTTGATCAGTAGACTCTAAATATGAATTTGCAATAGTGTAAGAGAATTTTTTTAAAAAAATCTCTATTGATCCTCCTATAAACCCGCAGTCTTTTCAATGATATGCATATCGAAACCTACTCCTGGATGATTAGACTCTAAATGTGAAGTTTGGTCGAGATTTATTTAGCCATTTGCCCGTGATGGTGGAACAAACAAACAGACAGACAGAAAAACAAACAAACAAACAAACAAACAAACAGGCACGAAAGCTAAAAACTACTGATACGATCTTGAATTAACCTGAAACAGTAAATAGATCAAAATTTGGTGAAATAAATGACATTACAGACAACGGACCCTCTATAATTTTATTTATAAGATGATGTTGAGTAACATTCCACGTTTGGTGTACTGTAAATCCTCCGTTAACAGAAATCATTCTAACCGAAAAAATACCGTTTAACCGAAATGGCCAGTTACTTCTTTAAAAATATATTTGTTCAGCTTTCGGAGGAAACATTTTTCGTTTTGCGTACATCACTGTAGTACTGCACTTGACAAATATAATTTGTGTACATGGATCCCTTTGTGAAATTTGAACAGATCCCTAAGTTTGAATCGCCTTAGTATACATAGTGATTTTACTTCTTCATTTTGATGTTTTTTGTTTACAATTTTGCTTTATGTCGCACCAACACAGATAGGTCTTGTGGCGACGATGGGATAGGAAAGGGCTAGGAGTGGGAGGTAAGAGGCCGTGGCCTTAATTAAGGTACAGTCCCAGCATTTTTCTGGTGTGAAAATGGGAAACCACGGAAAGCGATCTTCAGGTCTGCCAACGGTGGGGCTCGAATCCACTATCTCCCCGATGCAAGCTCACAGCTGAGCGCCTCTAACCGCACGGCCATTTTTATTTTATATATTGATCCTATAGGATTATAATTCAAATACAGTATATTCAACCGAAGCAATTATTCCTATGTAAAATGTTGAATGAATCATTTCATACGTATCGTCACCAAAAGTTCTTACTCATTTTATTCGAAATTTTTACTACCCGAAACCGTGAATCCTCTTGATTCCGGTTAACGGGGATTTTACTCTATTATTAAAATCGTAGTTCCTTAATCTGAGATTTCGAATTTATCAGGACCGATGGACTGATTACCTTTCGAAGTAAGTCATTGAAGAAACAAGCAGGTAGGTGCCATCTACGTCAGAAACCTGTAGTCAGGTGTCATGTACTCCCGTTAATGCTGATATCCCACGCTTTCTCAGTAGCGACGGTCAGCAAGTTGCAGCCTTGTTTCCGCGTGTGATTTGTATATACACACATTGCAGCATAAAAGAGCCCTTGTTGTGACGTGCAACAAACAGTTGCGCAGCTGAGTAACATCTTGGGATGCCAGTGCGAGACGTAGAGAAAGCTGTCAAGCACAAAGTCAACTAAATCAGTGGTCACAGGTTATTACTTAATACCAGGGACATAAATCGTGTTCTTGAGGTGAACTAGTCATTATTACAATTTCATAATTATATGTAAAGAAGTCATTCCCACAGTGCGCCAGATACTATAGGAAAGAGAAGTAAGGTATGATACTTTAAGTAGACCGAGAATTTCTGTGCAGTAAATATGTCCAAACTATGCATGCAACTATGCACTAAAAACCTTTAAAATATGCACTTCAATATACACTAAAAACCTTAACACTTGACACTTAGATATGCATTAAAGTCAGAAACCTGTAGTCAGGTGTCATGTACTCCCGTTAATGCTGATATCCCACGCTTTCTCAGTAGCGACGGTCAGCAAGTTGCAGCCTTGTTTCCGCGTGTGATTTGTATATACACACATTGCAGCATAAAAGTGCCCTTGCTGTGACGTGCAAATCGCAATTTTAAACGATAACTATTGACTGCAGAATAATGTAGGAATAAATGTTGAGGAGATATTCAGATAATTCTAATGATACTTTTACTGTGAAAAAACACCTTTTGTTTAATAATAAATTTACAGCGTTTTTAAAAACTTTCGTCAAGTTCAAATGAGAGCAAACCACTAGAGTTTTCTTCCCAAATTTTCGGTTGTGAAGCAACGTTGTTTTTTCTTCTGTAAATACAAGCCTACATTCTGAAAACGAACATTCAACACTACAGCTTGTAACTGTGGCAAACTTAAAAAGAAAAGCATTTGGAAGTTCTCCAATCCAGAAATCCAGTGTCCCTCCCTTCACTTTAACAGTTCAAATGCCACTGTCAGTACCTACCGGTTGCTTCATGTATATGCCCGGCGGTTGAAGGGGTGGTCCACCTGACCCGCCGTAGGAGCTTTCATTGTGGACTATGAAACGGCTACACGCAACAACGTAAAGTCGGATAAGTTGCCAAATGCCCCAGGAGCAGCCGACATTTTTTTAAAAGTCCACTTTACAAATAATAATTAATACATAGAAAATTATTTCTAATTGTTGAACAAAATCAAGACAAAAAATAGAGAGAGAAAAAGCACAAACAAAAGCCATCTTTGCTACTTCGTTTTGCCTGAATTTCAAGAACTATTTTAAGTCTCAGAGTATCACACTAATGCCCATATTTAGATGATAAGAATTTTTTTAATGAATGAATCACACAAACGTATGTTACACTTGTATAGATTCTGAATTGATGAGTATAAAATTTCAGTTTTTTACCAGTACTCAGGTGAGATCGATCCCCCGAACATCAGCTCAAAATGCCAGCGCTCTACTGTCTTTTCCCCAGGATTTTTCACGTATTACGTTAAACAATGCACTGCGTTACCGAACTTCACATTTTTACAGTAATTTTATTCTTAAATCATCTATAATTGGGTAAATAATTGGTTGATGATAAATCTATCTATCTGTATCAACTATCATCAATTGAGCAGTCTTATAATTATATAAAAGGGATGAATAACAAGGGATAGGGAGTCACTAACCACGTGCGCGTTTTATAAATGTGTCCTGAGCTTGCTAATCACTTCCATGTTAAGACTGAGCCAAATATAACGCCTTCATTAAAATACATATATTATATGAAGGATCTAAAGCCTGCTGTGATTTTCTTTTTCTCCCCGTAGGACCACCGTTCTTTATGCACGTAACTGCGGAGGTAATGTACGTTGGATTTTTGAGGTGTCGTGTGATGCTATAGAATGTAATGAATTGTTGCTGCGGTCAACCGTACAACTGTGTTGTTGACTGTACTCAGGGCGAAGACATAATCCAGGTTAAGTATTCGATCTTTTGTTGAGGGATATAATGGTGTTTGTAGATGTTTTATGATTGCCATACACTTTCTCTGGTAGATTTTGAAATCCTGTGTCTTGAAGTGTCTATCTGCTGACAATATTGTGTCGGAATCATTTTTCTTTCGTTGGTACCGCTTCATCTATGTAAAGAATTCCATTTCAGTGGTAGCCAATTGTTGGCTTTGTATCTCCAAATCATCGACGGCCGGGGTGCTTATATCACATTGAATGGAGTTTATTGTTCTGTAGCATTATGCGTGTTTATATTCGTTTCGTTGTGATGTGTGTGTGTACAGTTATCAGTCCTTAGTTCTTTATGGTGTATTATGTTCTTCAGTGGTATAGGTATCTCCTTCTCTGTGCTGGCTATTGATTATATTCCTTTGCATCAGTGAAGAATATTTAGCTTTGCCTGATACCGGTCCTAGTCCTCCTTGTTTAATGTTCCGATACAGCTGTGTTCTGCCAGTTCTCTACATCTGACCACGCCGTAAATAGTATCCATATACTGTACTTGTGCATAAAGGGTTGAGTTGTTTAACGGGGTTGTTGGGAGTGTTTTCTGATGACTGGTTGAATGCTTATGGCGAGGAGGATCGAAAAGAATTGACATGTTTGTCGAATAGATTTCCGAATTCGTACAGCCTTAGAGAGAAAACTATTGATTTGGGTATTCGTATTGTTGCATTTCTGTAGATGTTCTGTATCGTGTTAAAGACTCTGGCTGGGATAGCAAAACGTCTCATCACTGATCAAAGGTATGAGTGCTCCACACATCAATGCTACGGAATGCAGCGGTGTTGTTAGGTTTTTCGGATGTATGCAATACGAAACTACGGAAGTTAGTTAATCCGTAAATTATATTAAAGTTATTTAATACGAGATGTCGTTCATTTCCAATTACTGTATGGAGACTTGCCTTTATGTGTCTGGTGAGGACTTTTGCACACAGGTTTGTAATCCGTGTTGCTGAGTGTCGGGAGGTGGAATTCTGATCATGTATTTGGTGTCCTATGTCTCAGTACCAAAAAATAATTCCTTCAGCTGGGCAGTTGTGTTGGTTTTAACAGGTGAACATTTCTTGGAGGTCATCTTTAACGAAATGCCAAGTGTGTTTATAAAATTATGCCGTCAGGCCCTGGTGACTTGTTACACTTTGCCACAATTGATGGCTAATAATATTTCTTCTCTTGTGAAGCACCTTTCAAACTAGTGTGCATTCTCTATTATCACTTCTTGCCTAATGTGTTGGAGAAACGAATTAAGCGTTTGATCAGATGGTGCACAAACTTCAGAGTATGATGTTGCTCTGAGTTCTTCATCTTGAACCCGACAGGGGCATGATCCAAGGACCTTTGGTTGATATCGATCTCCGTAATTACGCACGCAATGCTATTAAAGGGAAAGAATGCTGAAAATGATTAATATCCATATCATTAATAGAGGTCATACCGAAACTAATTAATATTCATACCATTGAGAGAGATAAAATGTGTCTTTTAAAATTATTCTACGAGATTTCTTTGTCTGCGACTTATTGCGCAGTATTATCCTTTGTGTAGCGGGGGCCCCGCAGATGAAGCCAAGCCAACTTAGACCCGGGAGGGGTCATGAATGGGGATTCCCTGTGACATCACTCGAGAGAAGACATCCCTCCTCAAGACTCACAGAATGAGGGGAAACTAACTTTTTCGAAACGAAATACAGGAGCCATCTTGGACTCGGACTGGCCAACTTAATTACCTACGATCTAGAAAATTAATGAAACTCGAATTAGGGGGTCATCTCCCGATTTAAAAGGGATAAATGTCACTGGGACATTTATTTAGAGTGTTTAATGTCCTCTTCCGGGATAACTTTCAGAAGAAGAAAGAATACTGTGTGGTTTCTGCGTGGAAAAGTACTGGGCCATCTGTTTATTCTCACGACACCTCCTCGAGAAAGGGAGTTCACCACGCTTGGTGGGGGAAGCAGAACAGATTTTAATTAATTTAAAGAGATTCACCGAAGGATAATTGAGTGGTTATGTCTCAATCGCACCAACTAGATACTGGTCACCGATTACCCGTACTATTTTACCTCGAGTACGCCGGGAATAGGCGCTACGCAAATTAGTGGAAGGGGTATCGCTCCCTTGTAAAAACTACTGCAGTAAGGGACAAGCGTCAGTCGGGGTTAGTGGCTTATCGACGGCGAAGCTATGCTCAGTTAAGCCCCGTTAGTTCTTTGTTCAAGTGAAGTTAACTCCTATTTTAAGTGAAATAATACAGTTCGCATAAACAGTGTATAGTTTTGATCTCTGTGACGGCTGTGTTAACTTTTTAGAAAACCGTGATATGTAAAGTAATATTATTATCATTACGATAGTATAATAATTTGACGTAGCAGCAGACTGAATAGGAAAACCGAGAGATAGAATAGCTTACGAGATCGTGACCGGATGTTCACAGTGAACGCTGTTAACCGAAGTGTGAATTAAACAGTGACGTTGTGTGTGTACAGGATTATCTGCCAAGGGCTCCACCAGCATCGAACAATGGATCTTCAACTCCAAGACGGAATGGAAAATGAAGTGATCACCGTGGTGCCCATGGAGGAGGAGTAAGCCCAGGATGGACCGCCCGAGTTGACGAAGGTGTCATCATCATGTGATAGAGATGAGTACAAAGTTCTAATATCTGGCATGCATAGAAGGGATGGGAATATTTATTGTAAACTGACGCTATAAGAGATTAAAGATGTAGTCCTGTTGAAATAAAGCGCCGGAATGGGCGCGTAGCTATTAATTCTTAGTTTAGGAAACCGACAACAGGTCTGAGTAATTGAGTGTAAATAATTTAGGGATATAATACTCTAGCTTTGCATGGGATAGAGATTCATTCGATTATTTCTTTCTTGGGAGATTCTGTTTGTTTATTTGCGTCAGAAGACCAGGAATAATTAGTTTATCGGAGTGCAGTGAGAGTAGTTATTAGAGTATTCATTAATTTGATAAGTGTATGGTATGTAAAACGGTAAGTACTACAGTACGTAAGGCACGCAGCTACGAGACTCAGCGGCCGAACTGACAGCCACAACAAAAAACTCCACCCTTTGAAATACTTAGATAGGGAGTGATAAGATTAAATTGATTATGTGATTAAATTTACCAGGAAGTGATCATAATACGTGTGCCAAATATCGATTCGTGTGAATATTAATTAATTTAATGAATGTATTGCCGTGTGACGATAAAGTAGCCATGTGCCGACCATAGATTAATTAGCAATCAGTAATCAGATGTTAATTGGCGCGCGGGTGCTTAATTGTGTTGTAATTGCTGCATAGATTCCGCACGATGACCATGTATAAGTAAGGTAGCGGGTAAGCTATGTAGGACGGCAAGAATAATGATGATAATAATAATAATAATAATAATAATAATAATAATAATAATAATAATAATAATAATAATAATAATAATAATCGGGCAAAGATTACCATTATGATACGGGAGTCGCGTTGTAAAAATGACATGATACTGTTGGGTAGATATGTGTTTAATTCAAAGTGATTTCCGCGAGTCTTCTAAGACCGGAGCTTATTGGAGATGTACCTCCGAATGATATGTTACTGTTTCCTTTTGAAAGGAAATGTTACGCCTGTATGTGGATGTGGACCCTAGGGTAGTGAACCGCCGTCTGGCCTTGGCCCAGTGTGCTTCTTTTTTTGTTTGAATGTCCCGTAAACGGAGGAAGGAGGGACATGGCTGTTAAAGGGAAGTTGGCTTCTCTGAACGGCGAAATAATGTGATTTACCTAACACGGCAGAGCAGTGTAATAATTAACAAGCGACCCGGCCGATAATGGTAATGTTTGCCAATGAATCGTTGTTAATTGTACGAGTATAATTAGATAGGGATTACAGGACCCTGCCTTCATCGCAAGAGGTTGTCAGTTCGATGCTCAACGTAGGCAATGGAGGCCTACAGCGTCAGAAGAAAGATCAAGTGCCTTTTATGTATTTTTCTTGCATATCATGTACCATTTATGTGGTTTTTTATGTCATGTGTGGTTGTACATAAGGTCAGTGGTGGTTCTGTCCATCAGCTTGGCGATGTCCAGGATAGCGAGGGTCGGTTTCGAACCCGGGTGTTGTATCATATGTGTGTATTTTATTTTTACGTCATTTCATTGGGAAATCTAGGTCTTTATTAGAATAGGGATTGCTCAGACGTGTTGTCGGACGCATGTTAATTTTATGTGTTAGCGATAATATAGCCTCAGTGTTATGATAAAATTACCATTCGCTATATGTCACGATACATCGCTTTGCGATAAACGTACTCGTTTCTATCACGTATAACGGACAGATATCCGTCAAACAAACTACAACAAACATTTGTAAATTTTAATGTAATTCATTAGTGTTATTTAGTGCGTCATTTCCCATCATCATTAAGGTTCAATAAACCGGTTTGTGAGTTATATATTTTAATTCGAATGTGTTCTCATTTTTAGTTATATGCCCCGCTTCTCCTCCCCTGTACGCCTCTAAGCTTACTTTAGTTCAGCGCCTATTTATTTCATTCTTTTGACCCGTGTGCGACCCGGTAGATTCCATGCCGGTGCCAGTTAGGTAGGGGGCGGGTGCAATCTATATATATAAAATAACTTGTCCTGACTGACTGACTGATTCATCATCGCAGAGCCAAAACTACTGGACATAAAGAAATGAAATTCTGGGGATATATTCATATTAAGATGTAGGTGCTCGCTAAGAGAGGATTTTTGGATAGCCTATCCCGTCGCTAAGGGGGTGAAAAGGGGGCTGAAATTTTAAATGAGTGTATCTATATCACAAAACTTTTAAAGCTTACAGATGTAAAAATTGGTATTTAGAATCTTCTTTAAAAATAAGGAAACATGTATTTTTTGTTTTCAGAAAATCCCAAAGGAGGGGTGAAAAAGGGTGAAAAAGCGGTTGAATGCCTTTAATCAGGATACCGGTACTTAAATCCCAGAAACTGAACATATTACAGACCTGAAAATTGGTACTTTTGATCTCTTTTAAAAATAAAGAAACACGTATTTTTTGTTTTTGGAAAATCCAATTAATGGGAGGGTGAAAAGGGGGTGAATTTTTTAACATGGGTGCATCTATATCTCAAAACTTTTAAAGTAAAACTTTTAAAGTAAAAATTGGTATTTAGAACCTTCATTAAAAATAAGGAAACACGTAATTTTTCGTTTTCGGAAAATCCCAATAGGAGGGGTGAAAAGGGGTGAAAAGGGGGTTGAATGCCTTTAATGAGGATACTTATATCTCAGAAACCGAAAATATTACAAACCTGAAAATTGGTGCTTGGGATCTTCTCTAAAAATAAAGAAACACATTTTTGTTTTTGGAAAATCCAATTAATGGCGGGGGGTGAAAAGGGGGTGAAATTTAAAATGAGTGTATCTATATCTCAAAACTTTTAAAGTTTATAGATGTAAAAATTGGTATTTAGAATCTCCTTTAAAAATAAAGAAATACGTATTTTTTGATTTCGGAAAATTCCAATAGGAAGGGTGCAAAAGGGTGAAAATATGTTGAATGCCTTTAATGAGGCTACTTATATTTCAGAACCTGAAAATATTACAGACCTGAAAATTGGTGTTTGGGATCTCCTTTAAAAATAAAGAAACATGTATTTTTTGTTTTTGGAAAATCCAATTAATGGGGAGGGGTGAAAAGCGGGTGAATTCTTAAAATGAGTGTATCTATATTTCGAAACTTTTAAAGTTTATAGATGTAAAAATTGGTATTTAGAATCTCCTTTAAAAATAAAAGAACACTTATTTATTGTTTTCGGAAAATCCCAATAGGAACGGTGGAAAAGGTGAAAAATGGGTTGAATGCCTTTAATGAGGCTACTTATATTTCAGAAACTGAAGATACTACAGACCTGAAAATTGGTATTTGGGATCTACTTTAAAAATAAAGAAGCAGGTATTTCTTCGTTTTTGGAAAATCCAAATAACGGGCGAGAAAGGGGGTTGAATTTTTAAAATGAGTGTGTCTACATCTTAAAACTTTAATAAAAGTTTACAGATGTAAAAATTGATATTTAGAATCTCCTTTAAAAATAAAGGAATACGTTTTTGTCTGTTTATCCCAATAGCAGGGGTGTAAAAGGGTGAATAATGGGTTGAATGCCTTAAATGAGGATACATATATCTCAGAAAATGAAGATATTACAGAACTAAAAATTTGTGTATGGAATCTCCTTTAAAAATAAACATGAATTTTTTGTTTTTGGAAATTCCAATTAATGGCGGTTAAACAGGAGTGACAAATTGGGGTGAATTTTTGAAGGACTATATCTGCAGAATATCTGAGAAACGTAAAATGTTACAGACGTGAAAAGTGGGTATTTGGAATTTCCTGTAAATGTAAAGAAACATAGGTGATTTGTTTTTGGAAACTCCACTTAAGGGGAACTAAAAAGGGGTGAAATTTTAAAATGAGAATTTCTACAGTATATCTCAAAAACTTACAGAAGTGAAAAACGGTACTTTTTATCTCTATTAAAAATAAAGAAACGTGTATTTTTAGTTTTTGGAAATACCACTTGGGTGGAGGGGGGATAAAAGTGACTAAAAATGGTGTTGAATTCTTTTAATTAGGCTACTGATATCTCAAAAAGGAAAATGTTACAGACGTGAAATATGATATTTGGCATCTGCTTTAAAAGTAAAGAAACACGTATTCTCGGAAAATCCAATGGGGGGGGGGGGGCGTGAAAGAATGGAAAAATTAATTGACTTAATTGTATGGGAATACATACATCTAATAAAAACTAAAGTTGTTACAGACGTGAAAATTGGTATTTCGATCTCCTTTAAGAAAAAGGAAAAACGCGTTTTTGGGGGGAACCATCTTGGGGGGGGGGCGGGAGTGAAAAGGAGTTGAATTTCTTTCATGAGGACACATAAATCAAAAACTGAAGAAGTTAGAGTCGTGATAATTGCTATTTAGAAGATCCTTTACTATTAAAGAAACAAGTGACCGAGCTCGATAGCTGTAGTCGCTTAAGGGCGACCAGTATCCAGTAATCGGGAGATAGTGGGTTCGAGTCCCACTGTCGGCAGCCCTGAAGTTGGTTATCCCTGGTTTCCCATTTTCACACCAGGCAAATGCCGGGGCTGTACCTTACTTAAGGCCACGGCCGCTTCCTTCCACTCCCTAGGCCTTTCCTATCCCATCGTCGCCATAAGATATATCTGTATCGGTGCGACGTAAAGCAAATAGCAAAAGATATAATGAAACTAAATAATGATTTTTACTTTGTTCTACTACGAAAGTTGAATGTTAATACTGACAGAAATTATGAAACTCAATAATGATTTCGTTTCATCCGAATCCTTGGCTGAATGGTCAGCGTTGAGGCCTTCGGTTTGTAACCGTCCAGGCTTCTCCAGCCCTACTATCATTTTACGCGATATCATTTGATATCAAGTTTATCCGCCATCAGCAATTATTTGTAATAACATATTTATTCAACGTCAATTATTTGTAATCAAGGCATTTTGGAATCATATTGTATATATGATAACATCGTTTTATTATTTAAATTATTATATTATGTAGGATAAGAATTCATTATGTTGTAAATACGGTCAATATGTTGAGACATAGTTGTTTTCATTTCATCTCATATTTGTGTATACGAAGGTTTATCCTTGAAGCTTGGGATTTTGCGTGAGTCATGGGTTTATTTTATGACCAAGGCTAGTAAACAGCGACCCGTGCGCGAGGCTTGCAAGATGGTCAGCTATATCATCGCCACGCCTTCTGGAGTTGTCGAGGAATAAGAGAAGGGGAGTTGATGCTTCGATCTATCGAATCAGATACTTCGTTGTATATGAGTTTTGAGATTGAACTGTTACCAAGAGTGGGGATGAGCCCGGATATATATACTGATTCTCAACACGAGAACGGGACCTTACGACCTTACAACCTTACAACCTAAGGAGATACTCCATCACTACTACTTCTACTGTGAACATCTACTTTGTACGATGTGATTTGATTTTTGAAACAGTATGTGGTCGCTCCGCGACATAAGTATTTTTGTACAATGTGTTATCGCTTAGATACAGTACTTAGTTGCGGTAATGTTATCGGATCTGCGTGAGATGAAACAAGCTTACGGCTTGTGTTATTTTCAGTAAATATTCTGGACGAAGAACTATGTTTAGTTCAAGTCCATGGAATTTTGGTACAAGTCTGTACCGTATAAATAGTATAGCTCAGTTGGATTGAGATTTCTACTAATATGGAAAAATTCATATCTCTGAATTTTCTCCTCTTACGATCAACGCTGATCAGTTTTTACAAGTATAGGGCCAATGTCTAATTTAAAGACTAGGCAAGCAGGGAGTGCTAGTCCAGATAGCCCGTACCATATCAGAGAAGGAAGGAAGGATGTCCATGGAGCAAATTCTACATCGAGAAGGAGAGAACGAGTAACCACGGAAACCAGATGACTTCAACGGAAGCTGCAATTGGTGAGCTTCAATTAGATAAAGCAAGCAATAGTAAATTCAGTAAATTCTAAATCCCTCCACGCTTTAAGGAAACTTTTCCGATTCATCTCATTTTTTTGTATAATAAATTCATTTGTATTTTATATTGCGTTAATTTTCTTTCTTAAGAGATACTTAATGGTTAATTATTTAAAATCCTACCCCTGTGATTTAAGTATAAGTCTCTATGCTAGTAAATATAAATTTCTGTAACCATGGCGCCCAAACATTACATAGAGAAATGGGGAACCATGGAATGTTAATTGTTTCTATTTGCGTGGCAATTTGCGGGCAAGCCACAAATAGTTTATTTAATATTCATGTGTCCCAAGATAATAACTTTCATCTCCCCAAGTGTTTTGACGAGAGGGAACAGTTACAGGTTCAGAAGGTCCTGGTTTCAATTCCCGACCGGATCGGGGATTTTAATCGCGTCTAATTAATTCTTCTTTCTAGGGGACTGGGTGTTTATTCCAACACGACTCTCTTCATATTCAGACAACACATTACACTTAACAAACACCACACCTCGGATTTTTAGGTGCTTAAATGTTATTTTAGCTGCCTAAAATAGATCCTCAAATAGCTTTTAAAATATTTCCAGGCAGCTTCAATTTTACGTATTTCAATAGGCATCAATTAAAATAACATGTTTATTTTGCTAAATTGATTATAACTCGTTAGGGGGAAATATAAAACAAGTTTCACTCACCTCTTTGCTGCAATCGCCACAAAATATAATTTCACCATCCAAATTGAAATGGGGAAACTCCTGTAACCCCTTTTTAATTAAAGATGATTTGGAACCTGACACTTTCGGTATAATTCATAGTGTATAGAGAACTACTACACTCATTTTCAAGGCCGTCCCGCTAGGTGCGCTATCAATCAATGTTTAGCCATATCTCGCAAAGTGGCACGTATTTTCTATAGTTTATTTGACTCAGTGTCGCATCATACGGCTAGTCCAAAATACAGTCTGGAGCCGATGACCTTCGATGTTAGGCCCCTTAAAACAACAAGCATCATCATCATCATCATCAAAATACAGTCTAAATGAAATGTACAGAGTGTTGAATTTTTTTTAACTAGACGATTTAAATTTAGGTTTCTCCTAAAGGAACTTCTTTTTCTGGGGATAATCAATGACACATAAACATAATATTCTGCATATACAGTACTTCGAGTTACAGAAAAAATGTTACACCTGGGCTTGAAATATTGAAATATTGAAGAGATATTGAAGAATTCGAGAAATAGAACTTCAGATTATGGAAAATTTATAACACGTAAATTATATAGGATTCCGTCGGGAAACGAAAATTGCTTCGAGATATAGAAAATTCGAGTTACAGAAGTGCGAGTTATAGAAGTTTAAATGCAGATTCAACCCGGAGAAGGGATGAATGCAGCGCCATTTAACGTTGGAAAAGTAAACAGTTCAGTTGGCAGGGATTTAATGCGTCTTTAGTTTAATAAGTCATTGGGCTTGGACTCTTAAAATAGACAAGCGGCTAACCTTCAGTCAGAAGGAAATTTCTTTATTAATATGCCCGCTTCAGCCAACCAAGAGCGATCTATATAGTGAGATACTTTAAAGGTTGCCGATAGGGTGTTTAGAAATATAATATGACGTCAGTATTTAAATTTAGAAAGAACTGAATGCGTTACAGCATCTAGTTGGCACGGCTTTTCACGGTCTCTATCTTTCTTGCATGTTACTCAACTCGTCAGACCTATGTTTAGTTAGTCTGCAGTAGGTCCTGCCTGAACACGCAAACCTCACAACAAACCCAGAAAACAAAACAATAGAAGGTCACAAGGTCATGACATCAAGTGTTCACTTTGGCACACACTCTTCCTCATTACATTTATAACAGTCACCCGTTTTCCTTGTTCGTATACCATCGGAGGGGTAGAGAGTCTATGATTCATGAATAATAAGAAGGTATCACTAGGTTGAGGTTAGATAATTAAAAAGTCTAAACAAAGTGCAATGACTTATTTACAGAACGAGCAAGGAAGTCACATTCACCTCGTTAGAGCAGAAAGGGTGAAAACTCCAACAGCTCTTGTTGTCACTGCATGTTAAGGGATTGAAACATCTTGATCAACAGCACTGCGTCATAGCGTCTGTAAGTTTAGTAATAATAACGTTATTGGTTTGGGACTGACGTATCTGAACACCTTCAAATTCCTCCGGACTGAGCCAGGATCGAACCTACCAAATTGGGCTTAGAAAGACAGCACCATAACCTTCTAAGACACTAAAAGAACCAAACCCTACGGCACTTAACACCCTTGAAAGGGCTTTGGCCTGCCCAGCCCCAGCGACCGCTGCTCAGCTCGAAGGCCTGCAGATTACGAGGGGCCATGTGGTCAGCACGACGCATCCTCTGGGCCGTTATTCTGGGCTTTCGAGACTGGGGCCGCCATCTCACCGTCAGATAGCTTCTCAATTCTAATTACGTAGGCTGAGTGGACCTCGAACCAGCCCTCAGGTTGAGAGAAAAATCCCTGACCTGGCCGGAACAGAACCCGGGGCCTCCACGCTACCCCTACACCACAGGGCCGGCTCTAAGACACTCAGCCCGGCAGTAATAATGTTATTCGTCTTTATAACTACTTTCACGACATTCGGGAACGCCGAGGAGCCGGAAATTTTCCCCTGCAGAGTCCTTATGCTTGCCAGTAAATCTATCGATACGTGGCTGGCGTACTTGAGCCCTTTCAAAATTATCTGGACTGAGCCGGGATATAACCCAACAAGTTGGGGTCAGAAAGCCAGCGATCAATCATGTCAGCCACTCAGCCCGCCGTCTGTAAATCTGTCTGATAACATGTGTTAGTGTGGTGTCTGTACAACAGTGTATATTTGAAACTGAAATATTTGCCGCCAGATGTGCACATCCGCCCAGATGGCCTCAGGAGATAATTGCATCTTGAAGATCTCAAGCAATTCTCAAAGTTAGAGACGCAATTAATTTGACATGGCTGAAATGAAAAACCGTAAAAATAGTTAGTGGGACATAAAGCAAATAACATTATTATCCAGTAACAACACTTTAAATGCAATACCAAGTAGATATTCAGTATGTCTTCAAATAACCAAACTAATGTTATTCCCGGTAAACATGTTTGGATTGTTCGCGATTTTATTAGCTCATTTAGCATTAAGCAATCACAAGTTACTGTGACTGTGACTGAGCGCCCGTCCATATGTTGTTTGCCCACGGGACGAAAAGCCCAGCGTGAGTGGGACTGGTGTAGCCTATTTAGTCTCATCGTTGAGCTGAGCTAAGCCAGTAAAATATCCATCATTACCTGAAAATAAACTGAATTTGTAAATTAGTCATCATCAGCCAGGAAAAAAGTACCACCCCGTTACGTGGTTGTGGTTGCAGGTAAACTCGAAAATACTCTCACGGCGGTGCAACGATGAGGCGCGGTAAGAAAAGTGAAACGTTGACTAGTACTATTACGTTCCTAGGAACAGTTTCATTCATATCATCAACAAGTGCTCATTATAACTCATATCTAAGTATCCTCCACGCTATAGCCACAAATGACACTGATAAGGAGATTTTGACTTTGCCGCGTTCGTTGTAGGGTAGTGTTCCCTCATTAAGACGTACAGATGATTTGAGTTCACAAAATATTCAGGAGTACTGTCCCCAGCGACCCTTATTTATTAATAAATATTTATTTGTAGTTGTTACATATGCAACTGTAAACATTATATTGTGACATCATCTTGTCATTTTGCTAGTTGTTTTTACGTCGCACCGACACAGATAGGTCTTACGGTGACGATGGGACAGGGAAGGGCTAGGACTGGGAAGGAGGCGGCCGTGGCCTTAATTAAGGTACAGCCCCTGCATTTGCCTGGTGTGAAAATGGGAAACCACGGAAAACCACTTTCAGGGCTGCCGACAGTGGTGTTCGAACCTACTATCTCCCGAATACTGGATACTGACCGCAGTTCAGCGACTGCAGCTATCGAGCTCGGTCTTGTCATTTTAAGCTTGTATTTCTCCAACTGCTTTTCCCTCACATGAATATTGTGTTTGTTGGAAACGTGTTGAATCTTTTGTTACAGTATGAGCTTGTGTATAACCTTCTACACACTGTAACAATATTTCATTTAAAAAATATATTATTATGTTCTGGACTCCGGCGTAACTCCGAGTCGCCAGTGTGAGATTTGGGCACATTGCCTGTTGGATTACGCCCCGTTTCACTCTCACGAGCGCAGTTGATCGTAAGGTTATGTTGGAAAATTTACTCATGTTTATCTACGGCCCGTCGTGTAGAATCATTGGACTTAGTATTAAGGAGACACTCTCATAAAACAAAGTTCCAAACCGACGATTCATTTCATTTCTTTTACAAGTTGACACAGATACTGCAGGTCTTATGGCGACGATGGGGTAGGAAAGGGCTATGAGTGAGAAGGAAGCGGCCGTGGCTTTAATTAACGTACAGCCCCAGCATTTGCCAGGTGTGAAAATGCGAAACCATGGAATACCATCTTCAGGTCTGCCGGCAGTGGGGTTCGGACCCACTATCTGCCGAATGCAAGCTCACAGCTGCGCGCCCCTGATCACACGGTCAACTCACTCCGTATAATTGTCGTCGTATCTTTGTGAGACATAGATGAATGTTGCAGTTTTCTCTAGCCTGTGTCAAGATTAAAAATACAAATACCCCCGCAATGGAGAGATGGCAATGAGCAGAATATATTTTGCACACTATAAATACGCATAAATATTCCCAGAATATCTACACTTCCTGACACAAAAGATTTAAGAAAGCGTACTCTTGTACCAATATAAGACGCATAGTACTCCGAGCTCTTCACGGCGGCATTACGCGGGATTGGATCACACGATTTTTTTTACACGTTTACCGTAATTGAAGACTTTTCACAAAATGTTAATGAATAAAACGTCATATCATCTTTTAATCTTCCCCTGTCAACAATTCAACTTTTTCTACACGGAGACCATAGCATGCAGTGCAGTAAAGTTTGTTCAAAAATTGATAATACGACTGCTTTTTAAATAATTAATAATTTGGAAATTACATTTTAATGATCCTAGTAACAAGAAAAATACTATGTTATTATTGTGATATAGACAAATCTCCTAGTATTTATCAAATACAACACAAAAATACAAACTTGCTGTGTAAAATATACTTACAGCATGACTCTCCCTTCTTTATAGAGTCCACGTATAGCTTGCTAGGATATGAAATTGTGCACATAATTTAGTTTAAGTAACGCAGTATCGTTGTACTGATTACATTCTCATCTTTTTGAGCCTTATGATTTGATGTTTCTGTCTTTTTTCTTTCTCCATGAGCAAATATTCAAAGACAAATCTGAAACAATGTTAGTACATTTTATTTTTAATTCGTCACTGATAATATGATTGCAGTTTCGAAATTTAGTTTTTTTTTCAAATTTAGCTTATATTTGCACATTTTTTTTCTAGTTGCTTTGCGTCGCACCGACACAGATAGGTCTTATGGCGACGATGGGACAAGGAAGGGCTGGGAGTGGGAGGAAGCGGCCGTGGCCTTAGGTACAGCCCCGGCATTTTCCTGGTGTGAAAATGGGAAACCACGGAAAACCATCTTCAGGGCTGCCAACAGTGGGGTTCGAACCTACTATCTCCCGAATACTGGATACTGGCCGCACTTAAGCGACTGCAGATATCGAGCTCGGTAGTCTCGAATTATTAATGGTCCCGTTATTGATGTTTCTACAAGTAGTATTAGACCACTCAGCACTGGGAACCTGCAAGCTTGAACGGTGAGAAAATCAAGAACTTGGAAAAGAGTGATTTTCATACTATGTTAGATTTATCGAATAATTGAAATCCATTAATATATCTTTATTTTTGGATTTCAGGTATATCTTTCTTTTGAACCAATGTGAAAGAGTACACTTTATGGTCTCACGTGTTTAATTCCTACAACAGAGCGTAAGCAAAACCGCTTACACTTTTTATTAGCTCTTCACAGAATATCTTGTTTGATTATGATGTTAGTTTTCCAGTTTTCGTCGCCATAAGACCTATCTGTGTCGGTGCGACGTAAAGCCCCTAGCAAAAAAAAAAAAAAAAAGTTTTCCAGTTTCGCAGAACTACTTAAATCATTGGCTCAAAGCATAATTACAATGTAAGCAAAACGTTACGATCGTAAGGGTACGCAACGTTTATCTTATATTCCCCGGTTACTATTTCTGTACCAATTGTGTCGAGTTAGTTGCGCATGTAAATACACCTATAAATCTTAATATTGCTTTGTCCTAACAACTTTATCGAGCTCATGGTTCTGCGGCAGCAGTTATGTTGCTGAGCGCTGGAGACTTTGGCAATGGCCTCTTAGTAGTAGTTGCTATAAAAACGCGGAAAACTGTTCTTATTTTCTTTAGTAGGCGGAAAATACACAATCATCAGCCTTCTGTACTTATTGTGATACTCTTTTCTCACAGTCTATGGTATTAGCACATGTTTTAAAATGAGTAACATAATTACTGACAACTGTATCTCAGATCTTACGGTGTGGGCCAATTTAGCGAGAGCCCATGAATTGGGCAGAAAAGTACGTACAAATACATTCATCCCTCATTTTTGATTCCCACATTCAACCCTTCAGAAACTGCTGAGCCATGGCCACATTAGTCCCAATACTGGCACTGTTTAATTGTGGCTGTTTGCACCTCACTGGATAATAATAATAATAATAATAATAATAATAATAATAATAATAATAATAATGTACCGATGATAGCTTCCTCCCGGGTAAAATATTCCGGTGGTAAAATAGTCACCCATTCGGATCTCCGGGTGGGGACTACACGAGAGGAGGTAATCACCAGGAAGATGGATACTAACATTTTGCGAGTCGGAGCGTGGAATGTTAGAAGTTTGAATCGTTGTGGTAGGTTAGAGAATCTGAAAGGGAAGATGCATAGACTAAAGTTAGATGTAGTTAGTACCCTGACAGGAAAAGCGGGATTTTTGGTCAGGCGAATACAGAATCATCAATACAAAATCAAACAGGGGAAAAGCAGGAGTATAACTTAACTGACTGACTGACTGACTGACTGACTGACTGACTGACTGACTGACTGACTGACTGACTGACTGACTGACTGACTGATTCATCATCGCCGAGCCAAAACTAATGGACATAAAGATATGAAATTTTGGGGATATATTTATATTAGGGTGTAGGTGCTCACTAAGGGAGGATTTCTGAATATTCCGTCGCTAAGGGGGTGAAAAGGGGGGAGTGAATTTTAAAAATGAGAATATCTATATCTCAAAAACTTAAAAGTTTACAAACGAAAAAATTGATATGTCCGCCTCTGTGGTGTAGTGGTTAGCGTGATTAGCTGCCACTCCCGGAGGTCCGAGTTCGATTCCCGCCTCTGCCACGAAATTTGAAAAATGGTATGAGAGCTGGAACGGGGTCCACTGAGCCTCGGGAGGTCAACTGAATAGAGGTGGGTTCGATTCCCACTTCAGCCATCCTGGAAGTGGTTTTCCGTGTTTTCCCACTTCTCCTCCAGGCAAATGCTGGGATGGTACGTAACTTAAGGCCACGGCCGCTTCCTTCTCTCTTCCTTGCCTGTCCTAATCAATCTTCCCATCCCTCCACAAGGCCCCTGTTCAGCATAGCAGGTGAGGCCGCCTGGGCGAGGTACTGGTCATTCTCCCCAGTTGTATCCTCCGACCCAAAGTCTGAAGCTCCACGACACTCTCCTTGAGGCGGTAGAGGTGGGATCCCTCTCTGAGTACGAGGGAGAAACCGACACTGGAGGGTAAACAGATTAAGAGAAAAAAGAAGAAAAAATTAGTATTTGGAATCCCCTTTAAAAATAAAGAAACACGTATTTTTGTTTACGGAAAATCCCATTAAGGGGAGTGGAAGAGAGGGAAAAGTGGTTGAACACCTTTTATGAGGAGAGTTATATCTCAAAAAGTGAAGATGTTACAGACATGAAAATTGGTATTTGGAATCTCCCTAGAAAATAACGAAATACGTATTTTTGTGTTTTTGGATAATCTGATGAATAGGAGGTGAATAGGAGTGACAAACGGGGTGAATTTTTAAAGAGACTATGTCTGCAAATTGTCTCAGACACGTAACATATTACAGATTTGAAAACTGCTATTTGGAATTTCCTGTAAAATAAACAATCATAAATATTTTTTTCTGAAAATCCACTTAAGAACTGAAAAAAGGGGGGATTTTTAAAATAGCATATTTACAGTATATCTCAAAAACTTAACATGTTGCAGACGTGAAAATTAGTATATTTAATCTCCTTTAAAAATAAGGAAACACGTATTCTTTGGTTTTCGGAAAAAAACCTTAACGGGGGGTGAAAGAAGTGAAAAATTAGTTAGTTTATTTGTATGAGAATGTATATATGTATATATAAATCGAAAGATGTTACAAAGGTGAAAACTGGTATTTGTAATCTCCTTTAAAAGTAAAGAAACACGCATTTGGGCAGGGGGGAATCAACCTGGTAGGGGGATGAAAACGGAGATGAATTCCTTTTACGAAGAAACATATATCTCGAAAATTGAAGATGTTACAGCCGTGTTAATTGGTATTGGGAAGCCCTTTTAAAGAAAGTGGTATTGTTTGTTTTGGGAAAATTTACTTGAGTGGGGAGTGTGAAAGGGAGTAAAAGAATTGAATTTTTTTCCTGGAGAAACTTATACTTAAAAACTGAAGATTAAAGACGTGGAAATTGGTATTTGGAATCTCTTTTAAAAATAAAGGAACTTGCATTGTTCGGGTGGGGGGGGGGGACCAACTAAACGGGCGGGGGTGGAGTGAAAAAGGATTTGAATTCATTTCAAGAGGATACTTACATCTCAAAAACTGAAGATGTTACAGACATGAAAATTTGTATTTGAATTTTCTTTCAAAGTAAGGAAACAAGTATTCTTTTGTCTTTGTAAAATCCACTTAAGGGGGGTGAATTCATTGAAAAATTTGTTGAATTATATGTATGGGGGTACATATACCTCAAAAACTAAATACTTTGCAGACGTGAAAGTTAGTATTTGGAATCTCCTTTAAAAATAAAGAAACACGCATTTTGGGAGGGAAACCAACTTAGGGCGGAGGCAGTTAAAAAGGAGTTTAATTCTTTTTTATGAGGATAAATATTTCTCAAAACCGAAGATGTTACAGTCGTGATAATTGGCATTTGGAAGCTCCTTTATAGATAAGGAAGGAAGTATTTTAAGTATTCGCAAATTTCACATAAGAGGCGAGGGTAAAAGTGTAACGGACTCGTCACTTCACCGGCATCTACTGCAACGAAATTCGCCATGAACATAACCTTTTATTACTAATATGGACTCACCCTCATCTTGATAATACACCGTATTTACTCTGCAACTGGGACTCAAATACTTCAGTGAATATTTATTTGGACATCACATACTTTGCACGCACTTCAGCTCTATCCATCTCTACTATCTGCTATCAACTGACTACCTTCTTGCCTGCTGACGTCATCCGACACTGTTTGGTTTGTTGCGCATGCTCCCGTAACATCTGGAATCTTCCAGACGTATTTCTCCTCATTATTTCCCTTCTACTCTACCGTATATAAACCTGCCTTTCTCCAGATTATTTGAGATGGACTTTAGCCTGTGTGGAGAATGGAACACCAAACGTCGTCTCCGTCCATAGGGATTTGTGCCCATGAGTGTCCTGTTTGTAGCAGTACTACGAATATCAAGATGAGGTATGACAAACTATTAATTTATTTTCTGTAAAATTTCGAGCTTCACCAGGAACTATTTTCCTTTTAAATTTTAATAGGGAGCATGGCATTTCCATACCAAGATTCCACCCACTTTCAAACTATTTAATGTTTCCATTGAAGAACTTAGTTGCAACTCTCTTTCGAGCTGTGCGTGTGCGGTATCTGGAACACTGCGAGTCCTATACGCCCTCATGCGGAAACAGTGCTTCGCCATTCATGTTTACAGTTGGTTAGCTTTGAATGTGACTGTCTTGGAACAGCTTTATCAAATAACCTTGTGATTTCGGCCTGCATAATAAGTTGTGCGGTGACTGACTGGTAACTGATGGTAACTGATGCAGTTCTGATTTATATTTTCTTACTTTACTTCGAAGATTTTTTGCTGTTGTATCCTGATCTTGTAATTGTGTATAGCTTTTTCTTTATATTTCTTGTTACTCTTGGTTTCTCAACAGATAGGCTTATTTTTCCTTTTTCCTGCTTGTTCCTTTCCGTTCCTGCTTTGTTCTTCCTGATTTGCTCTCTTTCCTTTTGGGTAAAAAAGTCTGAATTTTAGTATTACTGGTTGGGAAAGTACCACATTTGTATATTCATCTTCTTGTTGTGAAAATTTGTAAGAGGTTTGGTTTGTTTGTTTCAATACATTTGTCTCCAAAGTTTATTATGCTTTCTTTTCTATTCTACACCCATCATGTTCCTAATTTCACTTGACACTCCCGGTTTTCTTCTAATGCTCTTACGCACGGTTTCAACTGCGCTATTTGTTAGTTCATCGTGAATACTATTATCTTGGTACTAGGAAATCACCATTATTACCACGACCTCTATTTTCAATCTGGCATAACTGGATGGCGTGAATACCTTAATCTACCGATCCGAAAACTACTCAGTGTTATCGATATATTGGGATTTTGCCTTAGCACAATTATTATTATTATCGTTTTTGTATGTATGTATACCCCATGCGGGTTACAGCATGGTAGCAGAGCGTGGTTCCGATCCATGGCCCTCTGGGTTATGAGCCCAGCACGCTTCCACTGCGCCACTCTGCTCCTTCTTTAAAAATAAAGCAACACGTATTTTTTGTTTTCGCAAAGTCGCACTCGGAAGGGTGAAAATGGTGAAAAAGGGGTTGAATGCCTTTATTGAGGATACAATATCTCAGAAACTGAAGATATTACGGACCTGAACATTGGTATTTGGGATCGCCTTTAAAAATAAACACTTCCTTTTTGTTTTTGGAAAATCCAATTAATGGGGGGTGGAAAGGGGGGTGAATTTTTAAAATGAGTGTATATATATCTCAAAACTTTTAAAATTGTACAGATGTAAAATTGGTATTTATAATCCCCTTTAAAAATAAAGAAACATTTATTTTTTGTTTTCGGAAAACCCCAATAGGAGGGGTGAAAAAGGGTGAAAAGGGTTTGAATGCCTTAAATGACGATACTGATATCTCAGAAACAGAATATATTACAGACCTGAAAATTGATATTTGGGATCTCCTTTGAAGAAAAATTGCTATTCCCTTTTACGTCGCACCGACACAGACAGGTCTTATGGCGATGGTGGGATAGGAAAGGCCTAGGAATGAAAAGGAAGGGGCCGTGGCCTTATTTAAGGTTCAGCCCCAGCATTTGCCTTGCGTGAAAATGGGAAACCACGGGAAACCATCTTCAGAGCTGCCGACAATGGGGTTCGAACCCACTATCTCCCGATTACTGGATACTGGCCGCACTTAAGCGACTGCAGCTATCGAGCTCGGTTTTGAAGAAAAAGAAACATGTAAATTTTGTTTTTGGAAAATCCAATAAATCGGGGTAAACAGGAGTGAGAATTTGGGCTAAATGTTCAGAAAGACTATATCTACAGTAAACCTCAGAAACGAATAATGTTACAGACGTAAAAATTGGTATTTGGAATCTCCTGTAAAAGTAAAGAAACAAAGGTGATATGCTTTTTGGAAACTCCAGTTAATGGGAACTAAAATGGGGGGAAATTTTAAAATGAGTATTTCTACAGCATATCTCAAAAACCTAACATGTTACCGAAATGAAGAATAGTATTTTCATCTCTATTAAAAATAAAGAAACGTGTATTTTTTTGTTTTCTGAAAAACCACTTGGGTGGAGGGGTAAAAGTGACTGAAAATGGGGTTGAGTTCTTTTAATTAGGATCCTGATATCTTAAAAGCTGAAGATGTTAAAGACGTGAAATTTGATATTTGGATCTCCTTTAAAAACAAAGAAAAAACGTTTTGGGGGGAAATCATCTTGGGGGTCGGGGGTGAAAATGAGTTGAATTCCTTTTATGAGGACACTGAAGATGTTAGGGTCGTGATAATTAGTATTTAGAAGATCCTTTACTATTAAAGAAACAAGTATTTTTAACGGGAAATTCACTTTGGGGGGGGGGGGGGGAGTGTGAAGGGAAGTGAAAAAAGTGAATTCTTTTTATGGGATACTTATATCTCAGAACTGAATGTAACAGACGAGAACATTGGTATTTGGAATCTCCTTTAAACATAAGGAAACACGCCTTCTTTCTCTTGAATAGGGGGGGGAGGTGTTACTCAACTTAACGGTTAACGGCGGTGGGGTGAAAAAGGAGTTGAGACCAATTGATTTTACTGTTCATTATGTACGTACTTATTCTGATCTAAAACTGATCATTATTAATCTTTCATGGGTTCGTTTTTGAGAACATAAAGTTAGATTACAGTTGATTCTACTGGCATATAAATAAAAATTTAAACCCATTTGAAATAAACGGTAGGAATGGCACTGATCGTGCAATTGTTCACCGCTATAATAAGGTCAATAATGAACGGAAGTATATCATTCGTGTCGCCAGAAATATCGCGCACTTGCCTACGCGCGACGATGGTGCTGGTCACATTCTCAGCAATGACGATGGCAGCAGATGTAATTTACCGCCATGTAGCGGTCTTGCATCTTGCTGTGGGTTCCAGTTCATCAATAATAATAATAATAATAATAATAATAATAATAATTTTTTTTTTTTTCGTGTGGCTATTTCTAGCCGAGTGCAGCCCTTGTAAGGCAGACCCTCCGATGAGGGTGGGCGGCATCTGCCATGTGTAGGTAACTGCGTGTTATTGTGGTGGAGGATAGTGTTGTGTGTGGTGTATGAGTTGCAGGCATGTTGGGGACAGCACAAACATCCAGCCCCCGGGCCATTAGAATTAACCAATTAAGGTTAAAATCCCCGACCCGGCCGGGAATCGAACCCGGGACCCTCTGAACCGAAGGCCAGTACGCTTACCACTCAGCCAACGAGTCGGACAATAATAATAATAATAATAATAATAATAATAATAATAATAATAATAATAATAATAATAATGTTCTGGACCGTCGTCAAAATGTGCGGACCGCGCTGGAAACGGGTCCTGGCCGGGTAATGACTACGATTGCAGTCCGGCCTCGGGTTCAGTACCGCCAAGGCACCCAAGACGAAACCACGCCGGATCTCCTCAAGGATTTGATCCATATTAAAAATGCCTATAGGAAAAGATGGCAAAGATTTCGGGACCCAACTGGCCGGTCGGAATACTTGGACCTAGCCCGGGAAGTACGAAATCGATTGCTGGACAAAAAGATTGAAAAATGGGAGGAACTTAGCCGTAATCTCTCAGAAAACAATTCAGATCACAAATTTTGGCGGGTTCTCACAGAAAAGGAGTTAGATCGCGAATTTCGGCGGATTATACATAAAACGTTAAGCATTCAATTATAAATTTCATTATAATACCGTAGCGAAGCACGGGTATCTTGCTAGTATGTAGGCCTATATAATAACTTGTCCTGACTGACTGACTGACTGACTGACTGACTGACTGACTGACTGACTGACTGACTGACTGACTGACTGACTGACTGACTGACTGACTGACTGACTGACTGACTGACTGACTGACTCATCATCGCCGAGCCAAAACTAATGGACGTAAACGTAAACAAATACAATTTTGGGGATACATTCATATGAACATGTAGGTGCTCACTAAGGGAGGATTTTTGGATATTCCGTCGCTAAGGGGTGAAAAGGGGGGGTGAATTTTTAAAATGAGGATATGCATATATCAAAAACTTAAAAGTTTACAGACGTAAAAATTGGTATTTCGAATTTCCTTTAAAAATCAATACGTATTTTTTGTTATCGGAAAATACCATTAAGGGGGGTGAAAAAGGGGGAAATGGGTTGAACACCTTTTATGAGGAGACTTATATCTCAAAAACTGAAGATGTTACAGACATGAAAATTGGAAATTGGAATCTCCTTTGAAAATAAAGAAACACGTATTTTTGTGTTTTTGGATAATCCGATGAATACATGAGTGATAAACGGGGTGATTTTTTAAAAGCCTGCAAATTATCTCATACACGTAACATATTACTGATTTTAAAACTGTGCGCCGTCCCGCGTCCAGGTAAGGACGCACAAGATCCAGACTAGCTCAAATATAGTTATAACTGTCGCCGTTCATGGATTACGGGCTATGGGTTCCGAATGAGAAAAAGAACACCGATCTATAATCGTGGAAATATCTAACTTACGCAGAAGGACGTCTCCTACTCGTATTCCTAGCTAGTATCCACTTGTAGATTGTAAAATTACCAAGACATTAGCACTTACAACTAGGCAATTACCGGTACTCTAAAAATCATTAAAAGAAAGATTGACTTTCATCATGCTTCATTTATTATAAATTAAATCCAATCAGAAGTAAAAGATTATCATATTCTCTCTTTGAGATAAAAGGTAATGTATGTTGAACTGTACATATGTCTTGAAGCTCATTTTTGGGAATATTAAGTTAAAGTCTTTGGTTAGAAATAAAATATCCAATTGGGATGCTTAAAACTATAACAAACACGACCTTAAAAGATCTTAATTGAAAGACATTAGTCTGGAAATATCTAATTGAAAAGGAAAGAATCTAAGTTAAATAAAAATATTAGATGCATCTAACAAAAAATTACATCATAACATACTATGTACACTGTCGAGGATTGAGAGTTTTTCTTGAAAATGTAGGACGCAGTTTCATATTTGGCACTGAATCAACTAAGAATTGGATTCACATCTTTCCCTAAATGAATTCTTGCAAACTTAATCTGAATGTACTATTTTCGTTCGTCTCATTTTCGTTAATTCATGGGAATACATTAGCTTTTCTTGATTCTAACTATTTGTGTCCAGATACAACCAAATTAACCTGGGAAAATATCTTCAGAATATTTTAAACATTTGACAGATATAGTATTTTCAAAACATGTTCATATTTTTTGGCATATCTTCTTGCATAAGCATCGACAACTCCCTTTAAGTCAATGTATACTCTTAAAATATTATTATCGAACATAACATCTAAAAAATTATGCAAATTATTCTCTTAATTCGAGATCATTAATTAATTCAAGTGCATATCCGTGTCATAACACTGTGCTGTTAGGTGTATCTGACCGTCATTCCATCAAAATATACGGTAATTGGGTGGTCTACCTCGTGAGAAGACTTCACTTTCAACTAACAACTCTTATTCGTGAAGTTAAGTCACCAGTGATATTGGGTAATACATTGGAATACACTTCAAAGCTTCCCTAACACATGAGAAAAATCTTGCAATCAGAAGAAATACACAGATGTAGGCTAATATTACATCCTCCTCCTCATTATCAATTATTTGGTGATCTTTAATAGAAATATCAACATACGGACGGCATTGAGATCGTATCCTATTCTACTTGTGGCTTACTCATGGATAAATGGTCAACTGAAGACACATTATATTCGTTAACTACCTCAAAAATACATTACTTGGAATATTATTCTCCTTAACACACAACTATGACCATACTCACGAAGAACACTAACTATCACCAACATTAAT
The DNA here is from genome assembly GCF_040414725.1 of Anabrus simplex. Classification (NCBI taxonomy): domain Eukaryota; kingdom Metazoa; phylum Arthropoda; class Insecta; order Orthoptera; family Tettigoniidae; genus Anabrus; species Anabrus simplex. Next base: position 1,050,418,071 of record NC_090266.1, read on the forward strand.
TACCATAACCTCATATCATTATTCATATTAAAGAACCATCATTTCACATCTCATATAAATATCACATTTCACTTCACAGTATATGCATTATCTCATTCCAACTCGACGTATTTCTCACTGTCATCATGGATCGTGAACTTAACTACTGTCATAGTTTCAATCCTTCATAATTCCAAAAGATATTACCACATCCTTCTATATAGTAAGCGTTTCCTACATACGATCTCATTTCTACTGAAACTCGGTGTCATAAGTTCTCACATATGCCTAACATTTATCTCAACGTCGTATGAAATTCATCAATAGATTAAAAATTAACCTCCTCTCGTATTACATTGACAGCATTACGAACGGTTGCTTTATTATCACTGGATGACTATACCCTACATATAGATTTGACGTTTAGGTTTGATGAATACCTAACATCCTTTAACCTAACTTTGGTAACCGTCTTCTCGTATATATTTATCACACTGACACTAACTAGAATAGCACTTCAACAAAAAGAATGAATAAATTCTTACTTGTATATTTGACTTAAAGAAAAACTTATCTTTCCTTTGCATTTCCTGTTGTCGTCTCATGTCCGGGTGGATGGACATGTGGGCACAGCTCCTTGCATTTCCCTTAGGTGTCTGGGAACATTTGGGACCGTCTCATCTGGTTACTGGTCTTCATGGGCCGGCAACGTCATCCTGCGCTGCTTTCATCTGGGCAGTCTCGCCTTAATTTTCTTAGTGCATCATGGTAGTAGCTTGAGCAAATGGAACAGAATAAGACATCAATTTAGGCAATGTCGTCATCTTATGGCTGTATTTTTCTACTATTTGCCTGTGATAAATAAAGATTGCTCTTGGAAGAGTTGATCTCAGAAATATTCTAACAGTTTGGAATAAGCAAAGGTGATTATTCCACTCAAATTATGGAGATTGTGCGTCTTTATATATTTCCTTTCTCTATCTTCTTCCCGATGTTACAGTTCTTTGGCCGCTCCGAATTGGTGGTATCGGCTAATACGTCGTCTTAGGTGTGTGACGTGACGTATCACTGTGGAATCTTTTTATATTTTAAAAAGCGATTTAATTTCGCGGTGCGAAATAATTTGTAGCGCTAATACTGCAGAGAATAGCTGCGAACGAAAACTTATTTCTGTCTTAGGAATAGAATTCCGATGTGATGATATTTTCTTCCTCTTGCGATCGACTGTGACGTTCTTCTCATAAGCAAGTTGAATGAATGGTAAAATTTTCTTCTAATAATAACTCTTAACAATCTTCATACGTCATTCTTTTATCACCGCCTTCTATGTTTCTTTTTCGCCTAGCGCTCGACGAAAACATTACTACTTCGGCTTGTAGTAGTGTCTGACGTTTTAATATCGTCGTTCTGATAACTGAGACTCCATTTTTGTTCCGGTTGGATCTTGCTGATAACAGTGAAATGGCACAACTGGTATTTGGGATATCCTGTAAATGTAAAGCAACATAATTTTTTTTCAGAAAATCCACTTAAGGGAAATGAAAAAGGGATGAATTTTTAAAATTAGCGTATCTACAGTATATCTCAAAAACTTAACCTGTTGCAGACGTGAAAATTAGTATTTGGAATCTCCTTTAAAAATGAAGAAGCAATCATTTGTTTTTTTCGGAAAATCGACGTAAAAGGAGTGTTTGTGAGGATACTTTGTCTTAAAATCTGAAGCTGTTACAGACGTGAAAGTTGGTATTTTGAATTTCCTTACAAAATAAGGAAACGCGTATTTTTTGTTTTCGGAAAGTCTACTTAAGGCGGGAGAGGGGTGGACAGAAGTGAAGAAGAAGAAGAAATGTATTCTTATGAGTGTACATTTATCTGAAAAACTGAAGGTGTTACAGGAATGAAAGGGAAGTCGGCTGGTTGAATTCTGTACCAATCACAATTTAGTCCTTGCGAATACTTGGTTCAAACACCACAAACGAAGGCTGTACACATAGATGAGACCTGGAGACACGGGAAAGTATCAAATAGAATCCATTATGATTAGGCAGAGATTCAGAAATCAGGCGTTGGACTGCAAAACTTTCCCAGGAACAGACGTGGACTCTAATCATAACTTGTTGGTCATGAAATGCCATCTGAACTTGAAGACATTGAAGAAGGGAAGGAATGCAATGAGATGGAATGTAGAAAAGTTGAAAGAAAAGAGTATAAAGTATTGTTTAAAGGAACATGTTGCACAAGTACTAAATGGAAAAGCTCAAGGAAACACAGTACAAGAAGAATGGACATTCATAAAGAATGAGGTCAGAAGGGCTGCCGAAGAAATGTTAGGAAAAAAGGAAATGTCAGCTGAGAATCGATGGATAACTCAGGAGATACAAGACCTCATCGACGAACGACGAAAATACCAGAATGCAAAAAATGAAGAGGAGAGAAAAGAATACAGACGATTAAAGAATGAAGTGCAAAGAAAGTGCAGGGCAATCAAGGAACAATGGCTGAAGAAGAAGTGCAAGGATGTTGAAGGTTGTATGTTCCTAGGAGAAGTAGATGCTCCACACAGGAAAATCAAGAAAACTATTGGAGAAAGGAAGACTAGGTGTGTTAATATTAAGAGCTCAGATGGAAAACTACTTCTAGGGAAAGAAAGAAGACAAGGCAGAAAGATGGCAGGAACGTATCCAACAGTTGTATCAAGGTAAAGACGTAGATGGTATGGTTCTGGAACAAGAAGAGACTGTTTATGCTGATGAAATGGGAGACCCAATTTTGAAGTCAGAATTTGAAAGACCTTTGAGAGACCTAAATAGGAACAAAGCACCTGGAATTGATGACATTCCCTCTGAATTACTGACTGCTTTAGGAGAATCCACCATGGCGAGATGTAAGATGTATGAGACAGGAGAAGTCCCATCCGATTTTCGTCAGAATGTTGTTATACCTATTCCCAAACAAGCCGGTGGGGACAAGTGCGTAAACTACCGCACTGTTAGTTTAGTATCTCACGTCTACAAAATTCTAACACGTATTATTTACAGAAGAATGTAAAGAAAAGTTGAAACTGAGTTGAGAGAAGATCAATTTGGCTTCAGAAGAAATGTTTTTTTTTTGCTAGTTGTTTTACGTCGCACCGACACAGATAGGTCTTACGGCGACGATGGGACAGGAAAGGGCTAGGAGTGGGAAGGAAGCGGCCGTGGCCTTAATTAAGGTACAGCCCCAGCATTTGCCTGGTGTGAAAATGGGAAACCACGGAAAACCATTTTCAGGGCTGCCGACAGTGGGGTTCAAACCTACTATCTCCCGAATACTGGATACTGGCCGCACTTAAGCGACTGCAGCTATCGAGCTCGGTAGAAGAAATGTAGGAACACGTGAAGCAATCCTGACTTTACGTCTGATATTAGAGGATCGAATTAAGAAAGACAAGCCCATTCGTAGATCTAGAGAAAACATTCGATAATGTTGATTGGACCAAGCTATTTGAGGTTCTGAAGATGATGGGATCAGATACCGAGAACGAATACTAATCTACAATCTATATGAAAATCCTTCTGCAGTGAAAAGAATCGAGGGCTATGAAGAAGGCGAAGCAGCAGTACAGAAAGGGGTGAGGCAAGGTTACAGGTTGTGCCCCCTTCTCTTCAATGTTTATATAGAACAGGCAGTAAAGGAAATCAAAGAGGAATTTAGAAAGATTATCACAATCCAAGGAGAGGAAATCCAAACCCTGAGATTTGCCGATGATATTGCTATTTTACCAGAGACTACAGAAGACCTGGAGAAATTGCTGAGTGGTATGGACGAAGTCTTGGGTAAGGAGTACAAGATGAAAATGAATAAGTCCAAAACAAAAATAATGGAGTGCAGTCGTACGAAGTCAGGTGATGCAGGTAATATTAGATTAGGAAATGAAGTCTTAAAGGAAGTAGGTACTGGGTTCGAACCCCACTGTCGGCAGCCCTGAAGATGGTTTTCCGTGGTTTCCCATTTTCACACCAGGCAAATGCTGGGGCTGTACCCTAATTAAGGCCACGGCCGCTTCCTTCCCATTCCTAGCCCTTTCCTGTCCTATGTTCGCCATAAGACCTATCTCTGTCGGTGCGACTTAAAGCAACTTGCAAAAAAAAAAAAGGAAGTAGATTAATATTGATACTTGGGTAGTAAAATAACTAACGATGGCAGAAGTAAGGAGGACATAAAATACAGGCTAGCACAAGCAAAGAAGGCGTTTCTTAAGGAAATACACTTGCTCACTTCGAACATTGATATAGGAATTAGAAAGATGATGTGATGACTTTCATCTGGAGCGTGGCATTGTATGGAAGTGAAACATATACTATAACTCCATCAGAAAGAAAGAGAAAAAAAAGCGTTTGAAATGCGGTGTTACAGAAGAATGTTGAAGGTGATATGGATAGAAAAAATCACGAATGAAGGGGTACTTAATCGAATTGGTGAGAGGAGATCGTTGTGGTTAAATTTGACGAAAAGAAGAGAGAGAACGACAGGACACATCTTAAGACACCCAGACTTGTTCAATTGATTTTTGATGGAAGTGTAGGGGGTAGGAACGATAGGGGTAGACCACGGTATGAATATTACAAGCAGATAAGGGCAGATGCAGGATGCAGCAGATATGTAGGAATGAAAAGGATAGCACAATAGGTAGGGTGACATGGACAACTGCATTTAACCAATCTGTGGACTGATGACTCAAACAATAATAATAATAATAATAATAATAATAATAATAATAATTGTTACCGTGTTTTAGTGGTAGGTAGAGGTGAAAGAAGGTGCGGGCGTGAACGGGTCTCAAACTACGGAATCAAAGTTAATGTAAAATTTAAACAAGGTTATATTTTCTTTTTAAAATGAAGAAATAACAAGCATTGCAGGTACAGAGTAGCAAGTCAACAAAATGTAGGTACAATATTTACTGGATTTGGGCTCAGCGCCCTTACATCACAATTCGTGGGCAATCAGCCCAACCTTACTTCAAAATAAGTTTTACCAGAGGGGCAGAAAACCCCATTCATGTTCAGGAGCATTTGCTCCAAATTACACTGAAAAGCCACCACGAGGCATACAACACTCAATTTTCGAAAAAAAAAGAGCCACTCGCTCTCAACTTTAAGCCTCTCAAAGGCCACACCAAACTCCACCTTCAAGTTGTCCTCTCAGGACATAGACACAGGGGTAACATATCCAACCTACTGAGGTCAATTAAATGAAAAAGGGTAATTACAATGACCTCTAAAGAAACAATTTGAGAGGAGGCGAACTGCACTCCTAATGTATTTGTTTCAAAACCTAATTTGGCTCTAGGCCACTGATGCAAGGGCTAATCCCATACTACGGAGGTGACTTTAGAAAAGAAACAAATTTACATAATGTTAAGGAAGAATAGGTTGAGAAAATAAGTTCACCTCAAAACAATATGAGTGGGAGCTCGAGAGGGTTAAGCACTCTCTATCCCAATACGTAGTTTAAAAGATAGAATAGATACCAGTTTCTTTACATTTTTAAGGAAGGTTACATAATGGAAAAACTTCGGACCCGCCCCGAGAGTTAAACTGCTGAGCTAGCAAAGAAAGAAGTTATTAATTGGCCATTACCTTGTTGTTGACCGCTGCCGAAGAAAGAGGCGCTTCCCGCCCCCTGCTATGTACTTTACACACTGAAAGATGGAAGAGAAGTGGCCCGGAGACCCTAAAATCAGCAGTTTATATCCTCTCGCGGAAGGTTCGAGGCGTTAGGGGAATTAAAACACCCTCCCACAAACTCTTTATTGGGTAGGATACAGCAACATATTCAAGTTGGGGGAAGATACCTCGGATTGGTCAGAAATTAATAAAAGAAATTCGGGATTGGTTAAATACAAAACAAGGGGAAGGAGAGGGGTATACAGCCAACTTAAACAATAACAGAAAGAAATTTAACAAGAAACAAACTTTTGAAATAAAAATTTCTCCAAAAAAAAAAGTTCTTTCACTCCGCATTAGGGTGCACTATTGTTGGTCTTCAGTAGTGTCTTCTAGAAGAGAAAGTTCACACTTCTTTCTACAAGCAAAACAAAAATACGTCGAAAATGACACAGTTCAAAAACTCTAAAATTTTCAGGTAGTGACATCTTCTGAGAAACTTGAAAATTAATCTTCTTCTTCTTCTTTTCCTACCGCTTTTCCCACACCTGTGGGGTCGCGGGTGCGAACTGCGTCGCACATGTGGATCTGGCCCTGTTTTACGACCGGATGACCTTCCTGATGCCAACCCTATATGGAGGGATGTGATCACTATGGCGTGTTTTTGTGGTGGTTGGTAGTGTAGTGTGTTGTCTGAATATGAAGAGGAGAGTGTTGGGACGGACACAAACACCCAGTCCCCGAGCCAGAAGAATTAATCAGAAGCGATTAAAATCCCCGACCCGGCCGGGAATCGAACCCGGGACCCTCTGAACCGAAGGCCAGTACGCTGTCCATTCAGCCAACCTGTCGGACAGAAACTTGAAAATTAATACCGTCAATAAAGTTCAGACTTCCTCCAGCAGAGGAGTTTCAACTGGCGCAACTTTTAAATTAGCGGCGTGGAGGTGTACCGCCCGGTACAGACCTCCCCCCCCCCCCAAAAGTTCCTCCAGGGGTGACACATGAAATTTGTTTGAAAACAAGGTCCAAGTTTTGATGTAGATATGGAGATTAATTGCCGAAAAATTTATAAGATTCTCTTAATGTGGTTTGATTCAGTTTCAAAATTTTTGTTGTTGCAGGTGAAGTAAAGTCTTTATGGTTGAAGAAGTTGAATTCAGAAGATAAACTTTTAATACTTGAAAGTAAAGAAAAATTTTGCATGGTCCACCAAATATTGCTGTTGAATTCCCAAATGTAGTCATTGCTTATAGTAACTGTTCATGTAGTTGATGTTGATTAAGTTGGATGGCCAGACCGGCCGTTGCAGCTTGCGTCCAAAGGAGGCCGCTCGGACCCCTCAAGTACCCTGAGATACCGCTCGCCCGCACTATGAGGGGAGCAGTGGTGTTGAAGCACGCCGCGCCCGCGGTGAACATATACAGGCTGCGGGCAAGTAGCAGGTCGTGCGCCGCACATCAGCCTTGGCCGGGAGGAGAGCTCCGGCTCGCCGTGCACATGTCGTCCTCGCTGGGGTCGAGGGGGCCCTTCCTCTAGCCCAGTCGCGGCACGGCGCCACGCGGCTGCGGGGGCACTGAAACATTAAAACTAGGCGGCAGAATTGTTGGACCATCATCATTTTTTTGAGGGCACAGGCTTGGTGGAGAGGTTGAGGGGCCAGCGGCGTGCAGATATCCATGGCATTTAATATAAGCAAGCCACAGTGTGTATAGCAGGAGACGGGAGAGTCGTAATGGCCGTGGTAAGGACAGAATGGCAGTTTAACGGTGCGGGGAGGGTTTACAAAAATACATACATATGAAACTAAATATTATAGAAGGGGCAGAAAGCCTTAAAAGTGAAACTCAAAAAAAAAAAAAATATAACCTTCATTTTCCTTTCAAATTATATGAAGCAAGTTGACACAAAATTTACACTGGTTTCACCTGTGACAGGTGAACCCTAAATATCCTCTCGGTGGCTGGATTACTTAATAACAACGTAACCGGCGTAAGAAAATCGAGAATGATACAAGGCCCATGAAATCTGGGGGCAAGCTTGCCCGCGGGAACAAAATTCTTGACCATTACTTGGTCACCTACCTTCAAAGGGGTGGATCTCCGTCCACGAGCATACCTTTCCCTAACCTTTTCATGAGACACTTTAAGATTGGCTTTAGCCTTCTTCCAAAGATCTTTAATGTTGTTCGGATCTATTGTCTCGGGTAGAATGTCACTCAGAGACCAGAGGTTAGAGAGCGGCGTGTTGGGAACAAACTTGAACATCCAAGAAGCTGGAGTAAACTTGTGAGATTCATGAACCGCCGAATTCAAAGCAAAAGCTAACCAATGCAGGGACGTGTCCCACCTGGAATGATCTTCATGATGATAGGCAATAAGCGCGGACCTGAGATTACGGTTAACCCGTTCAGCCAGAGATGGTTGAGGGTAATAAGCAGAAGTAGTTACATGAGAGATGGACAAGTCGAAACAGAATTTACGAAAAAGATTAGATGTGAACGCCTTAGCATTATCAGACACAATATATTGGCACGGACCAAAAGAGGCAAAAATAGAATTTAAGCAAGTAATGGTAGACTGAGCGGTAGCCAGCTTAGTCGGAAATAACCAGGAAAATCTCGTAAAGCCATCTACGCATACAAAGATGAACTTGTTGGCATTTCCCTTTGACTGGGGGAAGGGTCCTACATAATCAATATACAAGCGTTCCATGGGACGCGACGCTTGATGCGAAGACAAAAGGCCTACCTTGGTGGACATGGTGGGTTTACTGAGCAAACAAGATTTACAAGCTTTTACTAGTTCACGGATTTCACCGTCCATACCCTTCCAGATGAACATTTCACGAATCTTCTCACGAGTTTTAAAGATACCAAGATGCCCTCCTAATGGGGTCTCATGATAATACTTGAAGATCATAGGTACAAGAACAGCTGGAACGACAACTTTCATCATCTTATCATGCCTCGAAGGGCAACATAGAACACCATTCCTCAGAACATAAGGGACGACATGTTCCCCAGAAGAAAGGGTTTCCATTATCGGAGCCAGCGTCGGATCTTCACGTTGGTATTTCTCGATATCCCTAAAGAGCATGGGAGCATCTGTTAAGATGGCATTAACATCAGATAGCATGGACTCGGGAGGAGATGAACTATCGACCGGTTCATGGTTCTCAACGTCGTTGGAAAACATACGGCTGAGTCCATCAGCAACAACATTTTCGGTACCTCTGATATGCCTGACATCGAATTGGAAGGCAGAAATACGGATGGCCCAACGGGCTATACGACCAGTACGACGCGGCCTATCTAAGACCCAGCTTAAGGCTTGATTATCTGTCTCCAGGTCGAATTTGACGTGTTCCAGATAGAGACGGAACTTTTCTAAGGCGAATAAGACTGCCAAACCTTCGAGCTCATAGATGGAATACTTGGCTTCTTGAGCCGATAGAGTCCTAGATGCATAGGCGATGGGTCGCCTCCCTAGTTCAGTCTCTTGAAGAAGGACTGCAGCTACTGCTGACGACGACGCGTCGGTTTGGACGATTAATTTCTTCGAGAAATCAGGCATAGCAAGTACAGGGGCATTACATAGAGCTAATTTAAGATCTTCAAAAGCGGCTTGTTGAGAAGCTCCCCACTCGAATTTGATGCCTTTCCTACGAAGAAGGTTTAAGGGCGCCGCTCTATTAGCGAAGTTAGGAATAAACTTCCTGAAGAAATTCACCATACCAATGAACCTGGAGATACCTTTAATGTCCTTGGGAGGTTTAAAATCACGGATGGCCTGTGTTCTAGAATGATCGACTGCTACACCATCAGGTGACACAATATGCCCTAGGAATGACATAGAGGGCTTAGCAAAGGCAACCTTGGACAACTTGACAGTTAACCCAGCCTTACGAAGGCGATCGAGGACTTCTCGCAGATGATCTAGATGTTCCTCAAAAGTCTCTGAAAATACGACGACATCAGCCAAGTAGTGATATAAGTACTCAAATTTGATGTCGGAGAAGACCCTATCTAACAGCCTAGTGAGTACAGCTGCTCCCGTGGGGAGCCCGAAAGGCACGCGGTTGTATTCGTATAAATTCCAGTCCGTGGCAAACGCTGTAAGATGTTTAGACTCTTCGGCAAGGGGAATTTGATTATAGGCCTGATTCAGGTCCAAGATAGTAAAGAACTTGGCCTTACGGAACCATGAAAAACAAGAATGAAGGTCGGGAAGGGGCACAGATTGTAACACCACCTTCCGATTGAGAGCCCTATAATCAATGACAGGCCTGAAGCCTCCTTGGGGTTTCGGGACTAGAAAAATAGGCGAAGAATACGCTGACTTAGAGGGCCTAATAATACCATCCTTCAACATTTGATCGATGATTTCTTTCAAGGCCTTCATTTTAGGTGGAGATAGCCTATATGGTGGAAAACGGACAGGAATCGAATCCGTGACCTCAATTTTGTATTCAATAAGGTCAGTAACACCAAGAGTATCAGAGAACACCTCTGGAAATGACGGACATAATTTACGAATACTATCAGCCTGCTCCTCAGGTAGATGTCTAAGGTCTAACAACATCTCATCCTGGGTAGGCGAAATAGATGAACATGATACAGAATTACACTTTAACAAGGGAATTTTACAATTGGACGCAAACTTGAATGTGCACGACTTACTCTGGAGATCGAGCACAAGACCAGTGTGAGAAATGAAGTCCGCTCCCAGTATGATGGGGCAAGACAAGTGCTTAGCCACAAACAGTTTGACTTTCCATGTAAATTTAAAAATACGAATTTTGACCAGTAAGGAACCTAGAATTTCTAATGGGGATGAATTAGCCGAAACATATTGAACAGGAGATGAATCATAGTCAGGTAATTTACAAACAGACTTAAATTTTGAATACCATAGGTCCGAAATAATTGAACAAACACGGCCTGAATCTAATAGAGCGGTTATAGGCTCGTTATTTAACTCAATCTTAAGAAAAGGAACAGGTACGGGGGTATCCGCCGCAATCCTAAGACATTCTTTAGGGCATTCAAAAGATGAATTTGAAGACTGATCGTTCCCTGAATTCACGACCTTTTTGCCAGGGGCTGAGCCTTGGGAAGCAGAATTAGTCGACTCAGCCGAAGCCGCTAGTCACATTTTATTATTGGCATTGGTGGAATTTGCACCAGAAGTTGAGCAGGAGGGGGTGCTATTTGAGTTTGGGCAATTCTTGGCGATATGTGAGAAAGCCCCACATTTAAAACAGCCTTGTGATGAACCAGCCCCATTCCTTGTCCCACTCGACTTGATCAGTGGACACTTATTGCGAAGATGGTCAGGCGACCCGCAAGCATAACATTTACGGGGATTAACTGGTCGGCGAGGTGGAGGCCGAAGATTACTAAAAGAAGGAGGGGGTTCTTTCGCGACACGCAAAGAATCGGCGTATCTAACTCCTTCCGCTGAGACGGCCAATGCTTCAAGTTCAGAAAAAGTTTGCGGGCACGCCGCGAAACACAAATATGACCTATAGGGAGGTGAAATTCCCTCTACAATAGCTTGTACAATTTGATCCTCAGGGAAGTGAAGAGCAAACACCCTAGTATAAAACTTAATGTCTTGTATGAAATCAGCCAAGTTCTCATCCAAGCGTTGTACACGGTAATAGTACTTCTGAATCAGAGATGACCTCGCGCGGGCGGGAATAAAATTTGCAAGCAAGTGTGCATGAAAATCTTCAATAGATGACTGTTCAGCCATGGCTCTTACTATTTTGTCAGAGAGAATACCAATTGCATAAGGATAGATAATTTGCAAAATTTGACATGGAGAAAGAGAAAACACAAGGGCATGATCCTGAAATTCAACTAGAAATCTTAAAAATGAAATTACGTCACTGGTGGTATTAACGGAAAACTTAGAGATACCTCTGAGCAACATTGCCAATGGATGAGGCAAGCTGCTAAACCCGGGTGACATAGTAGGTAAAGGTTTCAATGGCAAGGAAGTTAATTCAGAACGTACATTATTTAATGAGTTACGGCGTTCAGACTCGTCCAATGGGGCAGAGGTTGTTTGAGCAGCAATGGTTTTCCTACTTACTTCTCCCTTAGGAGGCTCTTCCTCACTACCTACATTCACTGTGGTGGGTAGATCGCTTTTGGGAGGAACCTCCCCCGTTAACAATTGAGTGACCTTGCTAGACAATTCAGAAATATTTTCAAGCAGCGTTCTAGCTTCCTTCCTCTGAACGTCATTCAACTTCAGAGACAACAGATCGTTAACTCTATTTGAAAAGTGATGTAGCCTGGCTTGCACACGCTTAATTTGATTAGGAGAAGGATCATTTTCATCAAAAAAACTAACTACAGAAGCTAGCCCAGTAATATTCTCGACGATCGTGGAAAGAGAGTCGTCAACTTCTTTCTCTCCCAAGGTGGGGATGGAAATGGGCAAATCAAGGGACTCTCTAAGCTTATTTGTGTCTACTGCAACCGTGCCTCCAGATTGCACATTTCTAATAGTTAACTCATATATCAACTCCTCTTTGCGCAAATAGTTAAGATGGAGAACATCGCGAGGGCCGGGCATGATGACAGAACAATTTTGAAAAAAAATCAAAAAATTCCAGCAACTGAGAAAATTGTTAGAGTTCGGAACAAAACAATGTTTAGCCGTCAAAAGGGGCTAAATTGAGACCGATTCAACCACGCTCTGCTACCACTTGTTACCGTGTTTTAGTGGTAGGTAGAGGTGAAAGAAGGTGCGGGCGTGAACGGGTCTCAAACTACGGAATCAAAGTTAATGTAAAATTTAAACAAGGTTATATTTTCTTTTTAAAATGAAGAAATAACAAGCATTGCAGGTACAGAGTAGCAAGTCAACAAAATGTAGGTACAATATTTACTGGATTTGGGCTCAGCGCCCTTACATCACAATTCGTGGGCAATCAGCCCAACCTTACTTCAAAATAAGTGTTACCAGAGGGGCAGAAAACCCCATTCATGTTCAGGAGCATTTGCTCCAAATTACACTGAAAAGCCTCCACGAGGCATACAACACTCAATTTTCGAAAAAAAAAGAGCCACTCGCTCTCAACTTTAAGCCTCTCAAAGGCCACACCAAACTCCACCTTCAAGTTGTCCTCTCAGGACATAGACACAGGGGTAACATACCCAACCTACTGAGGTCAATTAAATGAAAAAGGGTAATTATAATGACCTCTAAAGAAACAATTTGAGAGGAGGCGAACTGCACTCCTAATGTATTTGTTTCAAAACCTAATTTGGCTCTAGGCCACTGATGCAAGGGCTAATCCCATACTACGGAGGTGACTTTAGAAAAGAAACAAATTTACATAATGTTAAGGAAGAATAGGTTGAGAAAATAAGTTCACCTCAAAACAATATGAGTGGGAGCTCGAGAGGGTTAAGCACTCTCTATCCCAATACGTAGTTTAAAAGATAGAATAGATACCAGTTTCTTTACATTTTTAAGGAAGGTTACATAATGGAAAAACTTCGGACCCGCCCCGAGAGTTAAACTGCTGAGCTAGCAAAGAAAGAAGTTATTAATTGGCCATTACCTTGTTGTTGACCGCTGCCGAAGAAAGAGGCGCTTCCCGCCCCCTGCTATGTACTTTACACACTGAAAGATGGAAGAGAAGTGGCCCGGAGACCCTAAAATCAGCAGTTTATATCCTCTCGCGGAAGGTTCGAGGCGTTAGGGGAATTAAAACACCCTCCCACAAACTCTTTATTGGGTAGGATACAGCAACATATTCAAGTTGGGGGAAGATACCTCGGATTGGTCAGAAATTAATAAAAGAAATTCGGGATTGGTTAAATACAAAACAAGGGGAAGGAGAGGGGTATACAGCCAACTTAAACAATAACAGAAAGAAATTTAACAAGAAACAAACTTTTGAAATAAAAATTTCTCCAAAAAAAATAGTTCTTTCACTCCGCACTAGGGTGCACTATTGTTGGTCTTCAGTAGTGTCCTCTAGAAGAGAAAGTTCACACTTCTTTCTACAAGCAAAACAAAAATACGTCGAAAATGACACAGTTCAAAAACTCTAAAATTTTCAGGTAGTGACATCTTCTGAGAAACTTGAAAATTAATACCGTCAATAAAGTTCAGACTTCCTCCAGCAGAGGAGTTTCAACTGGCGCAACTTTTAAATTAGCGGCGTGGAGGTGTACCGCCCGGTACAATAATAATAATAATAATAATAATAATAATAATAATAATAATAATAATAATAATAATAATAATAATAATAATTTGAATAATAAAGCCATCGGGTTTTACGTCCAACTAACTAGTTTTAAGGCTTTCGGAGCCGCCGAGGTTCCGGAATTTTGTCCTGCGGTAGTCCTACGCAGAGGGAGATCCAGGATCCCTAAAGGGAGGGGTAACTTTAAAAAGTTCGTTCGTTCGTAATCTGTTTACTCTCCAGGGTCGGTTTTTCCCTCGGACTCAGCGAGGGATCGCTCCTCTACCGCCTCAAGGGCAGTGTCCTGGAGCTTCAGACTCTGGGTCGGGGGATACAACTGGGGAGGTTGACCAGTACCTCGCCCAGGCGGCCTCACCTGCTATGCTGAACAGAGGCCTTGTGGGGGATGTGAAGTTTGGAAGGGATAGACAAGGAAGAGGGAAGGAAGTGGCCGTGGATTTAAGTTAGGTACCATCCCGGCATTTGCCTGAAGGAGAAGTGGGAAACCACGGAAAACCACTTCGAGGATGGCTGAGGTGAGAATCGAACCCCTCTCTACTCAGTTGACCTCCCGAGGCTGAGTGGACCCCGCTCCAGCCCTCGTACCACTTTTCAAATTTTGTGGCAGAGCCGGGAATCGAACCTGGGCCTCTGGGGGTGGCAGATTTTCACCCTAACCACTACACCACAGAGACGGACCCTTAGTAAAGTACCATATCAAAAAGCTAAAAGAAGAGTAACTGGGACATTTTACCTCTGTAGTGATTAAAGTTTATTTTAAGAAAATTTTTGTAGTATGGTAGTAAAAGTAATTTGTTGCTATTTATTTCACCACTAAATTCCATTAGAAGTTTTATAGTGCTGCATCGACTTTTCTTTCAGGTTTACAAACTCTGTATAGTTATGTGTTAGCAGTTCATGTCGATCAACATCTGACCACTTAGAAATATCCGGCCTTCGTTGTTTTGACTTACGTGACTTTCGACATTTATTACCCTTTCCTTATGGATGTTTATTAATGCGAGATCATTAAGCTGATTCTCTCCCATTGTTCTTGTAGGATTTTCGCTTACGTAGGGCCGAGAAACTTTTCTCTGTAGACGCTGTTGTGACTGGCAGGGTGGCAGATATTTATAGCAATAGTCTAATAATGGGAAGGAAGCCATCACACAAGAAAGAAAAATATTTTGCTGTTTTCACATCAGACACAATCGCACAAAGGATTACTTCACTAAAACATTCAATGATTACTTTTTGGATAGTCTTACTTTTCATTGTACTGGTTTCACCTGACACTGATAAATGGCTCTTCAGGTCATCAAAACAAAAAGTGCCGATCAGCTCTGTATACTCAAAGTGCACGGGAGATGACTGTTTTGATTGTTGGACTTAGGCATCTTCTATTCATCCTTACAATTGTCTCTTTCTTTTTATCTAGCATAACGGAAACACTCATTTCCTCACACTCCGTTACTTTCACAAATTCCACCGCTCTTTGCGCTGAAAATTTGTGATAATCCTTTTGAGCAAGATTTTGAAAATCCTCAATTGTTTTCTTATTTTGCTGCAGAATATTTCACAATTTTATTCTGGTCCTGCGAAAAATATAAATATTATATTACAACCCACTAAAAATGACGGTGTATGTGAGTACGGAACTCATTGCTAATAGCATGATTTTTGTCGGCCAAAGGTATCACAAGTTTATAACCTATTTATTTTGTACAAACAATTTTTGAAATATTTATGTCAATTGCGCATTATAAAATTGAAAAGGTTTTTGATTAATGACGCTATTTATTTGTTTCTTACCAAAATAGCCTGTTAATCGTTGCATACTTTCTTTCTTTCACCGAGCTCGATAGCTGCAGTCGTTTAAGTGCGGCCAGTATCCAGTATTCGGGAGATAGTAGGTTCGAACCCCACTTTCGGCAGCCCTGAAAATGGTTTTCCGTGGTTTCCCATTTTCACACCAGGCAAATGCTGGGGCTGTACCTAAATTAAGGCCACGGCCGCTTCCTTCCCACTCCTATCCCTTTCCTGTCCCATCGTCGCCGTAAGACCTATCTGTGTCGGTGCGACGTAAAACAACTAGCAAAAAAAAAAAAATTCTTTCTTGGTCTGTTTACCGTCCAGCGTTGGTTTTCCCTCTGACTCAGCGAGGAATCACACCTCTACCGCCTCAAGGCCAGTGTCTTGAAGTGTGAGACTTTGGGTAGGGGTATACAACTAGGGAGGAGGAAGAGTACCTCGTCCAGGCTGCCTCACCTGCTATGCTGAACAGGGGCCTTATAGGGGATGAGAATATTGGAAAGGATAGATAAGGAAGAGGGAAGGAAGCGGCCGTGGCCTTAAGTTAGGTACCATCCCGGCATTTGCCTGGAGGAAAAGTATAAAACGACGTAAAACCACTTCGAGGATGGCTGAGGTGGGAATCGGACCCTCCTCTACCCACTTGACCTCCCGAGGCTGAGTGAACCACACTCCAGCCCTCGTGTCACTTTTCAAATTTCGTTTAGAGCCGGGAATCAAACCCGGGCCTCCGGGGATGGAAGCTAATCACAATCACACTAACCACTACACCACAAGGCGGACACTACGACAGTTCCTACAATATAAGAAGTTTATGTCAGACGGGTTCCTTATACAAATACTGAAGACTGACAACCAAATTCGTCTCTGTCCTCAAAAACTAAAACAGAATAAACAGCAGCAACAAAGAAATTCAATGATATACAGTACATCGGAAGGTAGAGGAAGAGGGTCATATTTCTATGCTTATGCATTCTCCAAAAGAGCTCGTGATTCATGCCTCAGATGGTGAATTATTTAAAAGGGGATTTTCAAGCGTGTTGCTATGCGCTGTAGCCAACTTCCACATTGTGTCGTCCACACTTTCATGGAGGTGTCGTGATGCTTAGAACACTTCAACATTGGAAGACGTTTGCTATAAATTCAGCAGCTTTGGCTTCAATTAATTATTTATTTTAGCTTCTAAAATACTTGACCCAGAAGGATATTTCTATAATAAGTTTTACGCTGACACAGGCCATTATACTAAAGTATCTTCTATCGTACGAATTTGGTTCCAGAAATACCTCTAAGAATGTGAAAATCACAAGATAAAGCTCATGTTGTATATATATACTACACCCGACCAGTAGATTTTTATTGGCATTAGATAGATCAAATAGTTAGATAGTTTGTCAGGACAGATCATGAGACACAGAGCAAGTGGCCGTGCGGTTAGGGTCGCGCAGCTGTGAGCTTGCATTCGGGAGATAGTAGGTTCGAACCCCACTGTCGGCAGCCCTGAAGATGGTTTTCGTGGTTCCCCATTTTCACGCCAGGCAAATGCTGAGGCTGTACCTTAATTAAGGCCACGGCCGCTCCCTTCCCACTCCTAGCCCTCTCCTATCCCATCGTCGCTATAAGACCTGTCTGTACCGGGCGAGTTGGCCGTGCGCGTAGAGGCGCGCGGCTGTGAGCTCGCATCCGGGAGATAGAGGGTTTGAATCCCACTGTCGGCAGCCCTGAAGATGGTTTTCCGTGGTTTCCCATTTTTACACCTTAATTAAGTCACGGCCGCTTCCTTCCAACTCCTAGGCCTTTCCTATCCAATCATCGCCATAAGACCTATCTGTGTCGGTGCGTCGTAAAGAAGATTGTAAAAAAAAATGATCTTAAGACACTCAGTTAGTTTTTCAGGGAAGTGTAAGTGGTACAAACGGTATGTGCAGAAGAATACATAACTGTGACGAACAGATTATAATATATGTAATATGTGGTAGCTACATAGAAAAGAAAAGTTTAACACAGGACAGGGTGAAAGGAGGGGCTACGTCAGGACTGATGACACAAACACCAGCATGTATTATACATATTTTAAAATTAATGGTTGTTTCATTTCAGCCATTTTTAGGACTTCGTAGTCAACACCGCCATATATCGTGTGTGTATTTTGAGCAACTAATGCAAGAGTTGGAAAGGAAGGTGCCATAGCCTGTTGACAAAACAGAAGGTTCAAATACGATACAATAATATATTTTAGGAAAATTGTTAGCTTACGGGAGTTCGCTTGATATAATATTAAACTGGTTTTATTATTAAATAGATAGTTGTTCGTTTCAAACTATATAAAAGAAAAGTGAAGCCATCTCCGCTAAGTCCACGGAGGAGTGGGAATCTTCTCGAATTCTTACAGTGTCTTACTTAATTTCGTGTGGCTATTTCTAGCCGAGTGCAGCCCTTGTAAGGCAGATCCTCCGATGAGGGTGGGCGGCATCTGCCATGTGTAGGTAACTGCGTGTTATTGTGGTGAAGGATAGCGTTATGTGTGGTGTGTGAGTTGCGGGGATGTTTGGGACAGCACAGATACCCAGCCCCCGGGCCATTGGAATTAACCAATGAAGGTTAAAAACCCCGACCCGGCCGGGAATCGAACCCGGGACCCTTTGTACCGAAGGCCAGTACGCTGACCACTCAGCCAACGAGTCGGACAGTGTCTTACTTACTAAGGGTGATGGTGTGGTTAGCCTTATAACCGAGAAATTTTCACTTACATTTTGTATTACCTATATGTTATTGTTCAACACTACATTATTTTTCAACCCTAAGACGTTTGCTATTGTACTGAGGGTAAACATAGCCACCGAGAAATCTCGTATTGGTAAGTTCGAACCCCACTGTTGCGAGTTATGAAGATGATGTTCCGTGATTTCCCATTTCCACATGAATCAAATGCCAGGACTCTATATGAATTAAGGCTATGGCCCCTACTTCATCATTTACAGTCCTTTCTTCTTCCATCATCGTAGAAAACCCGTATCCGTTAGTGCGACGGTAAACATAATTTAGCCGGGCTGAGTGGTTCAGACGGTTGAGGCGCTGGCTTTCTGACCCCAACTTGGCAGGTTCGATCCTGGCTCAGTCCGGTGATATTTGAAGGTGCTCAAATACGTCAGCCTCGTGTCGGTAGATTTGCTGGCACGTAAAAGAACTCCTGTGGGACTAAATTCCGGCACCTCGGCGTCTCCGAAAACCGTAAAAGTAGTTAGTGGGACGTAAAACAAATAACATTATTATTATTAAACATAATTTATACACTTGAAGTTACACAATATTTTACAAGATTTTGTAATCTCTCCACATAGCAACCCATACATGTAGCGAAAAGCTCCAAGACAGCTGCAAGTAATAATTCCAATTTTCAATTCCTAATTTATTAACGAAAATTTGATTTAGTATTTTTTCTTCGGTCTTCCGCGAATGATCATTTCTACTTGCGTAACATGTATTTCTAGCTGGCTACAAACGCCCCCCCCCCCCTCCCGATATTGGATTGTTCATATAAGATTTGTACATGGCACATATCGGGCTTTATATTCCTTCCAGCCTCCAGCGATTCCCAACATTGACATTCTTACTATCATATTCCATTAATTTTTACAGGTACAGAATATTAAGTGCTTCATTGCTAGCCATTAACATATTCCGCAGTTCTAGCCCTTCTTCTTCTTCTTCTTCTTCTTCTTCTTCTTCTTCTTCTTCTTGCTATTTATTTTACATCGCACCGACACAGACAGGTCTTACGGCGACGATGGGCCTGGAAAGGGCTAGGAGTGAGAAGGAAGCGGTCGTGGCCTTAATTAAGGTACAGCCCCCGGCATTTGCCTGGTGTGAAAATGGGAAACCACGGAAAACCATCTTCAGGGCTGCCGACAGTGGGGTTCGAACCCACTATCTCCCGAATACTCGATACTGGCCGCACTTAAGCGACTGCATCTAGCCCTTCAGGCAAGCAACCCAATGTTGAAATCATTCTAGGGATATGAGCTATGAATTTTAGGTAAATAAAATATAATAAGCTATGAGAATATATTCTTTATTTGTCCCTAAAAAGTACAATCATTTATAGATTAACAGTGTGCCTTTTTCTACCACTACGAGCGCTAATGTGAGACAATGCACAGTTCCACTTAAGCCGTTGTAACTACATTCGGTGTGGACATTTTTAAAAAAGTCAACAAAAGCCTGAGGGTATTGAACCAAGGAACACATTTCAGAAATAATTATGTAAATAAGTTAATTCGGCAAGGATTTGGATCAAAAAGAGTAAAGAAACAAGCGATTTAAGGCTGTTTTCCGGAACTGCATTTAGGCCGGAAGTGATTTTTCGAATTTTATTTTAGTTTGATAGAACTGTCCAAGACTCATAATTTGAAACCTTTCCGGGCCATTTAGCCCTTCAACTTTCGGCATAATTGAGAAATATTTTCAACATTAAAATACTAAGTATGTGGGTTAATGAACATAGCCATGGGACCTCCAATTCCATGTGGAATCCGAACCACAGGGACGTAATTTTTCATATCAAAACTCCCACATGTATTAGCCGGGATTTGAACCGCGGTCTCCATGGAACGTAGTCAGAGACTTTGTCACAGGACTACCAATCCTTCGCTATTGATTTAACTTCACATACGTTTCCTGCGACGATGGAACATGAAAGGGCTAGGACTGGGAAGAAAGCAGCCGTAGCCTTAATTAAGGTACAGTTCCGGTATTTGTCTGGTGTGAAAATGAGAAATCAAGGAGAATATATTCAGGGTTGTTGAAGGTGAAGTTCGCGACCACCATCTCGGAAGTGTAACCGGCACCGTATAATCAATTTGTTCATACAGTTTATTAGGAATAAAACAGCTAAGTCATCAAGTCATCACCGCACAATCCAACAAGGCCTCGACTATCTGAAACCGTAACCTCGGCAGTAAGTGGAATAGAGGAGTTAGATCTGCTCCCGTCTGCATTTGCCAAAAGGAATTCACTTCAGTTGTAGGCGGAATGAACGTAGGACCACATACCCCACAAATCTAAATTCTTTGACCTTCAGACGGGGAATCAAATCCACGTTCTTTTAGATAAAGTACAGTAAACTCGCTTCCTCGCCCCGATGTAGTGCAGCTCTTTCAGGTCACACCCCGAACGGAAGTGAGTTGCGTACACTATTTTAACCACATACCAGCCCTCCAGCCAGTGTTAAATTTCTGGCAATATCGGGAATTGAACCCGGGCCTCCTAGGACGGCAGCCAATAGCACTAACCGTTACGCTACGGAGGCGAATTTCTTTTAGGTTAAAGGAGTACCCCACAATCACCTCACCTAGATAACCCTCCCTCTACATTAATAATAATAATAATAATGATAATAATAATAATAATAATAATAATAATAATAATAATAATAATAATAGTCCGACTCGTTGGCTGAATGGTCAGCGTACTGGCCTTCGGTTCAGAGGGTCCCGGGTTCGATTCCCGGCGGGGTCAGGGATTTTAACCTTCATTGGTTGATTCCAATGGCCCGGGGACTGGGTGTTTGTGCTGTCCCCAACATCCCTGCAACTCACACACCACACTTAACACTATCCTCCACCACAATAACACGCAGTTACCTACACATGGCAGATGCCGCCCACCCTCATCGGAGGGTCTGCCTTACAAGGGCTGCACTCGGCTAGAAATAGCCACACGAAATAATAATAATAATAATAATAATAATAATAATAATAATAATAATAATAATAATAATAATAATAATAATCTTTTATTTTGGTGGGGCGCGGGTGCGAACAGAGTCGCACATGTGGATTTGGCCCTGTTTTACGGCCGAATGCCCTTCCTGACGCCAACCCTATATGGAGGAATGTAATCACTATTGCGTGTTTCTGTGGTGGTTGGTAGTGTGGTATGTTGTCTGAATATGATGAGAAGAGTGTTGGGACGGACACACATACCCAGTCCCCGAGCCAGAAGAATTAATCAGAAGCGATTAAAATCCACGACCCGGCCGGGAATCGAACCTGGGAACTTCTGAACCGAAGGCCAGTACGCTGACCATTCAGCCAACGAGTCGGACTATAATAATAATAATAATAATAATAATAATAATAATAATAATAATAATAATAATAATAATAATAATAATAATAATAATAATAATAATAATACCGAGCTCGATAGCTGCAGTCGCTTAAGTGCGGCCAGTATCCAGTATTCGGGAGATAGTGGGTTCGAACCCTACTGTCGGCAGCCCTGAAGATGGTTTTCCGTGGTTTCCCATTTTCACACCAGGCAAATGTACCGTACCTTAATTAAAGACACGGACGCTTCCTTCCCACTTCTAGCCCTCTCCTGTCCTATCGTCGCCATAAGACCTATCTGTGTCGGTACGACGTAAACCAACTACCAAAATAATAATAATAATAATAATAATAATAATAATAATAATAATATTTCGTCCCACCAACTTCTTTTACGATTTTCGGAGACGTCAAGATGACGGAATTTGTTCCATGGGAGTTCTGTTAAGTGCCGGTAAATCTGACGTATTTAAGCACCTTTAAATACCACCGGACTGAGCCAGGATAACTTGAGCTCAGAAGACCAGCGCTCTACTGTCTGAGTGGAGCTACCATATTTCTGAAAGGAAAGAACGAGGATAACTTTGGCGTTTTAAAAATGCGACTCGCTAGCGACTAGAAACAAATGGTCCAGCTATGGGCTCCTTCATGTACCGTGTGTACTTTTTTGAGGATGCTGCTTTCCATATAACTTAATATCTTCATTGCTTTTTATTAGTTCATAAAAGTGACTGAAGCTGCAGTCGCAGTAAAATTTAATTTTTAGTAAAGATTTCACACTTCCCGTCGTCATGCTGACACTTTCCGCTCTTCATAAGTTCTCTGTAAGTGAGAAGACTCATTGTACACATGTTGATGTTCCGGGCAAACACAATATGTAGGTCTATTCTACAATTTTGGGAAAATTGGAGCATTAATATCACAATCTTTGAGGAAACAAAAAATGGTGACCCATTTCTATGACAATTCAAAGAGATTCAGTTTGTCAATTTGACAATTTAATTCAATTTGTCACATTTTAAATTAAGTATCCTATTTACTGCAAGGGGCTGCCTGGCCGAGGTGGAAGGACGTGGGTTCGATTCCCCGTCAGGAAGTCGAACATTTTAAGAAACGATATTTCCACTCCCGGAGGTTCACTCAGCCTACACCAAACATGATACCAGGTTAATTCCTGGGGTCAAAGGTGGCCGGGCATAGAACTAACCACTCTACCCAACCAAGTGCCGAGGTTACGAATAGTAGAGGTCTTTACATTCCATCCCTCGAAGGGCCTTCATGGCCTATTCGGAGATGGCCTTGCTTTGATATTTACTGCGGGCATTTCATCGAGCAACAAAGAACCAGAGAAACAAGGAAATGGCATTTGGTCCTTGTTTCAATGACGGTGAAATCCTGACATTCACCTCCCCGCGGTAGAGAGGGGGCAACGACTGCATATAAAAATAATATTTTATATGCAGGCGGCTAACGAATGAAGGGACCGATTATCTCCCGGTATAAGGAGATCCCCTATACCAAGTGCCAACAGTCTCTTTGAGAGTGGATGAGCGGGTATGGGTAAGGGCACTCTATTGTCCTGGGGACAAGAAATTGTTCCCAAAGGCGGAGGAACCAGTTTGGTTAGCGGCATTAGGATGCAGAAGGCAACGGGAAACCACTGCATTAAAGATCCCGAGAGATATTCCAATAAATCCACATGGTATGGCTGCAACGTCAAGATCGGAGCTGGCCGTGTGGATCGTCTACCTCCGTTTGGAGACGACGGCTTAAGAAGAAGAAGTCTATAATCGGTTTTCAAATTAGAATTAACTTTTGAATTGATATTATTGCCTGAAGTTTCAACCTCCGATCACGATAAACTGGTACAAAATCTTATCGCAATGAACTGGATAGAGTCTGAAAAGCTGTTTTCTAGCCTAAGTTCCATATATGGAATACTAGTACTGTAGAAAAAAGTCCAAACATTTCACTTAGAAATACCCGTAGTTTGTCAATTGCTACGAATTATATACACCGGGCGAGTTGGCCGTGCGATTAGGGGCGTGCAGCTGTGAGCTTGCATCCGGGAGATAGTGGGTTCGAACTCCACCGTCGGCAGCCCTGAAGATGGGTTTCCGTGGTTTCCCATTTTCACACCAGGCAAATGCTGGGGCTGTACCTCAGTGAAGACCACGGCCGCTTCTTTCCCATTACTAGGCTTTTCCTATCCCATCGTCGCCATAAGACCTCTCTGTGTCGGTGCGACGTAAGGCAAATAGCCAAAAAAGAAATATATACACAGAAGATTTTAAGTGCAATTTCACAAGAAAAATCGAGGACACATGAATATTTTCATCTGCGCCCCGATCCCCGGACTTGATGTAAAATGCCGGGCTGAGTGGCTCAGATGTTTGAGGCGCTGGTCTTCTGACCCCAACTTGGCAGGTTCGACACCGGCTTAGTCCGTTGGTATTTGAAGGCACCCAAATACGTCAACCTCGTGTTGATAGATTTACTGGCACATAAGAGAACTCCTGCGGGACTAAATTCCGGCATCTCGGCGTCTCCGAAAACCGTAAAAGTAGTTAGTGGGACGTAAAGCAAATTGCATTATTATTATTGTTATTATTATTATTATTATTATTATTATTATTATTATTATTATTATTATTATTATTATTATTATTGAAAATCGTGTAACAGTCCGGAATAAAGGGGGAAGTCTTAAGCTACTCAGTCAGGTAGAACCAATAATCATTGACTGTTAACATTTTGATCGACTTGGATAAAAGTCAAAATTTAATACTACAATCATTCTTTTTCCCCAGTGATTTATGAAATCTCTGGAAATTGGCCTGGCAAGTTGGAGTACATCCAGTGATGTCTAAATAAGCCGGGCGGAAGGAACAGGTGTGGGTTGTCAAATATCCGATGTTAGCTCATAATTATTGCTGTTTAGTTGCCTGTTATGACCTACAAGCTGCACAGCGCATCCACTTCCTTCCTCTCGTGGTCTGTTTACTGGTTATTTCTGGAGATAGAGCGGTGACTCATGGAGGTGTGGATATCCCGGAAAGCACAGGAAGGGAGTTCTCGGAACAGGCAGCGACCAGACCGCAAAGAAAGTGGCAAACATATGTCGCATTTACGACATTACTGCACTTGCTCAGAGAAAAGCGATGTGCGGAACGAATCAGTTTCTGTGTGCTGTGACAACCGGACGCCATATATCGTGTGTGTTCTTTCCTTGAATCTCGACAAATATTCTGTTAGGAACGATGACCTAGATGTCACGACCCTTTAAACAACAAGTATCATACAAGTCATGTTCTGTTTGAGCTTATTATAGCGAGGGAGTGACTGCGCGATTCGAGTCACGTAGCTGTCAACTTGCATAGTGGGTTCGAACCCCACTGTCAGCAACGCTGAAGATGGTTTTCCGTGATTTTCCATTTTCACACCAGGCAAAGGCTGTAACTTAATTAAGGTCCCGGTCGCTTCCTTCCCACTCTTAGCTCTTTCCTATCCCATTTCCACCATAAGACCTGTGCAGGTGTGACGTAAAGCAAATTGTAAAAATAATGATAATAATAATAAGTATTATTATTATTATTATTATTATTATTATTATTATTATTATTATTATTATTATTAGCGAATAAGCCCATTAGGACCACGCAAAGTACTTAGAGGCGTGTTTTTGCGTACCTTTGTGCCCATCTTTCTTTCATTCTTTTACTGTGGGTTTCCTTTCTGTCTTCAGAGCCGGTTGTTCCTGGCTTTCTCTTTGGTCTTCCCTCTTTTACTGTGGGCTTCCTTTCTGTGTTCAGAGCCGGTTGTTCCTGGCTTTCCCTTTGGTCTTTCCTCTTGGCCAACTTGCCATTTGTGAATTTTGGATTTCAAGTTAAGTTGGTTCTGGACATGTGCTGGTGTAATTCCTGTCTGTGTCAGATCGGTTTTTATTTCGCCAATCCATTTCATTGTGTCTGTTTTGGCATTATTCCTATTTTTGTAGAATTCAACTATTTGTTTTTTAAGTCTGTCAGGGTCCATTCTTTTAATGTGTCCATAGATTCTTAACCTGCTTTTTCTAATGTCACTGTGAATATTTGCGTATTGTTTGATTTCCTGTTTGTGTCTGAGTCGGTGTTGTTTATCTGCGAGTTTTGGGCCTAAAATGTTTCTTATGATTTTGCGTTCCTTTTTCTCAGTGTTTTCAATGTCTGCTTTCATGTTATTATTATTATTATTATTATTATTATTATTATTATTATTATTATTATTATTATTACGGGTATTTTTGTAGTTTGCAGAGTTGTAAGAAGGTGCGGGCTTGAATGGGTGGACGGAGAAAAGATGAGAGCATAATTTAAAACACTAAAATTTGAAGTTTTATTTCTTTCCTTTCTTTTTTCTGACTTTAAACTTGATACATCGCAAATAACAGTTAAACGGGATTACGTTGAGCTCTTCAGCTCTTATAACAATAATGATTTCAAGTCCTTAAACAATGAGATACAATAGAAAACTTGTTGACACAATGAATTCAAAGAGATGAGTTTTGCTCCACTCAATTACCCTCCAGGAGACTGAGCTCCCAAATTTACAGCATTCCAGCCTCTCAAAAGACAAGTTTCTAATCCAAATTTTACATTAGATTACTTAGAAAACAGTTCTTACTGTCTTTTCTGGTCGACAGTCTGATTCACAATGGTTTATAAATAACGGCACTTTAAACAGAGGAAATATGTGCCCATTATTTCCTATTTAACCGAAGACTTCAATAAATTCTCCCATTTTTCTAATGCTAATACTAGGTTATAATTTTAGTACGTTTTTCATTAAAGTGCTGCAGTACTGGTAGTCAAAACTAACCCTTCTATTAGGAAAATCACAGATACGTTAATAAAATGTCAAGAAGGTTGAATATAAACAGCAGTTTAAACCAACAATATAGAAGGTTTAACTCTGAGCCAGGTTTAAACTTGATTCAAAGTTTAAACCAATATGGGGAAAATGAATGTTAGTTTAAACTCAGACTTAAACCAGATTAAAATAAACCTAGTTTAAACTCATTTGGGGAAAACGGCCCTTAGTGGTCAAAAGAAAAGGTTTAACTAATCGGTCATAAACAAAATGCTAGGAGGAAACATTTGCACTCCTTTTGAAATACACTTTGAAACACTTAAGATCCAATGTGGGCTTATGGCCCAAAGTTACAGAGGCTAAGCCTACACTGCAGAGGGTGACTAGATGGTGAAAATACACAGTTTAAAAAAAATAGTGGAACATGTTTTTGAACGTATGCCACGCTCCACAAAACAATACCTCACACCCAGGTATATTACCAACTAAACCTTTATTCTTTACCGTTGAAGTATACAGAAGAACATCGATGGATTCGCGTTCATTTTCAGAACACAAACGGAAATGTCCAAATAGGGGTGAAAACAAAGTGATAACAGTCCTCCAGGGTGGATTATTATCACAGTTGGAGAGCTTCAGTATGGTGTATGTCTTCCACGAGCATTCATCACAGCTTGGCACCTACTGTGGCTTGCTCCGTATAAGTCGACGGAGGTCACGTTGCGGTATCAGGTCCCATTCATCAATGAGAGCCTGTTCGAGGTCTTGGAGAGTCTGTGGTAGAACAGGACGTCTACGAACAATTCTGTCAATCCTATCCCACACATGCTCGACGGGATTAAGGTCGGGGCTCACTGCTGGCCATTCCATCCTTTGAATGTCCAGTTCTCGCAAGACAGCTCTGGTGATGTGCGCTACGTGAGCCCTGGCACTGTCGTGCATGAGTACGAATTCAGGGCCAACACCGTATAGCACAACCAACACATGCTGTAGCAGTATCTGCTCGATGTACCCCGTAGCGGTAAGATTACCACGGACAACGACAAGATCCGTACGGACATCAATACTGATACCACCCCACAACAACACAGAACCTTGTCCGAATCGGTCGCCTTCCTGGACAACATTTATCATGTACTGCTCACCACGGCGTCTCCATACACGTTGACGTCCATTACGCTGGGTCAGGGAAAATCTGGAATCGTCTGTGTGGTAAGGACACTCCTCTTAAATTGTTCCTTACTGCCTGGTCAGACACCGTGACTCCAGTGACCCTCCTGAGGTCTTGTTGCAGTTCCGTGGTAGTTACTGAACGACGCCGCAACGCACAGATGGTCAGATATCGGTCATCATGTGGGGTTGTCATGCGTCCACGACCTTGTCCAACCCTCCGTGTGAACTGGTCTGTTTCATTGTAGCGATTCTACAAGCGTTGAATAACTAACAGAGAGACACTGAGATCCACAGCAACACGACGAAAAGTCCATCCTTCCTGGATTAAAGTGACGGCCCTTGTGACTTGAACCACGTTAAGATGTCTCATGGGATGTGCTGGTTGACGTACAACGTGCTCATATGACCGCAGTAGTCTGTGTACCTCACAACGACACACGGACGCACATCCTTTCACTTTGTTTTGAGGGGTCACCTGACAGTTAATGCATGGCTACGCCTACAGATGGAGAATAACTTCGATTTGACATACCCTGAGTAGCTAAGGTCTCAAGGTATGCTGTACGACCATTGGAACCCCATCTACCAAATTAACGTTCACATACCAGGCGTTACAAAACATGTTCCCCTAATATTTGAGCTGTGTATTAAATTCCAAAATAAAGTTAAGATTTAAAGTTTTAGAAAATCATAGTCACACCCATACCAAGTTCAATGGGAATTAAAAGAGGGTGAACACTCCTTGTTCCCTAAGTTACATCATCCCCAGCAGGGATAAAAAGTCCTTGAAAATTTACATTTAGAAAATGATATTAAACGTTAGAAATTTACATCAAGAATGAATTTTGAAACCTTCCTCTCAAGTCAGATTTCTGAAGCTATCTCATATTGAAGAGATGTCTGCCATTACCTTGAGCTGGTGGGCCTACCGAGGACGGGTAAGGCTTTCCCCTGCCTCCACTACCGTATGCACTCTAGACTGGGGCGATGAAGAAGACAACATGGCCCGAAAACTCCCAGCTTTTATAGCAGAGGGGAAAGTTCCATAACTCTCTAGGCTGATGGACTGTACACACCCTCAATTTTGATTGGTTACAAAAATAAGTACCACAATTTCTGATTGGCTAATAATTTAAGAAGGAAGGAAGGAAGAGATACAAGTGCTAGTAACCTTAGCACACACAAGAAAAAAATATATACAAACACTTCACTTTAAACAACTTAGAAAATATAGAATTCCTTTGAAAATTAATTGTTCGTCCTCCCACCGGAGGGGGGACATAAGTCGACAGTAGAGACATCTGAAGATTAAAATTCAAAACTTCTTCCAATACATAGTTCAGGGGTTACATCACTGATGGCCTTATGAAAGGCGCTCAGTTCAAATGCACGGAGAAGGTGTACCTCCGGTACAATTATTATTATTATTATTATTATTATTATTATTATTATTATTATTATTATTATTATTATTATTATTATGGGGGTCTATTAAGTCGGCCCCATGGTGTAGGGGTAGCGTGCCTGCCTCTTACCAGGAGCCCCGGGTTCGATTCCCGGCCAAGTCAGGGATTTTTACTTGGATCTGAGGGTTGGTTCGAGGTCCAGTCAGCCTACGTGATTAGAATTGAGGAGCTATCTGACGGTGAGATAGCGGCCCCGGTCTAGAAAGCCAAAAAAAACGGCCGAGAGGATTCGTCGTGCTGACCACACGAAACCTCGTAATCTGCAGGGCTTCGGGCTGAGCAGCGGTCGCTTGGTAGGCCAAGGCTCTTCAGGGCTGTAATGCTATGGGGTTAGGTTATTAGGATCTATTATTATGATTACATACATTTCGTTATAGATTGTCAATTTGTAACTCTTCTGAACCAGGTAAATGACCTCGTGATCTCCACGTCCAGCCGGGATCGCGACCCTATCCCATTTGTCAGACAAAGAACAGCCAATTTTTTCGAAGTCCATCCTCACATCTCTTATTTTTCATAGTCTAACTTTTCAAGCGCCTAAGTAATCATAACTTCTTTTACATTTATACGACTGTATATGGTTATGGTTCCACCATCTAACCCACTTCATGCGCAGAGGATTATTCAGTTAATTTCAACTGGACGTCTAATTGTACCTACCCCTGCCACTGAAATCAGTCATTCGAATGACAGTTCTAAATATTTCACTACGGATTTCATCCCTAACGAACGAGTCTCTAATTCTAGTGAATGTGAGTTGAAATCTTCGTCAGTAACATCACGTGGTATCAGGTCATCAGACCTTAAACCATGATTAGGGCCGTCGACCTAGATGTTATACCCCTTATATCAACAATCAACAGAATTAAACGTACATACATATTCATTATAGACTGTTATGCCTTTCTTTTTTTACAATTTGTTTTACGTCGCACCGACACGGATAGGTCTTATGGCGACGATAGGACAGGAAAGGAGGAAAGGTCTAGGAGTGGGAAGGAAGCGGCCGTGGCCTTGATTAAGGTACAGCCCCAGCATTTGCCTGATGTGAAAATGGAAAACCACGAAAATCCATCTTCAGAGCTGCCGACAGTGGTGTTCGAACCCACTATCTCCCGGAAGCAAGCTCACAGCTGCGCGGCCCTAACCGCACGGCCACCTCGTCTGGTGTTATGCCTTTCAGCGTTCAGTCTGCAAGCCTCTGTGAATTTACTAACCGCCGCCACAATTCTCTATTTGTCTATTTGTTACTAGTTCGGTGGCCTCGTGTAGTTCTATACCTCTTATCTTTACATCGTTAGAAACTGAGTCTAATCATCATCGTCTTGGTCTCCCTCTACTTCTCTTACCCCCATAACCGAGCTCATTATTCTCCTATAGGTAACTTATCCTATTCCAGTCGCCTCACATGACTTCACCACTGAAACCGGCTAATGTGTACAGGTTCATCCATCAAGTTCCCTCATTCCAAGTACCCTCCTGCCATTGTTCCATCTGTTTGTACCAGCAATCATTCTCGCTACTTTCATGTCTGTTACTTCTAACTTATGAATAGCTTTCACTCCCGTAAAGCGCCGGGCTGAGTGGTTCAGACGGTTGAGGCGCTGGCCTTCTGACCCCAACTTGGCAAGTTCGATCCTGGCTCAGTCCGGTGCTATTTGAAGGTGCTCCAATACGTCAGCCTGGTGTCGGTAGATTTACTGGCACGTAAAAGAACTCCCGCGGGACTAAATTCCGGCAACTCGGTGTCTCCGAAAACCGTCAAAGTAGTTAGTGGGACGTAAAGCCAATAACATTATTATTATTATTATTATTATTATTATTATTATTATTATTACTATTATTATTATTATTATTATTATTACTCCCGTAAAACAGACCGATGCTCAGTGGTCCCAAATGCCTAAAACCTGGCCAAATGTCCGAAACATGTACTATTTTTCAAATAGCTTGATGAATTCGAAACTGACGTCATTTTTAGAAAAACAAAATGGCGGACATAACAGTTTTAAATAATGTCATATTAATAAAAATAGGTAGGTATGGGGTTTTATGGTCACTGGTTCTGAATTTTGAGTTTAAAAAATGGTACATACATACATACATACATACAAACATACATACACACATTATCATTATCATACATTATCATGCCTTTCAGCCTTCAGTCTGCAAGCCTCTGTGAATTTACTAAACGTCGCCACAATCCTCTAATTGCAAGTAGTGCAGTGGCCTCATTTAGTTCTATACCTCTTATCCTTACATCGTTAGAAACTGAGTCTAATCATCATCGTCTTGGTTTCTCTCTACTTCTCTTACCCCCATAACAGAGCTCATTATTATCCTAGGTAATCTATCCTCCTCCATTCGCCTCACATGACCCCACCACCGAAGCCAGTTTATGCGTACAGCTTCATCCATCGAGTTCATTCCTAAATTAGCCTTTATTTCCTCATTCCGAGTACCCTTCTGTCATTGTTCCTACCTGTTTCTACCAGCAATCATTCTCGCTACTTTCATGTCTGTTACTTCTAATTTATGAATAAGATATCCTGAGTCCAGCCAGCTTTCGCTCCCGTAAAGCAAAGTCGGTCTGAAAACAGACCGATGTAAAGATAGTTTCGTCTGGGAGCTGACTTCCTTCTTACAGAATACTGCTGCTTGCAACTGCGAGCTCACTGCATTAGCTTTACTACACCTTGACTCAATCTCACTTACTATATTACCATCCTGGGAGAACACACAACCTAAATACCTGAAATTATCTACCTGTTCTAACTTTGTATCACGCATCGGACGTTCAATTCTGTGGAATTTCTTACCTACCGACATCACTTTAGTTTTCGAAAGGCTAATTTTAATACCATACTCATTGCACATATTTTCAAGTTCCAAGATATTAGACTGCAGGCTTTCGGCACAATCTACCATTAAGACCAAGTCGTCAGCATAGGCCAGACTGCTTACTACATTTCCACCTAACTGAAACCCTCCCTGCAAATTTATACCTTTCAGCAGATGATCCATGTAAACTACGAACAGCAAAGTTGAAAGATTACAGTCTTGTCTAACCCCTGTAAGTACCCTGAACCAAGAACTCATTCTACCATCAGTTCTCACTGAAGCCCAATTGTCAACATAAATGCCTTTGATTGATTTTAATAATGAACCTTTAATTCCATAGTCCCCCAGTATGGCGAACATCTTTTCCCTTGGTACCCTGCCATATGCTTTCTCTAGATCTACGAAACATAAACACAACTGCCTATTCCTCTCGTAGCGTTTTTCAATTACCTGGCGCATACTGAAAATCTGATCCTGACAGCCCCTCTGTGGTCTGAAACCACACTGGTTTTCATCCAATTTCCTCTCAACTACTAATCGCACACTCCCTTCCAAGATGCCAGTGAATACTTTGCCTGGTATACTAATCAATGAGATATCTCGATAGTCGTTGCAATCCTTCCTGTTCCCTTGCTTATAGATAGGTGCAATTTCTGCTTTTGTCCAATCTGAAGATACCTTACCAACACTCCACGCTAGTCTTACTACTCTATGAAGCCATTTCATCCCTGCCTTCCCACTATACTTCACCATTTCAGGTCTAATTTCATCTATTCCTGCTGCTTTTTGACAATGGAGTTTATTTACCATCCTTTCCACTTCCTCAAGCGTAATTTCACCAACATCATATTCCTCCTCCCCATGAGCTTGGCTGTTCGCAGCACCACCATGATGATTCCCTTTTACATTGAGAAGATTTTCAAAATATTCCCTCCACCTCTCCAGTGATTCCCTGTGATCTATTATGAGTTCACCTGAATTACTCAAAACACTGTTCATTTCCTTTTTCCCTCCCTTCCTAAGATTCTTTATTACTGTCCAGAAAGGTTTCCCTGCTGCTTGACCTAGCCTTTCCAGGAAATCTTCCCGCGACTTCTTTTTGGATTCAACAACTATTTGTTTCGCTCTGTTTCTTTCATCTACGTACAAATCCCTGTCTGCCTCGGCCCTTGTTTGGAGCCATTTCTGATAAGCTTTCTTTTTACGTTTACAAGCTGCTCTTACTTCATCATTCCATCAAGATGTTCGCCTTTTCCCATCTTTACGCACAGTTGTTCCTAGGCACTAATCATATCTATGTACTTCTCTCTAATTTCCTCGTCCTGGAGATTTTCTGCCCTTATTCGTTTGCAGACGGATTTCACTTTCTCTACCCTAGTCATAGAGATACTCCCATGACATCTTTTTGGATTCAATAACTATATGTTTCGCTCTGTTTCTTTCATCTACGTACAATTCTCTGTCTGCCTCGGCCCTTGTTTGGAGCCATTTCTGATAAGCCTTCTTTTTACGTTTACAAGCTGCTCTCACTTCATCATTCCACCAAGATGTTCGCCTTTTCCCATCTTTACACACAGTTGTCCCTAGGCATTCCCTTGCTGTTTCTACTACAGCATCCCTGTATGACACCCATTCTCTTTCTATATTCTGAACCTGTTTACTGTCTACTGTTCGAAACTTCTCACTAATCACATCTATGTACTTCTGTCTGATTTCCTCGCCCTGGAGATTTTCTACCCTTATTCGTTTGCAGACAGATTTCACTTTCTCTGTCCTAGGCCTAGAGATACTTAGTTCACTACAGATCAGATAGTGGTCTGTATCATCGAAATATCCCCGGGAAACTCGTACATTCCCAACAGATTTTCTGAATTCGAAGTCGGTTGGATCTGGTACCTCTAGCCTCCCATGTGTAGCGGTGAATAGCCTTATGCTTGAAGAATATATTCGTAACTGCTAAACCCATACTAGCACAGAAGTCCAGCAAACGCTTCCCATTCCCATTAGCTTCCATATCTTCCCCACATTTACCAATCACCCTTTCGTATCCTTCAGTTCTGTTTCCAACTCTCGCATTCAAATAGTCCATTAGCACTATTCTATCCTTGCTGTTGACCCTGACCACGATGTCACTCAATGCTTCTTAAAACTTGTCAACTTCATCCTCATCTGCACCCTCACATAGTGAATAACACTGAGACAATTCTCGTCCTAATTCCTCCAGCTGCCAAATCTCCCCACATCATTCGCTCATTTACGTGCCTAACGGAAACTATGTTTCGTGCAATAGTATTCCTGATAAAGAGCCCTACCCCAGACTCTGCCCTTCCCTTTCTAACACCCATCAAGTACACTTTATAATCTCCTATCTCTTCCTCGTTATCTCCCCTTACCCGAATATCACTTACTCCTAGCACATCCAAATTCATTCTCTTTGCTGACTCAGCTAGTTCTACTTTCTTTCTTACATAAGCCCCATTAATATTGATAGCTCCCCATCGAATTCCATTTCGTTCGCCAAGTTGTTTCCAAGGAGTCCCTCGCCTGTCAAATGGGAATGAGACTCCGTTACTCCCATGGGTCCGAGGCCTGCTTAAAATGTTCTGAGCTCGGTAAATTCAAGAAGCAGGATGCTTCCCTACTTACATATAGTCCAAGTGAGGATCTCTCCTCTAACGGGTTATGGACCACCGGTGGATTGTATAGCCCTAGCCACCTGAGCACAAGGAGCTCCATGACTCAGAATATGTCCGAGATGTCTACTCCCATTCCGTAGCAACCGGTATCCCGACTCTCAGGACCACTTACTAGGCCATTCAGCCGTTGCCCATGGTTCGCGAGCTAGGACGTGACTACAGTAACGAATTTAATATTTTTAAAGAAAATTGTTTTTGATTCAACGTTTACTGTCCGTGTTACAAAAATGACTCAACTAATATATACATGTTTAAGTCAGATGTTTAGACTTAACTAACACATAGAGACACACATCAATATACATCATCAGAACTACGGCGCTATTCGTCTGAGCTACTGTCAGATAAGAATCAAATGCCATATTCCTCATTAGACTCATTTTACATTTCGACTGTTTCACGATCTAGTGATCGGAGAGGTTTAGTCGGCAACTTCCGTTCGCTCGATATCAGCGGGTCTGAAGAAACCAAGTGCCTTGAAAAGAAAGTCTTCTAAATATTTATAATGATAATCAAAACAAGAACTAAAAGCAGTGTAATATCTCGAATAAGGTAAAATGCTTTTTTAATGATTAAACAATGGACAAGAAGTGGCACCTACATTTTTGTGTAATTTACAAAAAAAGTTATGTCAGAAGCTGGGAATATGAAATTTATGGTTGGATCTTATACATTATGAAACATTGATTACCGACAATTTTTAGGCTATTTTAATTGTTTAACTGATGTAGTAACAATTACATTTAATGATATTTTGTGTACTATGTACAAATATACTTACTTTCAATAGTTATTTCTGTGACAAAATCAGTCGTAATAACGTACAGGCACAAGCATTCAACGAACTCGAACATAAAGCTAATTGCAGCCTTCTCACACGCTGCGCTCGAACCGACTCCTTGCGTGATGTTATGAAAGCCGCATGCTTCTTTCGAACGTTCTAAAGACTCATTTTTAGAGGTATGATTTTTTCGCATTAATATGTGATCCATTTCGCGAAAAGGAAACAATTTTCCGCGTTATT
Organism: Anabrus simplex; assembly: GCF_040414725.1. NCBI lineage: Eukaryota > Metazoa > Arthropoda > Insecta > Orthoptera > Tettigoniidae > Anabrus > Anabrus simplex. Next base: position 1,050,453,888 of record NC_090266.1, read on the forward strand.
TTGCGAAATGGGGCTGACCCCATTGCTTTCATTTAGAGTTTAAAATAATGTCCTAAAATTATTCATGAAAAGTTTAATTTGTGAGATTTTTGAAGTTTTTTATCAGAAATATAGATAAATAAAAAGGAACAATATTGATAAGCATTTATTATTCCTTATGTATTCATTTAATCAAGATTACATAACAAATTACCCTTTCACGTACATGGCCATAGCTTTCACCCTGTATGGCCATAGCATTAAGGAATTTTATAGAATATTAATACGGATATATTCTTCTGTCGAATTGAGAAATCCTTAATCTGTCTTCTGTTTCCGTTCATACACACGATATTGCAATACAATTTCATGATAGATATTTTCTATGAATTTTGTCCCAGTTTCGCACTTATCGGAAAATAAGTAAATTTGGCTTTACACAAGCCTTGTCGCCTCAATTCGCTGTAATTCGCGAAAAAAATCACTAATTTCTTAACCAGAATCATATGGTTGGTTAAGATATCTCAAAATCGCTTCACAAATATTTTTTTGTCTTGCTTATTGTTAACGCGAAAAAAAAACATACCTCTACTCATTTTTAACGCTCAAGGTTCCAACCTAACTATTTAGGGTTTTAAAAGTTCCCGAACTGAAACTTTGTTTTAGGGACTCTTGGCCAGGTTTTCGGCATTGGAACCACTGTGCGGTGCAAAAAGATAGTTTCGTCCGCGAGCTGACTTCCTTCTTACAGAATACTGTTTATCGCAACTGCAAACTCACTACATTAGCTTTACTGCACCTTGATTCAATCTCACTTACTATAGCCTACTATCATCCTAGGAGAACACACATCCTAATTATTTGAAATTATCTACCTGTTTCAGCTTTGTATCCTCAATCTGACATTCATAATTAAAACTTCACCAAAATTCAAATGAACCACGATGGCTCCAGAGTTCCCAAGAACAAATCGAAGAAATTGAAGTGCGGTACGCTCTGAGCTTACATTATAGCGATAGCTCTATGCCACCATCTCCACATTCATATCAAATATAATTTCAGTTATTTTGCATCATTCTCAAGAGTTAAAAGGCAATTCTTTTACGTTCGCTTTAGTACATTGCTCCTTAAGCGATGTTTAATGTGACGATTTAGATTAAACTTTATATTTTAATTACATTTTATTCACTGCCAAGTAAAAATCTTCAGTGAAATGAAATGATATGTCGTATGGCTTTTAGTACCGGGATATCCCAGGACGGGTTCGGCTCGCCAGGTGCAGGTCTTTCTATTTGACACCCGTAGGCGACCTGCGCGTCGTGATGAGGATGAAATGATGATGAAGACGACACATACACCCAGCCCCCGTGCCATTGGAATTAACCAATTAAGGTTAAAATCCCCGACCCGGCCGGGTATCAAATCCGGGACCTCTGAACCGAAGGCTAGTACGCTGACCGTTCAGCCAACGAGTCGGACAAAATCTTCAGTAATGACACAGGTACGTGTGAATCCGCTGAATATATTTAATTGCTTACATCGAAAATACACTGACAAGTTTAAACAAACTGGGGTATCGATATGAAGAGAAATTCCACATGTCGATCAGAAGTGTGTATGTAAATGGTAAGTCTCCATTTTTTAAGTGTTCACGGATGTAGAAGTGATGGCAGTTTTCCGTTTTAGCCGCGTGATTGTGTAGCAATCTCTTTAGTCTGCGTCCTTCGGTGAGTTGGCATGGCCTCACTCTTGTGGCAGGACTGTCCACAGCTGCTTTAACTGGTCAAGGAAATTCTGCTTCAACTGGATGGGATGGAATCTCTTCAAAATTATTGAAACACTGGAAGAATGGGCTTATAATTCCATTAATGTACCTTGGAAACCAAGCGCTAATTAATGGAATCTTCTCAGAATGTCTGAAAACTTGTATCATTAAACCTGTCCATAAGAAAGGAGCGGCCGATGATACACACAACTACAGGCCAATACTTATAATTTTTTATTTAGATGAACTCCTTGAGGAAATTATTTTAAATCGCCTACGTGCACATTTTTGGAAACATTCTCCCCTTAGAAATGTTCAACATGGGTTCAGGAAAGGTTTGTCAACTGTTACTGCTCTAGCAGTTTTTAATATTAATGTTTTAAATAATCTCGATCATAATTATTCTGTTAGTTCAGTATTCTTTAGACTTATCTAATGCCTTTGATAGTGTAGTCCACGACTTATCGCTAAAGAAGCTACGACGCTATGGTGTCCGTGGTGGCGCTTTACATCTGCTAACTTCTTACTTTCAACACCGTAAGCAGTGCGTTGAAGTAAATTATGAAAAAGATTACGAGGTAAAAAAGGCTAGATCTTCCTTTGAAAAAACAAACAGCGGTATTCCAACGGGTACTATTTTGGGAACTTTTCTTTATGTCCTATATGTTAATGAAGTGCCAGAACTTGTAAACTTCACCATTGTATCCTATGCAGATGACACATCTGTTATTACTGGTGGATAATATAGGGAATCAGTAGTACAACATCTTAATGCATCCTTAAAACATATCAACACAGTTTTCACTTCCAGTTTCCTTATGGTGAATCCTCGGAAAACTAATGTGATGATCTTTGATTTTAAAATGGATTCCAATGATGATACAAGTATTCGGCTAAATGGCACATAGTTTCAATCATCAGATTGTACTAAATTCTTAGGCACTGTTCTAGACATACATATGTCTTGGAAGAATAACGTTAATTATGTCTATAAAGTTAACATCTGGAATATTTTTATTATGTAGGCTATCAAAAATTGTAGACACAAAAATGTATTACTAAAAGTGTACTATGGAGTGACACCCCCCCGCTCCCCACCTGAGCTATTGGATAGTTGTCTGGAGTTGTGTGGCTAATTAAAATTTTGAACGACATTTTTTTCTACATAAGAAAGCTCTGAGGGTCATCTTTCTTATTCCGCATTCTTGCAGGGAGGCGGACACCGGTAGTAAATTAAAAGCAATTGATGTGTGTGTAGGCAGACTTTTTTCTGCTAAAAATGGCCCGTTGGAGTACCCGAGAGGCAACTCCTATTAACTTCCTTCTGTACTGTAACCGATCCCCATTATAACACCAATGATGGCCTGTCATCATAACACTGTCCGGCTCCTTGGCTGAATGGTCAGCGTAGTTGCCTTCTGTTCAGAGGGTCCTGTGTTCGAATTCCCGGCCGGGCCGGAGATTTTAACCTTAAATGATTAATCCCATTGGCCCGGAGACTGGGTGTTTGTACTGTCCAAAAAAGAAGAAACTGTTCACTACAGACGCAAGAAACAATTAAAAGCAGTTTGCATTGTATCTGACAAGAATTATGATGACGGTTGGATTCAGTGTAATAATTGCAATAAGTAAAAAAAAAAAAAAAAAAAAATGAAATGTCATATGGCTTTTGGTGCCGGGATATCCCAGGACGGGTTCGGCTCGCCAGGTGCAGGTCTTTCTATTTGACACCCGTAGGTGACCTGCGCGTCGTGATGAAGATGAAATGATGATGAAGACAACACATACACCCAGCCCCCGTGCCATTGGAATTAACCAATTAAGGTTAAAATCCCCGACTCGGCCGGGAATCGAACCCGGGACCCTCTGAACCGAAGGCCAGTACGCTGACTGTTCAGCCAACGAGTCGGACATTGCAATAAGTGATCTCATGTAAAGTGCGCCAAATTTCAGGATGAATTGTTTTATGATTGGCCTAGATGCCAAAAGTAACTATCACAATTCATAGTGTCAGGTTTATTGTTTGGTATTTCATAATTAATACATTAAAATAACTTACAAGTGTTTATAATTAACTGTCCAAGTTACACGCTGTCGGTCCAAATTACACGATAACACACTATTGAACAAACATTACTTTTAAACAAATCCTAAATATAATATTAACACTTATTTTCGCCAAATCTTTTGATACATTGTATTAATAATCGTGTATAAAATTTGAGAAATTTTCCCCTACTGTTAGCTGGCATTTAATAAAACATAAATGTTAAAACACAATTTCAGATGAATTTCTAGTACGTTAAAAGGTTCCCCTTCAGGGCCGATAGCAACTGAAGGACGTTAAATGCACCGTGAGTATTATTAAGCTAATTATGACGACGTTTTCTTTACAGGACACGAATGTTTTGACAGTAAGTCACAAACTATAATCACCTCACATGGTTTTGTGAGGCTCAAAATTGTTATCCTGTAGAACTTTCGGAAATTCCTTGTATTGTATCGTCCGTTAAAGTGCGGAGTATTTATAACTGGTATGTGATTCAGCCTTCCTCACATGGTCGTAATGTTTGAAGAAACATGATCTGCAATAACAGTGTATAAGGTGACATGTGCCTATTTTTCTCAGTAAAGTCCAATTGTGATCCGTGAAAGCTGTGAGTTCTTTCTGAGTTTAGAATATAAATGAGTAAACGTCGTATTTTAAGCATGTGATCGCATTCTTAAACAACGAGAGGTAAAACGCTGTAGACACGGGTACATCACTCGTGAAGTGTGTGTAGAGAGAGATGTTAGTGAATCGACCCTTTGGAATATTCACGCAAAGACGGATCTACCTTGTCCCTTGTGAGATCTTCAAAGGTGTTCTTCACAACGAGCCACTCAAATGCTGTCAGGCGATCTACTTGAACAAGCACCGCAGCTACGATTAAAATTAAACCAAAACGTTCAACTAGTGAACTGAATGGGAATCATGTTCTGCCAAGACAATGCTAGGCCTCACGTCTCATTGTTGACCCTCAGACAGTTTCACGAGATGGCTCGCATGTCTCACCGAACCTTCTATCACATCGAAGTCTGTGCCATCAGACTTTGTTCGATCCTCAGCAGAATTCTCTGAAGAGAAAATCACTTGATGGTTTCAGTGCTGTCATAAAACACTTGGATAACTTCTTCACTTCTAAGTTATCCCAGTTATATGCAGATACTCCTCCCCTGCGAACCATGTGACCTTGCCGCGGTAGGGAGGCTGGCGAGTCCCAATAAAACAGATAGCCGAGTCGCAGGCGCAACCATATCAGATGAGTATCTGTCGAGAGACCAGACTAACGAATGGTTAATCGAAAGCGGGGTAGCAGCCTTTCGGAAGTTGAAAGGGCGGTAATCCAGTTGATTGACTGATAGGGTCTTGTAATAATACTCAACATGGTTTTGCTGTGTTGATAATGCTACACGGCTGAAAACAACGGGAAAATAGAGCCATAACTAACTTCCGAGGACATGCAGCTCTCTCTGTATGAATGATGTACTGATGATGGCTCCCTCCCGTGTAAAGTATTCCGGAGGAAATATAGTCCCCCATTCGGACCTCGGGGTGTGGCTACACGAGAGGGAGCAATTATTATCAAGTAGATGGATACTGATATTCTGCGAGTCGGAGCGTGGGGTGCTGGAAGTTTGAATCGTTGTGGTAGGTTAGAGAGACTGAAAAGGGATATGGATAGACTAAAGTTAGATGTCGTTGGTTTAAGTGAGGTATGGTGACAGCAAGAGCAGGATTTTTTGTCAGGCGACTACAGAATTTTCAACACAAAATCAAACAGGGGAATTGCAGTAGTACGTTTAATAATGAATAAGAAAATAGGGCAGTGGGTAAGTTACTATGACCAGCATAGTCAAAGGATTATTGTTGTCAAGATTGACATCAAACCAATGCCTACCACAATAGTGTCCGACTCGTTGGCTGAATGGTCAGCGTACTGGCCTTCGGTTCAGAGGGTCCCGGGTTCGATTCCCGGCCGGGTCGGGGATTTTAACCTTCATTGGTTAATTCCAATGGCTCGGGGGCTGGGTGTTTGTGCTGTCCCCAACATCCCTGCAACTCACACACCACGCATAACACTATCCTCCACCACAATAACACGCAATCACCTACACATGGCAGACGCCGCCCACCCTCATCGGAGGGTCTGCCTTACAAGGGCTGCACTCGGCTAGAAATAGCCACACGAAATTAAAATTTAAAACCACAATAGTGCAGGTTCAATTGATTATTGCTGTCAAGATTGACATCAAACCAATGCCTATCACAATAGTGCAGGTCTATATGCCCACTAGTTCAGCGGATGATGAAGAAATCGAAATAATATATGACGAGAAAGAAGACTTAATACAATATGTAAAAGGTGACGAGATTCTAATTGTGATGAGAGACTGGAATGCAGTGTTAAGCCAAGGAAGAGAAGGTAATGCAGTAGGAAAATTCAGACTGGGACAAAGGAATGTTAGAAAAAAGTCGGCTGGTTTAATTTTGCACCGATCGTAATTTAGTCCTTGCTAATACTTGGTTCAAACACCACAAACGACGGCTGTATACGTGGATGAGACCTGGAGACACCGAAACGTATCGAATACAGTAGGCTTCACTATGATTAGGTAGATATTCAGAAACCAGGTGTTGGATTGCAAAACTTTCTCAGGAACATTTTTTTTTCCTATTTGCTTTACGTCGCACCGACACAGATATGTCTTCTGGCGACGATGGGATAGGGAAGGCCTAGGAATGGGAAGGAAACGGCCGTGGCCTTAAGTCAGGTACAGCCCCAGCATTTGCCTGGTGTGAAAATGGGAAACCACGGAAAACCATCTTCAGGGCTGCCGACAGTGGGATTCGAACCCACTATCTCCCGATTACTGGATACTGGCCGCACTTAAGCGACTGCAGCTATCGAGCTCGGTATTTCTCAGGAACAGACGTGGACACTGACCACAACTTTTTGATCACGAAATGCCATCTGAAGTTGAATAAATTGAAGAAAGGAAGGAATGCAAGAAGATGGACTTTAGCCAAGTTGAAAGAAAAGAGAGTAAAGGATTGTTTAAAGGAACAATCCTTTACACAGGGACTAAATTAAAAGGCTAAAGGAAACACGATAGAGGAAGAATGGACAGTCGTGAAGAATGAGGTCAGTAGAGCTGCTGAAGAAATGTTAGGAAGAAAGGAAAGAACACCTAAGAATCAATGGATAACTCAGGAGATACTAGCCATGATCGATGAACGACGAAAGTACAAGTATGCAAAAGGATGAAGAGGACAGAAAAGAATACAGTGATTAAAGAATGAAGTGGATAGAAAGTGCAGGACAGGTAAGGAGGAATGGCTGAAGGAGAAGTGCAAGGATATTGAAGGTTGTATGGTCCTAGGAAAGATAGGAGATGAATACAGGAAAACCAAGCAAACCTTAGGAGAAAGGATAACTAGGTGTATGCATATTAAGAGCTTAGGTGGAAAACCATTTAAGTGGAAAGAGGACAAGGCAGAAATATATCACGAACATATCTAACAATTGTATCACAGTAAAAGCGTAGATGATATGCTTCTGGAACAACAAGAGGCTGTTGATGCTGATGAAATGGGAGACCCAATTTTGAGGTCAGAATTTTACAGAGCTCTGAGAGACCTACATAGAAACAAGGCACCTGGAATTGATGACATTATCTCGGAATTACTGACTGCCTTTAGCGTGTAAGATGTATGAGGCAGGAGGAGTGCCATCTGGTTTTCGGCAAAATGATGTTATACATATTCCCAAAAAAGCCAGTGCTGACAATTGTGAAAACTACCTCACCCTTAGTTTAGTATCTCACTCTTAAAAATTTTTAACACACATTATTTACAGAAAAATGGAAAGACAAGTTGAAACTGAGTTGGGAGGGTATGAAATTGGCTTAAGAAAAAATGTAGGAACACGTGAAACAATCCTGACTTTACGTCTTATCTTAGAGCAGGGCCTCTCAGGGTGCATGCGCGTGGTGCATGCACTGTGCACGGTGCAAAAGACGACTTCGCTTCGTTGACCAGAGTGCAGACCCCCCACTCCTCGATTTGGAGCAATAGCGTTTACTCTCTCTTTCCTCACGTCTGTCTCGCTCGCTCCGCCTGTCTCCCTCTGCCCCACTTGCGCCGTAGCGCTCCAAATCCGGGCTGAGTTTAGCCGAGTATAGCCGAGTAGAGCCGAGCTTAGCCGAGTAGCCCAGAGACGAAGCGTTGATCCGAGTCATGCCGAGCAACACCGATGCACAGTGCACGGTGCTCTTGCGCCTCGCTCTGCACGCGTGAGATTTTGGGCGTTTGAGAGGCCCTGTCTTAGAGGATCGAATTAAGATGGATAAGCCCACGTAAATGGCATTCGTAGATCTAGAAAAAGCATTCGATAATGTTGATTGGACCAAGCTATATCGGGATCAGGCACCGAGAACGAAGAATTATCTACAATCTGTAGCCTATAGAAATCTGTCTGCAATGATAAGAATCGAGGGCTTTAAAAAAGCAGCAGCAATCCAAAAAGGAGTGAGACAGGGCTGAAGTTTATCCCCTTTCTTTTCAATGTTTACAAAGAACAGGCAGTAAATGAAATCAAATAGAAATTTAGAAAGGGAATCACAATCTAAGGCAAGGAAATCAAAATCCTGAGATTTGCCGATGATATTGTTATTTTATCTGACGCTGTATAAGATTTTTCGAAACTGATGAATGGTATGGACAGAGTTTTGGATAAGAAGTACAAGATGAAAATAAATCACTCCAAAACAAAAGTGATGGAGTGCAGTCGAACGAATTTAGGTGATGCAGATAATATTAGATTAGGAAATGAATCTTAAAGGAAGTAGATGAATATTGTTACTTGGGTAGTAAAATAACTAACGATGGCAGAAGTAAGGAGGACCTAAAATGCAGACTAGCACAAGCAAGGAAGGCCTTTCTTAAGAAAATAAATTTGCTCACTTCGAACACTGATATAGGAATTAGAAAGATGTTTTTGAAGACTTTCGTCTGGATCTTGGCATTGTATGGAAGTGAAACATGGATGATAACTTGCTCAGAAAGAAAGAGAATAGAAGCTTTTGAAAGGTGGTGTTACAGAAAAATGCTGAAGGTTAGATGGATAGATCGAATCACGAATGAAGATATACTGAATAGAATTGGTGAGAAGAGATCGGTTTGGCTAAATTGGACAAGAAGAAAGACACATCTTAAGACACCTCTGACTTGTTCAGTTGGTTTATGGGGGAAGTGTAGGCGGTAAGAACGGTTAGGGTTCTTCCTAACGTTATAGTACTTGACAGAATTCCATTACACTGATTTTGGATTTATTAATTTTCATCTTGTACTCCTTGTGCAAAAAAGTGTCCATACCATTCAGCAATTTCTCAATATTTTCCGCAGACTCAGATAAAATAACAATATCATCGGTAAATCTCAGAGTTCTGATAACATCTCTTTGAAGTGTGAATCTTTTTTACCGCTTGTTCTACATAAACATTGAAAAGGAATGGGCGTTATATTACTCAAAATGATTCTCAGATTTCTTAATTCATTCTAGGGTGCGATGTACCACCTTGGTTAATAATAATACCGAGTGCATGGCTGTGCGGTATGGGTCACGTACCTACCAGCTTGCATTCGAGAGGTAGTGGGTTCCAGTCCCACTGTCGGTAGCCCTGAAGATGGTTTTCCGTGGTTTCTCATTTTCACACCAGGCAAATGCGGGGGCTGTACCTAAATCCAGGCCACGATCGCTTCCTTACCACTCCTAGCCCATCGTCGCCATAAAACCTATGTGTGTCGATGTGACGTAAAATCAAGTTGTAAAAACTAAAATTTAAAAAAGTTATTTACATAACGTCCATTAAATTATTATGGATTTTAAAATATTCAGAATTTCATCCTTTAGGAGTTTCTTGAAGTTACAGAAGCTAAAATACGGAGGTGTCACATTTAAACACACTGAAATACCACCAACCTCACTTTTTTTTTTTGCTAGTTGTTTTACGTCGCACCGACACAGGTAGGTCTTAAAGCGACGATGGGACAGGAAAGGGCCAGGAGTGGGAAGGAAGCGGCCGTGGCCTTAATTAAGGTACAGCCCCAGCATTTGCCTGGTGTGAAAATGGGAAACCACGGAAAACCATTTTCAGGGCTGCCGACAGTGGGGTTCGAACCTACTATCTCCCGAATACTGGGCCAACTTCACTTGGAATCGAACCCGCTAATCTTTGGAATAGAGGACACTGACTAACCAGCTGCACCGTTCAGGGCGACTGGAAGTTTGATTTTAAGGCCAGATGCCATTCTTAACACCACGTGATTTTTCGGGTGAAAATTCTACGCCATAGCCATCTCGGTCGTGAGAAAATATCTAAGTTATCAATTACAGTATGTAGCAAAACTTCTCTTATAAGCGATACATTGAAATGTCATGTTTACTATGCTGGTGATTCGTATAAATAATTATCACCATGTTAGTACAGTATGTAGCCCGCTAGAAACCTGCAGCTGAACCTCGCGATCCTAATTATAACGATCTGATGTCAAGGTTGCAGAATGTGGAAGCGTTTACTTTCCATAACTCCTTGGGCTTTTATAGCTCGTGAATGCTGACCTTGCTTTACCTAGCGTTCTTTGCCACAGTGCAATCTTCCACAGCGGTATACCGTCGTATTCAATTCAGCCCCATCGCTGCAGATGGGCATGCGATTTGAGAATGTGTGCCGTGACTAATCCGCAAGGTTGCTCACCCAGCAAGAATTGCCTATATTTGGTCACGGAATTCATTACTTGCCGTATTATAAGGACAAACTGCCTCCCCAGTACCTTGAGCGTTATTAGGGATAAGTGACGTCAGCAACTCAACATCGTAATATAGAGCAAGAACTCTGACACAGTTGAGATCACTTTTCAGAGCTGAGTCTATATATGATCGTTAAGACAGATCTGGTCCGCCTCTGTGGTGTAGTGGTTAGCGTGATTAGCTGCCACCCCCGGAGGCCCGGGTTCGATTCCCGGCCCGGCTCTGCCACGAAATTTGAAAAGTGGTACGAGGGCTGGAACGGGGTCCACTCAGCCTCGGGAGGTCAACTGAGTAGAGGTGGGTTCGATTCCCACCTCAGCCATCCTGGAAGTGGTTTTCCGTGGTTTCCCACTTCTCCTCCAGGCGAATGCCGGGATGGTACCTAACTTAAGGCCACGGCCGCTTCCTTCCCTCTTCCTTGCCTATCCCTTCCAATCTTCCCATCCCTCCACAAGGCCCCTGTTCAGCATAGCAGGTGAGGCCGCCTGGGCGAGGTACTGGTCATACTCCCCAGTTGTATCCCCCGACCAAGAGTCTGAAGCTCCAGGACACTGCCCTTGAGGCGGTAGAGGTGGGATCCCTCGCTAAGTCCGAGGGAAAAACCGAACCTGGAGGGTAAACAGATGATGATGATGATGATGAAGACAGATCTGGAAGTGCGTAGCAAATGTGATACGGGCCCTCCTGCTAAAATAAAAATTCGGGCCCCCTCAAATAATATGTAGACTAAAACCTATGAATAACTTAATATCAATGTAATTACAGCCGGTAGAAATAATGCAATATATTGTCAAGTTATATGAAGAAAGGGATTATTCGTTATTGTAAGATTATTGTTTTATAGGTTTTATTTTACTGCCTCCGTGGTTTAACGGCTAAGCTGCTGAACTGTCTACCATACACGTCACGTAGATGTTTGTTCTTAACACTGCAATAGGATTCATGTTTCAGTAACTACAGAACTATACTCTGTAACCGATACCGAAGTCTCGGTTATAATAATTTATTCGATTACAACACAGAAAAATGTACGAACAAAATTAAATCAAAAATTGAAGTAAAGTTTGAACAGTATTAAATCGCACAACCGATAAGGCTATAATTAACTTCACGAAAAGAGAACTGTTTAGAAACTGAGTTGACTGATTGTTACTTCATAAACTTTTTAATTTCTTAAAAAGTTCTGGGTTTCAGTCCTGGCCATTTAGCCAGCTACGATGTTGTATATTTCTGATTATTAATTATGAATTGACAGTTTTGTGTGCTTCTCATTATTAATTGTGAATTGAACTTACACATTTAGGACGAACACAAATACCCAGCCCTCGAGCCGCAGAAATTAACCAGACGAATTTAAAATCCCCGACCCGGCCAGGAATCGAACCTGGAACCCCAGTGACCAAAAGCCCGCACGCTAACCATTTAGCCATGGAGCCGGACCTTCACAAACTTCTTATTGGCAATATACACTGTTGTCGAATAAATGTGTGTCAACAGTAAACTGTTCTGCAAAGTTTGTGCCTAATACGATCTCAGGTACACATCAACAAAGTATCATTTCTAACTAAAATGTGATATTTTAGAATAAATTTTCATTGCCGTAATTATTTTTTAATAATTTGCTGCAGGTGTATTTTGAAGAGCGTGTCGCGGTGTTACGAGAGACGGCTGCGCTGTGTTACACTCGACACAATAAACTGCTGCTAGATACAATCCAGCGGCCAAAAGAGAAAAAGAAAAAATCTATTTTGATTGATTCTACAAAATCACCCTGATCATTTCCGTACAGAGTGACATTAGGCTAGATACGTGAATAATTTTATATTTTTGCGAGGAATCTGCAGGGCCCCTTAAAGGCCCGGGCCCGCCTGCAATGCAGGCCCTAACGTTACGCCCCTGAAGTGCATCCAGTATTGAGACATACTGTACGTTTGGTGTTTTTTCCGTCACTACACTACGATACTGGAGGGGAATACACTGACTATGCACGTGAAACAGATTTTTCACGTTTTGGAAACGGATTTTTATATACATATTCTAGCTGTAAGGTTGCATTCGGAAGATGGCGAGTTCGAATACCTCTATCTGCAGTCCTGAAAATGGTTCTCCATTCCATAGTTTCCTAATTTAACGCCAGGCTAATCCTGCGACTGAACCCTCCTCGTCCGCTTCATTCCCAGTCTTAGCCCTTCCCCATCCTAGCGTTGTCAAAAACCCATCTGCGTTCGAGCGAAGTTATTACCGTATATAAACCACTTGGTTGTCCTGAAGATGGTTTTCCGTGGTTTCATATCACGTAAATGCTGCACCTGTACGTTAATATTTTTTTTTTTTTTTTTTGCTATTTGCTTTACGTCGCACCGACACAGTTAGGTCTTATGGCGACGATGGGACAGGAAAGGCCTAGGAATGGGAAGGAAGCGGCCGTAGCCTTTATGAAGGTACAGACCCAGCATTTGCCTGGTGTGAAAATGGGAAACCACGGAAAACAATCTTCAGGGCTGCCGACAGTGGGATTCGTGTAAGTTAATTAAGACCATGGCCTCTTCCTTTCCAGTCCTAGCTTTCCAAACCTACCATCACCGAAAACATATCTGAATTAGAGCGACGATAAACCATAAGCAAAAGAACAAAAACAAAACACCGCAAAACATTAAAATGAAGATAGCCCTTAGCTATAGCACTTAGATTTAGAACGCCCTTCTCTCATACCTAAGTGTGGAAGGCCCTTAACAAGGCCAAAACCAACCAATTCCCGTTACCGAACGTGGAAACCTGACTAAATTCGCTGAGACCCAATGGACATTGCCTTTACTTGAGGTATCATGGTCACTTCATTTCAAGTCCTTCATTCGTCACTGCATCAGATAACGGCCTACACGGCTAGCATATCCTGAACCCGTCCATACTACAACTTTTCGATCCTTAGTGGTGTCGACAGTCGATCCCGATCGATATTCTATTACTTGTTTTTATTTTTTGCTTTATGTCGCACTGACACAGATAGGTCTTATGGCGACGATGGGACTGGAAGTGACTAGGAGTGGGAAGGAAGCGGCCGTGGCCTTGATAATTAAGGTACAGCCCCAGCATTTGCCTGGTGTGAAAATGGCAAACCACGGAAAACCATCTTCAGGGCTGCCGACAGTGCGGTTCGAACCCAGTATCTCCCGAATACTGGATACTGGCCGCACTTAAGCGACTGCAGCTATCGAGCTCGGTATTCTATTACTTAAACCCTAGACCAGGAGACAGACATGCTACCATATTTAGGATCAATTAGCATGTGTTTGTGATCATTCTAGGCACTAGCAACCAGAGCAAAAATAAAGCGAAGTCACATCCGCACAGGTTATGAAGGCTCATGGAAGAGTTGAAGATACAAGTTTCCACTAGCCATAATTTCCGTAATGAAAAGGGTTGAATGGTGGCTTCATGACCGGCCAACTCATGCTAATTCCTGAGGTAGGATAGTGAACCCCAGATCATGTGCCTCTCCCGAAGTGGAAATCCCATATCTAAATGTTTTGACTTCGGAAATAGAATGATTTGAACAGTTTGTCCCGGAAAGCGTATTAGTTCGGACGGCATGCTTAAATGCCCGATATTTAGAAAGGTGTGTCTCGTATTGTCCCGATTTTGGTCTTTGTGATCACTACGGGTCGGAAGTTGAAGACCTATAAATTGCCTAAAAAAGACCTAAAAGTATCCAGAAAAAATCCTAATTCTGGCAAAAAGGGCGTAAAATGCTGGATTTAACGAAGCAAGTAAGAAATGAAACGAAAATTAGTGGGGGAGAGGATGCGTCTCAGCATAATCTAGCGACAGATAGGTAATGAAACAGAAGAAATTGATTTCTTCTCTATAACACACACACACACACACACACACACACACACACCACACACACACACACACACCGGGAAACATCCCGCGTGTCCACGTTTTTGATACAAAATATTCCTGTGAGCGAACCAAAACAGAAGCAATTGCGTGTACGTATTTTTCAAACCTTGCTATAATTATTATTCATTCAAGAGAGATCTTTCTGAGACAGGTAGTTTTTGTGGCTGCTGAAACGACAGAAACATTAAAGTGTGTCTTATTTTAGTAAAGTACCTTCTCGCTGAGAATGGAGTTCAGGTAAAGTCCTTGGTGTCCGAGTAAAAGCTAAAACCCTACATATTCTTTACAAGTGCATTCTTGACACAGTAGAGTCCAATAGGCTACATTCCAAAGTTTTGGCATTGTGTGCTGACAATACCAATTACAATTTTGGTGGAGCTGCTAGGAGGTATAGTATTTTACAAGCTCCAAAGAGACTTTGGTAGTGATTAACTGGTGTGCAGTCCACACTGCTTACAATAATTGTATCAGCACTGATGCCTAGTGCCTGCCATTTGACAATGAATTCAATTTTGACAGGATATTTGGACATGAGAAGTGAATAACTTAAGGAAATGTGTGACTTTGTTGAGTTCATCATAGCATATTAGGATACTGCAACACCACGTGGCTAGCACTACTATCAGCCATAGATAGGTTAATTAAAATTGAAATTAATTAAAATGTTTGACCAGAAAATTCCCAGTTGTCGTCCGACTTTTTGGCTGAACGGTCAGCGTACTGGCCTTCGGTTCTGAGGGTCCCGGATTCGATTCCCGGCCGGGTCGGGGATTTTAACCTTAATTGGTTAATTCCAATGGCACTGGGGCTGGGTGTATGTGTTGTCTTCATCATCATTTCATTCTCATTACGACACGCAGGTCGCCTACGGGAGTCAAATAGAAAGACCTGCACCTGGCGAGCCGAACCCGTCCTGGGATATCCCGGCACTAAAAGCCATACAACATTTCATTTCATTTCCCAGTTGTCATCAAGAAACATTTTCAGAATGAATCAGCAGAAGTTTGGTTGATAATTCTGCATAGTCAGATAGCGATATTTCAAAATGAAACTGTAAAGATTGAATCTCAAAAACTCTTAGTGACAACGGTGACAGCGGTGGCTGCCGTAATCAGTGATCTTAGAAACAAGTCAGTAACTAGAAAAAGGAAGTTTCTTGCCTCTTATAGTCAGAAAGACCTACAAGAAGAGGGCAGTATTGATGAAACTTTTCAAGCGAGCTGTAGCATCTTTCGACACTACTTACATTGATTATTTGGATCAGTGGAGCACTCACATCCACGACACTGGGTTCTTCTTCACAAACAACCGGAGTTGTGGTGAGATAGAGTCATCATTTGAATAAATTTTGTCCAAAAGACTTGCCTTAAAATCAGTCATAAATGATTCCGAACTGTTTGAAGTATCTTGTTTTAAGTCACATCTATCTGAAGAAAGATTTCGAGAATGGAAAGAAACAGACTCCACTATTGACGAAAAATGGAAGCAAATATTTACATACTTCAAAAGTAATAAGGTGCCACATAAAAATTTATGCAAACTGTTTGAATCATTTTTATGTTTGTAAAGTTCTAATAACCAACAGAAATATGCTTCTCAAGTATGAATTAATTATGGATTGTAGAAAAACAACAAGAACAATTGCATATAAAGACTCTGAAATGTCCCAGGTAGTGTTATTACTGCCTGGGAGACTGATGATCTCGGATCGAGTAGGGGTATTTCAGCCGCCTTGACGAAGTATACTGCAATATTTTCGAAACGTCGCACTCTGTACGGAATGTACAGAAGACAACACGGTTCAACACGGAAGAAAACTAAATAAATCAAAATAAATTCAAAATATGCGCCTAGTGTTGCCACAATTAATTATTAAGTTCCGTTACATCATTTACAGTAAATTCTTATGCTTGTAATATGGTAGTTAACTACAGTAGGTAATCTCTTCATGATTAGAGCTTGTCTGTAATGCTGCTAGTGGGATCTTGGAGGTTAATATCAAAAGGTTTCAAAATCACGGATGTTTTCCTTTAAAAATTCCGGTAGCCTTAAGCTCTGAATAATGCGTCCATATGGACTGAACATTTTCCTTAACATTTGACCTTCGTATTCTCTGCAGGTTTGTAACAATTTATTCAGTTTGTAAATGCAGAAGTACGTAAGTTGTCCTCAAACTAAGGAACCTCGCATGACATAGTATTCTCCGAACTATTATTCAACGTTTCGTAGTTGGCAGGAAGAAATTCTTCGCCTTTCTTTAAAAGCCACATCATTTCCTGTGTTTGGTCAATGTAGTTGTGACGCATGGAACGCCTTCCCTCTAAATACTCCCACCGTTTTGAGTGTTATCTCGAAGTAATCCCGTGTTCTAATCCAGGCCATATCTTTCCCTTGTACCATCAGTGTAAAATTCAAGACTTGAAAAGAACTATCAATACCTCTCAGGTTTACTTGTCAAGTCACTTGCAATATTTGAGAAGTCTTGAAAGTGAATTAGAACATGTTCTAATCGGTCAAAGAATTCACAAGTCTTTGACAGAACTGACCGATGGAATTGGACTATCAACGTTGCGCCCTAGGCCACTAGGCATGTTGAGATTATTGGGAATCAAAACAACAAAAATGGCTTCGTCTTCATGGTCAAGGGATGTTGTTTGTGCATTAATTGCTAAATATGAGGCACATCCCTGCTTATATTCAGTTGACGCTGTAGAGCAGGGCCTCTCAAACGCCCAAACTCTCACGCGTGCAGAGCGAGGTGCATAGGCTCTGTGCACTGTGCATCGGTACGCTTCGCCTCAACTCGGCTTGACTCGGATGGTGTAGTGTGCTGAGAGCGACGAAGCGTTTGGTGGAAGACGACGTGTTTATCAGTGAAATAGACAAGCGCACGACAACAACATAATAATGGAGCAACCTGTTTCGAAGAAAGCAAAGACTTCCGAAAGTCCATTTCAATCGAACTGGGAACTTTCGTATTTTTTTTGTTGTTTGTTTGTCGTGACGATAACGCCAAATGCTTAATCTGTGGGACGATAATTACGTGCGTAAGAAAATCATCTATTGAAAGACACTACAACAGACTACATTCGGAAAATTATTGTGAAATTATAGGAGACGTCAGAGAGAAAGAATTAAGGAAGTTGAAACAGCTTGAAGAAGAGCATTCTATATCCACAAATGAGTTTTGTTCCAGTACTGTAGCATTTTCATTTTGGTTACGGGTTCTGCATTTTTTAAAAATTATGTTTACATTCCTCTCAAACATGTATGTGTATTTCTAATTCACTTTTTTATTTTTTTTAATAACACTGGTAACCTTGTCCCATACAACTGTGCGTCTCCGCTCACCACACGTAAACATTTCGCAGTGGGGGAGAAACAGCAGTGAAGGTGAGGAACGCGGAGACAGGCCGAACGGGGAGACAGGTGTAGGGAGAGAGGAGTGGGGGGTCTGCACTCTGGTCAACCAAGCGAAGTCGTCTTTTGCACCGTGCACAGTGCATGCACCACGCGCATGCACCCTGAGAGGCCCTGTCATAAAGTGTAATTGATTAGCAGGATATTTTAATTAATGCACCGAGCTCGATAGCTGCAGTTGCTTATGTGCGGCCAGTATGCAGTATTCGGGAGATAGTGGGTTCGAACCCCACTGTCGGCAGCCCTGAAGATGATTTTCCGTGGTTTCCCATTTTCACACCACGCAAATGCTGGGGCTGTACCTTAATTAAGGCCACGGACGCTTCCTTCCCACTCCTAGCCCTTTCCTGTCCCATCGTCGCTGTAAGGCAAATCTGTGTCGGTGCGACATAAAGCAACTAGCAAAAAAAAAAAAAAAATGCAGTAAAAGTCTAAAAATTGGGTGGTTAAGTGTAAGAGTTAAAGAGCCCTAACTTCACAACTTCATAAATAAATAAATAGATAAATAAATGTCCGCCTCTGTGGTGTAGTGGTTAGCGTGATTAGCTGCCACCCCCCGGAGGCCCGGGTTCGATTCCCGGCTCTGCCACGAAATTTGAAAAGTGGTACGAGGGCTGGAACGGGGTCCACTCAGCCTCGGGAGGTCAACTAAGTAGAGGTGGGTTCGATTCCCACCTCAGCCATCCTGGAAGTGGTTTTCCGTGGTTTCCCACTTCTCCTCCAGGCGAATGCCGGGATGGCACCTAACTTAAGGCCACGGCCGCTTCCTTCCCTCTTCCTTGCCTATCCCTTCCAATCTTCCCATCCCTCCACAAGGCCCCTGTTCAGCATAGCAGGTGAGGCTGCCTGGGCGAGGTACTGGTCATATTCCCCAGTTGTATCTCCCGACCAAGAGTCTGAAGCTCCAGGACACTGCCCTTGAGGTGGTAGAGGTGGGATCCCTCGCTAAGTTCGAGGGAAAAACCGAACCTGGAGGGTAAACAGATGATGATGATGATGAAATAAATAAATAAATAAATAAATAAATAAATAAATAAATAAATAAATAAATAAATAAATACGTAACTGGAGTAAGTGTGGATAAACCACTGTTAGGACAGCCGCCATCCTCAACCTCGGTTCACAAGGCAAGTCTTTGCACGCACCGCCATGCAGGTGAAGTAAGGGCTCTCTCTTCTAATCGGGCTGTACATCCAGGATGTTCTGGGCAGACATGACGGCGCGGTGACATCACTGCTGAGCTCACCTTGTAAAGGGAATAGCGGTTTGCCGGGTCTCTCCTCTCTACCCCACTTCCCCTCCAGCAAGCGAGTGTGACAACTTGTACAGTCTCAAATCTGTGTTCTCCTGGCTAATGCATACGTATTTGTCAAAAATATTCAGCGGTCGACAACAGCTATAGATGGATGAGGTCTAGGCCAGGGATGGCAAACCTTTGCCGCCTAGGGTGTCAATTAAGGTCTTATGTATTACATTTTACTGCCTAGTGTGCCGCTGGTTATTTTCCTTTAAAATCATAATGAACCCCTTCATTTCACTGTTATCTATTAGATTGCATTGGTAGCATAAATCCACGACTGAGTGTTTCATGATTTTAGTTTGCAAACATCATTAAAAATTACATTTTAAAAACAGGTACAATTTAAGAAAGGGGGCTGCCTGGCCGAGGCGGCAAAGGCGTACTCGGTTCGCCCGGAAGGACGTGGGTTCGAATCACCGTCAGGAAGTCGTAAAATTTACGAAACGAGATTTCCACTTCCGGAGGTGCACATGGCCCTGAAATCTACTCAGCCTACACAAAAAATGAGTACCAGGCGGCCGGGCGTAGAGTTAACCCCTCTACCCCATCAAGTGCCGAGGTTACGGATAGTGAAAGCGCTTATCTTCCACCCCTCCACGGGCCTTCATGGCCTGTACGGAGATGACTTTGCTTTGCTTTTTACATTTTGAGAATAAGGTAGGCCTATATTTTCGCTTTAACGTACCCGTCCAGATATCTCTGTTGAGACATAGTGTTGACAGCGCGTTATGACTTCTGGTATTGGCTAGAATACTATTGGCTTTAGGTCACACTAACTACATTTTTATAGTTTTTCGAGAAGCCGATGATCCGGAATTTTGTACAACAGGAGTTCTTTTACGTGCCAGTAAATCTACCGACACGAGGCTGTCGTACTTGAGACACACACCTTTATTAAAGCGTAATGTTAAAATATGATATATTGCTAGATTTTCGACCTATTTATCATCATCATGATCTGTTTACCCTCCAGGTTCGGCTTTTCCCTCGGACTCAGCGAGGGATCCCACCTCTACCGCCTCAAGGGCAGTGTCCTGGAGCTTCAGACTCTTGGTCGGGGATACAACTGGGGAGAATGACCAGTACCTCGCCAAGGCGGCCTGCTATGCTGAACAGGGGCCTTGTGGAGGGATGGGAAGATTGGAAGGGATAGACAAGGAAGAGGGAAGGAAGCGGCCGTGGCCTTAAGTTAGGTACCATCCCGGCATTCGCCTGGAGGAGAAGTGGGAAACCACGGAAAACCACTTCGAGGATGGCTGAGGTGGGAATCGAACCCACCTCTACTCAGTTGACCTCCCGAGGCTGAGTGGACCCCGTTCCAGCCCTCGTACCACTTTTCAAATTTTCGTGGCAGAGCCGGGAATCGAACCCGGACCTCCGGGGGTGGCAGCTAATCACGCTAACCACTACACCACAGAGGCGGACGACCTATTTATCACAGGTTAAAAACTTTAAAATATGTCTGACGTGCCACAGAAGTCACCTACCAGTAGTGTCATAGGTTCGCCATCCCTGGTCTAGACAGTCTGATGGTATCATCATCATCCTCATCATCATCATCATCATCATCTGTTTACCCTCCAGGTTCGGTTTTTCCCTCGGACTTAGCGAGGGATCCCACCTCTACCGCCTCAAGGGCAGTGTCCTGGAGCTTCAGACTCTTGGTCGGGGAATACAACTGGGGAGTATGACCAGTACCTCGCCCAGGCGGCCTCACCTGCTATGCTGAACAGGGGCCTTGTGGAGGGATGGGAAGATTGGAAGGGATAGGCAAGGAAGAGGGAAGGAAGCGGCCGTGGCCTTAAGTTAGGTACCATCCCGGCATTCGCCTGGAGGAGAAGTGGGAAACCACGGAAAACCACTTCCAGGATGGCTGAGGTGGGAATCGAACCCACCCCTACTCAGTTGACCTCCCGAGACTGAGTGGACCCCGTTCCAGCCCTCGTACCACTTTTCAAATTTCGTGGCAGAGCCGGGAATCGAATCCGGGCCTCCGGGGGTGGCAGCTAATCACGCTAACCACTACACCACAGAGGCGGACGTCATCATCATCCTTCTGTCCAGATATCTCTGTTGAGACATAGTGTTGACAGCGCGTTATGACTTCTGGTATTGGCTAGAATACTATTGGCTTTAGGTCACACTAACTACATTTTTATAGTTTTTCGAGAAGCCGATGATCCGGAATTTTGTCCAACAGGAGTTCTTTTACGTGCCAGTAAATCTACCGACACGAGGCTGTCGTACTTGAGCACCTTCAAATATCTCCGGACTGACCTACTCGTCACCACCGATTTCGCTCAAATTTATAGAACATGCAGGGCTTGGCTAGAAATGAAAGTACCCGAAGTGGGAACTCCAGATGGCCAAGCGTATAGAAAATAAAAATAAAAATAAAAATGTTGACGCGGCTCTCGCACCGTAT
This sequence comes from Anabrus simplex, assembly GCF_040414725.1. Taxonomy (NCBI): domain Eukaryota; kingdom Metazoa; phylum Arthropoda; class Insecta; order Orthoptera; family Tettigoniidae; genus Anabrus; species Anabrus simplex. The sequence continues at coordinate 1,050,475,535 of NC_090266.1, forward strand.
AAGTCACTTACGTTAACTCGCACGTCGGGCAATTGTTGGCGTAGCGGTAATAGCTCGGACGGGTAATTCGATGGTCGTGGGTTCGACTCTCCGTGTGGAGACTGTTTTTTTCTGTCAAAATTTATCTTATTCATTTTCCAATTACGCAAAGAGGTGAATAATTCATTTCATTTATTTATACGCAAAAGGCATAGAAATGGTAAAAAATTGGGATTTCATTGTCATTGTCTACCTGCACCAGGAATCTATTGTTTGTGTACAGCCGCCAGGAGCAATTTTCACTTGTCAGAAGAAAACGAATTTACAGCGAAACGACTATTCACGTTTATGGCACATTCCCCAAGGAGGCAGACAGCCAATAAAGGAGAAAAAAAGAAGAATTCCTGTTTGAACACGTCGGGAATGTTCGCAACTCCAAATTTTCTACAACTGTGCGCTCATTAAAGAAAATGACGTCCTATATGCCTTTTGCACAAGTAAAATAAATTAAAATAAATTAATAATATAAAAATTGAGGAAAATATTTTCCACGCGGGGAGTCCAATCCACGACCATCGAATTACTATTCCAAGCTCTTACCGCTGTGCCAACTACTGCTCGGCGTGCGTACTAACGTAAGTGGTTTATACGGTGCGTAAGCAGCGTTAACATTTTTATTTTTATTTTTATTTTTTATTTTTTTTTTTTTTTTTTTTTTTTTTTAGTCCGCCTCCGTGGTGTAGTGGTTAGCGTGATTAGCTGCCACCCCTGGAGGTCCGGGTTCGATTCCCGGCTCTGCCACGAAATTTGAAAAGTGGTACGAGGGCTGGAACGGGGTCCACTCAGCCTCGGGAGGTCAACTGAGTAGAGGTGGGTTCGATTCCCACCTCAGCCATCCTAGAAGTGGTTTTCCGTGGTTTCCCACTTCTCCTTCAGGCAAATGCCGGGATGGTACCTAACTGAAGGCCACGGCCGCTTCCTTCCCCCTTCCTTGCCTGTCCCATCCAATCTTCCCATCCCACCGCAAGGCCCCTGTTCCGCATAGCAGGTGAGGCCGCCTGGGCGAGGTACTGGTCATTCTCCCCAGTTGTATCCCCCGACCCAAAGTCTGAAGCTCCAGGACACTGCCCTTGAGGCGGTAGAGGTGGGATCCCACGCTTAGTCCGTGGGAAAAACCGACCCTGGAGGGTAAACAGATGATGATGATGATGATTTTTATTTTTATTTTTATTTTATTTTTATTTTTATTTTTATCATCATCATCTGTTTACCCTCCAGGTTCGGTTTTTCCCTCGGACTTAGCGAGGGATCCCACCTCTACCGCCTCAAGGGCAGTGTCCTGGAGCTTCAGAATCTTGGTCGGGGGATACAACTGGGGAGTATGCCCAGTACCTCGCCCAGGCGGCCTCACCTGCTATGCTGAACAGGGGCCTTGTGGAGGGATGGGAAGATTGGAAGGGATAGGCAAGGAAGAGGGAAGGAAGCGGCCGTGGCCTTAAGTTAGGTACCATCCCGGCATTCGCCTGGAGGAGAAGTGGGAAACCACGGAAAACCACTTCCAGGATGGCTGAGGTGGGAATCGAACCCACCTCTACTCAGTTGACCTCCCGAGGCTGAGTGGACCCCGTTCCAGCCCTCGTACCACTTTTCAAATTTCGTAGCGGAGCCGGGAATCGAACCCGGGCCTCCGGGGGTGGCAGGTAATCACGCTAACCACTACACCACAGAGGCGGACATTTTTATTTTTATTTTTATTTTTATTTTTATTTTTATTTTTATTTTTATTTTTATTTTTATTTTTATTTTTATTTTTATTTTCTATACGCTTGGTCATCTGGAGTTCCCACTTCGGGTACTTTCATTTCTAGCCAAGCCCTGCATGTTCTATAGATTTGAGCGAAATCGGTGGTGAGGAGTAGGGAATGTCCCCTTGTGAGCCAGAATCAGACCTGTCAAGTTGGGGTCAGATGGCCAGTGCCTCAACCGTCTGAGCTACTCATCCCATTGTTATTATTATTATTATTATTATTATTATTATTATTATTATTATTATTATTATTATTATTAGGCAGATGTTGGTGCTTATGCTAAACGAGCATATTCTCTTTCGTATTTCAAGAAACAATGATACCGTATTTTCAGCTGCAGAAACTTATTGAGATCTGTGTTTGTTTGCCAGCGAATAATGCTCTTGTTGAGAGGGTTTTCTCGGCTATGAACATGACGTGTTTTCGTCAATGATCACGATTGTGTGAATACAGTAAAATCAGTGCTGATTATCAACACGAACTTTCTAATGACGAGTCAATAATTTGCAAAAAAAAAAAAAAAAAAAAAACAGAATACAGAATATCCATTGATCGGAAGAACATGTGTGGTCAGAACAATGTATATTTTTTCAATCTTGTGGTAATTTCAGTTAGGCCTAATATAGTGATGAGATTCCGCCTGTTCCTGTTGAAAACATTTTTAGCATACACAGTAGGGGCCTGCAAACTACGAAAAACGTAAAATTATTCAATTTCCTCAATTGTGCCGAAAGTTGAAGGGCAAAATTGTGAGTCTTGGATAGCTCTATCATTGCAGGTTATAAACTTCATTTTCCTTGTCCGTATTGAAGATCTACTTGTGATACAATTCTTTTAGGTTTGCTAATTGCCACCTTTTCAATACAATAAAAGTATATTACAAACTTACATATTTATTATGATGTTTACATGGTACATGTTTCGCTCCTTTTCGTGAGCATCATCAGCCAAACTATCATTAATCTAAGATTGTGTAAGATTATAAAACAATTCTATTGGTTCAAGGTTACTCTTATAAAACTAATTGACAATCTTGTAACATTTTAAAAGTCATACAACAATAAAATTATGTCTTAAGTTAACACTTTTTGTCTAAAATCTTCTTCAGTCCAAACATTTTATCGCCGAAACTCATCCGGTGAACATCTTTTAAAATTGTTTAAAAATAAGAATAAAATAAAAAAATAAAAAATTGAAATCTGGCTAGTTGTGTTGGTTCCCGTTGCTTAACTTGTATAATTATCATTAAAACTTCATAACAGTATTGAATATTTTCTGCAATTGATAATTGTCGTTATGGTCGATAGATTTGTTCTCGTTGCTGGAGTAACATTTATAAAATGTATTTATATTAATTTATATTATCAATGGGGTAAAATTGTTCATGAACAAACTTGTTGATAAAACACTTTTTGATGTGATATTGGATTTAAAATGTTCTCGAACGTTCCATAATGGCTCGTTGGTGTATCTGTAATGAAAGATAAAAATTATATGTTTATGGTTTTGATTATGTTTCTGTATAACATCTTATTGGAAGAATTGTCACTTACTTTCCTTTCTGCTTCGTAATTGTTTGGTGTTACTCCTAGCCTCTTGAGAACTACTTGTTATCCTGTTTGCACTTCTTGTGTTGTATGAGTGAGTGTGGATGAGTTTACGTTTTGGCGGGGAGTGGAAAGGGGAAGTTAAGGTAGGCGGCGCATTGGTAGCTGCAGTAGACTGTGGAGGGGATAGTCTAGGGGAAGTGAGGGGAGGAGTTGAGTTTGTTTGTGTCAATAAGCCATTAACTTTTATCGGATTAAAATGTTTATAGAATTTATTTATATCTGATTTGAGTATTTGTATTATTTCCGGTAATTGTAATAAGATGGGATTCTTTATTTCTATTTCGTCATTTAGGTTTTTATTTTTATTGTATTGTTGATCTAAATGAATGTGTATGTTTTCCAATTCCGTCATTTCTTTTCCTTTTTCTACTCTTCTTAAGATTTTTAAATCCCTTTCAATAGTTGTAAAACTGTGTCCAGTTTCTTGCATGTGTGTACTCATTGCAGAATGTTTCCTGTGTTTGGCTGCATTTACATGTTCTAGATATCTTATTATAAAGCTTCGGCCAGTCTGGCCAACGTATGAAAAATTGCACTCTGCGCACGTGAGCCTATATATTCCAGATCCTTGGTATTGATTACTATTTGTATTAACTTTATTGTGGTTGAAGAAAACGTTTCGGTTCGTGTTTTGGGTCTTGAAAGCAATGTTGATATTTTGTTTTTTGATAGTATTAGTGATTTGGTATATAGCTGGGTTAGTAAATGTGAAAGTAGCAAATTTGGATTTTTTATTTTTATCTGGTACAAGATTAGTGGCCAATTTTATTTTCACCTTATTAATGATTTTGTTAATCATATCTATTTTGTAACCGTTATTGAGTGCTAGATCTTTTATAAAATCAAGTTCTTTCTTTAAATTCTTGTTTGTTAGTGGAATTTTTATGGCTCTGTAAACCAAACTCAAAAATGCTGCCTGTTTGTGAGAGTTGGGGTGGAGTGACTCGTTTTTGATCGTTACAGGAGTAAAAGTCGGTTTTCTATAAATCTGGAAATCAAATTTGTTTCCTGCTCTCTTTACATTTATATCCAGGAAACTTAATGAATTGTTCCTTTCATCTTCCTTAGTGAATTTTATATTACTGTCTAATTTATTTAAGAAATCCAAAATATTATCACTATTGTTCAGTTTACTGTCTATTATAACAAACGTGTCATCCACGTATCTCAGCCAAAAGTTTAGTCCATCTATGTTATTTAAAATTTTAACGTGTTCTAAATGATCCATATAAATGTTAGCTAGTATACCTGATGCAGGGTCACCCATTCCTAAGCACATTTGCTGATATATCATTTGATTAAATGTGAAGTAATTATTATTTAAAGTAAATCTTAATACATTTATGAATTCTTCTATTTCACACTTACTTAATTTACTATGATTGAATAAATTTATTTTGATTATATTAATGGTTTCGTTGATCGGTATGCAGGGGTACATGTTAGTTATATCATATGAACACATTTTATGATGTGGTTGCAGTTCGAATTTATTTAGTTTATCACAGAATTCTATTGAATTATTAATTGTAGAATTATTGTAAAATTTATAGTGCTTTTTCAAAAATGATGTATAAATTTAGAGGTCTTATATGTTGGGCTATTCATGCAGTTAATTATAGGTTGCATAGGTAGAAAAATGTCCACACCGAATGTAGTTACAACGGCTTAAGTGAAATGAAATGAAATGAAATGGCGTATGGCTTTTAGTGCCGGGAGTGTCCGAGGACATGTTCTGCTCGCCAGGTGCAGGTCTTTAGATTTGACGCCAGTAACTGACCTGCGCGTCGTGATGGGGATGAAATTATGATGAAGACGACATATACACCCAGCCCCCGTGCCAGCGAAATTAACCAATGACGGGAGCCCTGTGACCAAAGGCCAGCACGCTAACCATTTAGCCATAGAGCCGGACGGCTTAAGTGAAACTCTGCATTGACTCACATTAGCGTTCGTAGTGATGCTTAAGTGAAACAATGCATTGACTCAGATTAGCGCTCGTAGTGGTGCTTATGTGAAACAATGCATTGACTCAGATTAGCGCTCGTAGTGGTGCTTATGTGAAACAATGCATTGACTCAGATTAGCGCTCGTAGTGGTGCTTATGTGAAACAACGCATTGACTCACATTAACGCTCGCAGTGGTACTTATGTAAAACAATGCATTGACTCAGATTAGCCCTCAAAGTGGTGCTTAAGTGAAACAATGCATTGACCTACATTAGCGCTCGTAGTGGTGCTTAAGTGAAACTCTGCATTGATTCACATTAGCGCTCGTAGTGGTGCTTAAGTGAAACAATGCATTGACTCACATTAACGCTCATAGTGGTGCTTAAGTGAAACTCTGCATTGATTCACATTAGCGCTCGTAGTGGTGCTTAAGTGAAACAATGCATTGACTCACGTCAACGCTCGTAGTGGTAGAAAAAGGCAAACTGCTAATTTAATCGACCGGATAACGATGATTAAGAAAAGGAATGCCATTTTTAGGAATAAACAAAGAATACATTCTCATATTTTATTATATTTTATTCACCTAAAATTCGTAGCTCATATCGCTAGGATGTTTTCAACATTGAGTTGCTTGCCTGAAGGGCTGGAACTGGGCTAGAACTGTCTTTTGACACAGGCCAGGACAAAATGTGTCTTCCACCGAAGTCTCAGTCTCATTTATGGCTGTGACAGAACTGGAAGCTGCTGGGGTATGGCTTGTGCTGAGTAATAATATTCAGGTCAAGACTAGTGCATCTGAATGCTATGAACGGTGCTACTAATGGACCAGTCGTGCTGCAATAGCACTTTCTGGCTCAATAGGTGAGCCATGGCAAGCTCCTCATCATCTCTTGTAGACCACATCATAGTGCCACCATTGGTTTTTGAAGTTTATCCTTAACCACATAAACTTTGGTGGTGCTGTTTGAGGATCCAATCAGCCTGTGGGCTGTAGACTAACAGACAGTGATACAATTATAGGTAATTCGCTGTATTTTTGTGTATAATTACGGTGGTAATTCCACCTAGCGGAGACGTGTGACAGCAGAAGAGACAGAGCACACCTCAACTAACATCGACAGTCAGTAAGTCAGGTGCTTGTGACATTGTAGACCATCACATTTCATTTTCTTCCGGTTCAGTGACATTAAAACATTCGAGACCCAGAATTCCAGTTCGCTTTTTTTATGACGAATGAATGATATTTCCATATCAGTGATGCTCGTCTTTGATGGACTTCGCAATAAAATATTAAATTCCTGAATATTTCCGTTCTTATATATCGTTCGGAAAAAAATTAGCAGACACAAAATATTGAAAAATAGATTTTCTATCATTTTTGCTATACACTGTTTAGATAGAATGAATATTTCTGGTGATATCCTTTTTGCTAGCTTGTGAAAATGTAATAATCGCGAATATTTCCATTATCAATCAATCAATCAATCAATCAATCAATCAATCAATCAATCAATAATGACCTGCATTTAGGGCTGTTGCCCGGGTGGCAGATTCCCTATCAATTGTTACCTAGCTTTTCTTAAACGTTTTCAAAGAACTTGGAAATTCATCGAACATTTCCCTTGGTAATTTATTCCAATCTCTTACTCATCGTCCTATAAATGAATATTTACCCCAGTCTGTCCCCTTGAATCCTAACTTTATCTTCACATTATGATCTTCCCTACTTTTAAAATCTTCACTCAAGTTTATTTGTCTATTTACGTCATTCCACGTCAACTCTCCACTGACAGGTCGAAACATACCGCATAGTCGAACATATATTCTCCTTACTCCCTAGTCTTCCCAGCCCAAAGTTTGCAACTTTTTCGTAACACTACTCCTTTGTCGGAAATCACCCAGAACAATTCGTGCTGCTTTGCTTTGAATCTTTTCCTATTCGCGAATCAAGTAGTCCTGGTGAAGGTCCCACACACTGCAGTCTTACCAGAGACTTATACGCCCTCTCCTTCACATTGTTATTATTATTATCATTATTATTGTTCCGGGGATTCTTTGGAACGCAGAGGTGTAAGAAGGTGCGGGCATGAATGGCTGGATAGAGAAACGATCAAATTTTAATTTAAATTCTAAAATTTGAAATTTTATTACTCTCCTAGTTTTTTGTCGTTTCAGATTTTAAACTTTGTTAAACAATAACAAATAACAATAGGACAAAGATTAGCTCGTGAGATCGAGAAACGGTACTAGGGCAGACTAGAACAACTAGACAACACCGATTTAACAAAATGAGCTTGAAACTCGCAAGTTACAAATTGTACAAGAGCACCATTGTTCCCTTCTATAACTCCACAAGGAGACTGAGCTCTAAAATACACTACATTCAAAAAGGACCGTCTTTGTCTCACATACAAATTTCTCTCTACAGAAGACTACTCTCCAATATATGCAAGATTCCAACCTTTCAAAGGCACAATTCAACTATTACATAAGGTAAGCAAGAAATAGTTTCCACTGTCTTACTCGCTCGACAGTCTACATTGCATTAAATAGGAACTGGAATAAGAATATTTAACAGGGGCATTCTACCTGGCCTTAGTAAAAAGGAAAGGTTAAAGTTTTTGCCCGAAAATCAAAATATTAAGAGGCGAACTCTTGCACTCCTTTGAAATACACTTGAAAAATCCCTAAAACCCCACTTGGGCTGATGGCCCTAAGTTACAGAGGTGACTAGATGGAGAGAAAGTTTAAATTACAAAGAAAAGACAAATTTTAAAGTTTACGAAATCATAGTGACCTCAAGACCAAGTTGAAGGGGAAGACAAGAGGGTTCCCACTCTTTATTCCCTAAGTTAGGTCAAGGTCTTGAACCAGATTGAAAATTTACATTGCAAGATTACATTAAGAAAGAATTTTGGAACCTTCCCCTCGAGTTAGCTTTCAGAGCTGGTGGACCTTCCGGAGATGGACGAGGCAAGCCCTCCCCTGCCTCCTCTACTGCTGGACTGGAGCGATCGAAAAAAGACAACATCGCCCAAAAGGCCCCAGCTTTTATAGCGGAGAGGAAGTTTTCAGAATTCTCTGGGCGAAAGCCCCGAACACACCCACAATTCCCATTGGATAATCAAATCAATACAAAAAAAACCCTGATTTGGTCGAACATTTAGAAGATGAAAAAAGGGATAGCAGTGCTAGTAACTTAAGAACACAAAAACGAATTTACAACACTTCAGTGCAGAAAACCACAAAATTACACATTTCTTAGAAAATTAAATGTCCATCCTCTCACCAGAGGGAGCACATAGATCGACAGTAGAGACATCTGATGATAAACGTCCAAACTTCTTCCAATAGAAGTTGCACAGTTCGTATTACAGATGGCCTTTTAAAAGGCACTTAGTTTGAATGTACGGAGTTGGTGTAACTTCGGTAAAATTATTATTATTATTATTTGCAAGATAAAATGGCATAAAATATAAAAGATGGGGAACTACATTGTACACAACTTTTATAATTTATAATTTTTAGATAATGCTAAAATTAACGGAATATTTGACATTTCCTGCTTGGTCACTACTTCATCATCATTTCATCCTCATCACGATGCGCAGGTTGCCTACGGATGTCAAATCAAAAGACCTGCACCTGGCGAGCCAAATTTCTCCTCGGACACTCCCGGCACTAAAAGCCATACGCCATTCCACTTCACTTCGCCACTGCGTACGAATCAACTGATACAAATCCTACAGCATCCTCCGGATATCCATGAACTTAAATACCGGTTTTTCAAGAATTTTTTTCACGTTGTTTTCCCGTGATTTTAAGACAAACATCCTGGCAGGTAGATACAAAACTGGAACTCAACCTATTTTCGAATATGTTTACCTATCCCGAGATAAATACGCAGTATGAAGCCAAAATTTGATTGAACAGGCAAAATTATGTTATTTATATCGATAATTGTTAATGATGATATTAGCAAGTACGTCGACAATAGCAGCAGAAACAACAATAATAAAATAACCGGCAATGTGAATGTATACATCGTAGTGCTTAGCTGACAAGCGTACCTGCATTTCAGGTAAAAATCTGGAAACCTTAGGCTATATAAAGTTTGTTATTTCATCAACCTCTCTGCGTCTCTTCTTCGGCTTTGCCAACTGTGCTGCGAGGGATTCTAGTAACGCATTTCCTTATGCAGCCAGTCCGTCTGATGAAGTATGACTTGTCGGGTCGATTGGTGTGTGATATTATCTTCTGATTCAATGACGAAATCAACAGAAAACTACCTCATTTTTTATTTCCCTCCTACCGGGCTGAATGAGTCGGACAGTAGTGTCTTGACTGGCTGGTTCGGGTAATATTTGGAGGTGCTCAATACGTCAGCCTTGTGTCGTTAAATTTATAAATGTATTGGCAGGCAAATGAACACCTGCAACACAAAATTACGGCAAAAATTAAATTATTATTATCATTACTAATATCATTATTATTATTATTAATATTATTGTTACCGTGTTTGCGTGGAGCAGAGAAGTGAAAGAAGGTGCTGGCTTGAATGGATCTATCTACGACAGTCAAAGATTAATTTAAAACTTTACCGGGCGAGTTGGCCGTGCGCGTAGAGGCGCGCGGCTGTGTGCTTGCATCCGGGAGATAGTAGGTTCGAATCCCACTATCGGCAGCCCTGAAGATGGTTTTCCGTGGTTTCCCATTTTCACACCAGGCAAATGCTGGGGCTGTACCTAAATTAAGGCCACGGCCGCTTCCTTCCAACTCCTAGGCCTTTCCCATCCTATCGTCGCCATAAGACCTATCTGTGTCGGTGCGACGTAAAGCCCCTAGCAAAAAAATAATTTAAAACTTTAACAATAAAGGTTATATTTCTTTTGACAACAATTCGCTTGGCGACAAAACAAGATTTCAGGTACAGAGCTAGTTTGGTACAATGTAGAAAAAGAATAACCAAGAAATGATCAGCTAGAATTTGAGCTTCAAGCCCCCAATTTACAAAGTCCCTAAATCACAACAGTTGCGCTTAGTTTGATACTCAAGGAGACGAGTCTCCCAATTTAAATCACACAATTTTCAAGTGCACCTTTTGCTCCATAAGTTACAAGTTACGGCCCTCCAAAGGCACCATTCAATATTCACACAAATCTCTTTTACATTACAAGAAAGAGCTTCAATGCTCTGTAATTTTACATAGAATACTGCGCTCCAATACCCTTACCGCCTAATCAAGGCAACATTTAACTTTTACATTTGTGATTAGAGCGTCTTTGCTCGACAAAATGTACACTTTCTGGCCTCTCTGCATTTAACAAGACCGTATTAGGTGTTTTTAATAGAAGAAATAATACAGGGGTATCGAGTACCCATTCTACCGGGCCTTTGTGGAAAGCAACTGGTTCATTTACTGGCCCAAAAATCAAAAATGTATGGAGGCACAAACTTGCGCTCCTTGAAATCAAAGATTAAAACCCTACTTGGGCTTGTGGCCCGACGTTACAGAGGCTAATCCCAAATTACTGAGGTGACTAGATGGACAAGATAATTACAATTTACAAAAGTGAAAACAGTTACAAAATCGTAGTCACCTTCAAATTAAACTGAAGGGGATTTCGAAAGGGTAAAGCGCTCTCTATCTCCGGATTTCAGTTAAGTACTCTTGACTTACTTAAACTTTTACATGAGAAGAAAGAAAAGTTCACATGTTAGGAAATTTACGGGTACATTATTAAAGATAGGAAACCTTCCCCACGAGTTAGCTTGCAGAGATAACGACTGAGTTAGAAAAATGGTGGCCATTACCTTAGCTGATGTTCTGCTTGCCGATGGATGAGGCCTCCGTCTCCTTTCTTAACACACACACTCAGTAACAAGACGATCAATCAGCCAAGTTAACTCGAAAAGGCGTCAGCTTTTACACCCGAAAGGAAGGTTCGAGAAGGCTCTGGACTAAGACCAGACACACCCTCTCATTTTATTGAACAATTGAAAGGTTACAAGAAGCATGTAATTGGAAGAAAAATAAATACATGAATGTTTCTATTGGTTGAGATCCCAAGTTGGCGGGAAGAGCTAGAAGTGTTGTAACCTTAGAAATATCAAAGAAAGAATAATCGATTCAGTTTAGAAAACCTATAAATACAAAATTTCTTTACATTTTTAGTAGTTCCACTTTACACCAGAGTGCATGCCATCAATTTTGATTAGAGACATCTATGGAGATAAGTCCAAACTTCTTGAATTTGTTGTCGCAAACTTTGTGCTAGATAGTGTTCTTCAAGGCGCTTCATTTAAATGCACGGGATGAGGTGTACCTCCCTGTACAATTATTATTAATATTCAGTCTCCAAGCCCTTGAAAATCCACTAAGTTCCTCTCTTGGTCTACATAACTTCACTGTGGTCTCTTGTGCTTCTGCTCCATCATTTCTTACCTCGAAATTCGATATACCCATCGTTTCCGGGGACATCCTGTACTTCTGTTATCCTCCATGTATCATATATACCATTTTCTCCTCCATTCCCTCCATATGACACCGGGCATTCAATCTTCTTAGGTCCCTGTTCAAACGACATTGGCGACACCTTGATATCAGCACATTTTCCCAGAAAAAAGAACCACCATTTGAAATTTTGAGAAAATTTCGAGAATAGATGACAGCTATTACATGACTATTTCAAATTTGTGGATCGGAGTGCAAATAACAATAAGGTTTAAAATCCTTTCGACTACTCTTGGTTTTATGGGACGCTACAGTGCAAGAATTTTCACCTCAGAGGAGGTGTATTAACGTACAAGTAAATCTCCCGGCATGGGGAATGCACGAGATGATTCAGAACTTCACACTAAGTAGCCTACCATCTTTCGATATTCCTGAAATTAGACTGTTGCTTTCGTTGCATAATGTAGGTATTAGAGAGCACGTTTTTCACAAGGTTTGAATATTGTGGTTTAGAAATTTAACAGTATGTCGTGTTTTGTATGAGTGTGGCACATGTTCGACTCCTTGACTGAATGGTCTTACTAGCGGGCTTCGGTTTAGGCCCCTATTCACCAGTGCGAGTAAAAGCTTTCATACCGAGCTCGATAGCTGCAGTCGCTTATGTGCGGCCAGTATCCAGTATTCGGGAGATAGTAGGTTCGAACCCCACTGTCGGCAGCCCTGAAAATGGTTTTCCGTGGTTTCCCATTTTCACACCAGGCAAATGCTGGGGCTGTACCTTAATTAAGGCCACGGCCGCTTCCTTCCCACTCCTAGCCCTTTCCTGTCCCATCGTCGACATAAGACCTATCTGTGTCGGTGCGACGTAAAAGAACTAGCAAAAAAAGAAAAGCTTTCATCATGGTTTACAGCTAAGAAAACCGAGATATATTTACATTTCTATTCACCAACAACATCTCGGATAACGGTTATTATCTCGGTTTAAAATTTTACCAGGGAAAGGCTAGTCGGTAAAAGAGGAGATCTAAAATAAAAACCTTTCAATATGGCAGCTCGTAGACGGCTGGACTATTTAACTGAAAGAGAAAATCAGAGCGACGAGGAATATAACCAAGATTATGGAATAAAACGTCCTGGGTTGATAAAAAGAATGAGCTACATACTTCGAAGAGTACGATGACACTGATTTTGAAACATATATTAGGTTTTCTAAAGCTTCGACAATGTCGGTGTTATCCATGAACGAACATAACCCGGAATTCCCAACACATAGGTAGGCCTAAAATGAATTCTTAATTACAGCTTACATCTTGTACGGTACACGAATGAATGGCTTTTTAATGAAGAATTTAGGAATACTGCCGTATTTTTGAGTGAAATATGCAATGTGTAGGCCATAATTTGTTTTCTTATTCTCGATGTTAATGCTTTCTGCGACCAGATTCAATAACAATTCATTCTCTTGGGAAGTCATAATAGGCTTCCTTTTTTTGTTTCTGGTCAATAGTGAATACAATTTATGATAAATTATTTGCAAACCCCGAATGAAGTCAAAACTTGTTTACATTTCGATAGTGGCGGCAGCACGCAGTCATTTGTTTTCCTTGCGTTGGTATGAAAAATTTAAGGTTCGAATTGAGATTGAAACGAAAGCTTAGCTTTGGTAAACCGAGACAGTACATTCTGTGGTGAATACAGAAGTGAGCGTTATCCGAGATAATGACATTATCCGAGTTTTGGAAGTCTAAGATAACAGCAAAAGTAACTGACGCTGGTGAATACGGGCCTCTGAGGGAACCAGGTTCGATTCCCGGTTGGGCCGGGGATATTAGGCACGTGGCATGGGGACTGGGTATTTATGTTCGTCTTAATATATACACAATATATCACACTACCGACAATACTAATCCTCTTTTTTTTCTCAATAGTCTGAAAAGACAATATTGAGATTCTTCGAGGTTTGGTTTGCGTTTTATATTAATATTCATAGATGTTTCGGTTTTTTCTTTCAAAGTGCCATCTATCAACGGATCTCCAACATTCAGTTCAGGTTATTCTTTCTCTGTTCAATTTCTAATCGTCTGTGTTTATATTCATATTGTCTGGCTCCATGGCTAAATGGTTAGCATGCTGGCCTTTGGTCACAGGGGTCCTGGGTTCGATTCCTGGCAGGGTCGGGAATTTTAACCATCATTGGTTAATTTCGCCGGCACGGGGGCTGGGTGTACGTGTCGTCTTCATCATCATTTCATCCTCATCACGACGCGCAGGTCGCCTATGGGAGTCAAATCAAAAAGACCTGCACCTGGCGAGCCGAACATGTCCTTGGACACTCCCGGCACTGAAAGCCATACGCCATTTCATTTCATATTCATATTCATATTCATATTCATTTAATGTACCATTTATTAACATAATTCTCAATAGTTATCTCAAGTTACTCCTTCTAATTTTTTATTCTGCATGTATCACAAATTATGAAACGATTACAATAAACAATACCATCTCCCTAATCTATGGTTTTCGAGATTAGGGGAGACGGGTATATATGACTTTTGATATATCACACTACCAACAACCACAGAGACACTCGATCCCCCACTTAGGGTTGGCCGAAATTCTAGGTCAAGTCCACATGTGCCAACCCCAAATAGTTGGAGAAAGGCAAGGAAGATGAAAAAATACAAGTGATACCTACACTATTTTTAACGGCTGAATTGGCTGTCTTTGAGGCACTGGAAGGGAAAGTACCGAAGTACTATGAGTTATTCGTTTCCATTTTCATACCCAGAAAAATTCTGGGAAATAATTTTCCTCGTTAGTCACATCTACTGTACTTGGTTTTCAATTCCGGTTCTCACCCATCCTGCTTCCCGTCACCATCAGATTCGTGTTCCGTCATCGTGGGAGGAGCAGTTCGTCTTCCCCACATGCATCCTGCATCTGACTGTAGAAGTCAGGAAAATGATTAAAAAACAAGCAAGCTGATATAAGCTTTGCAGCTATGGGATGTGCTGTTTTACGTGGAAACTGAACCATAGGACCACGAATTTTTATTTAGAAATCACACATACATTGATCGGGATTCGAACCGCAGGCGCCTTAATGATAAGCCAGTGATGAGGTCACTCGGCTTTCACGCCCACGGGTAGAACAGACTCACCAAAAGATTATTTAAAGTAATCAACTCAAAGATGATCAAAATAAACTGGCCAGAAGAAACTAAGGTGAACCTCCAGAAAATGAATATCAAGGACGACATCATAGAAGATCGTGGAGCCTTTCGTACAATAGTAGCCAAGCACAAATTTGTGCAGAAACCTAAAAAGAAAACTGGTAGAAATGGTCCACAGGACGCAAGATGCAAAACAGTGTATTCATGAAGCGATTTTCGGAGGATAAAAAGGCGAAAACCATCATGCCAACGAACAAGGTTAAACACGCTCTCTGAAAGGGCATGACGAAGAAAGAAGAAGAATTAGAAGAATATTTTTGGTTTTTACATCACGCTAACTACTTTTACTGTTTCCGAGACGCTGATGTGCCTGAATTTTGTCCTGCAGGAGTCCTTTTACTTGCCAGTAAATCTACCGACACCAGGCGGACGTATTTGACCTATCTTTAAGAACTGGAAATAATGACTCTTCCCTCAATATATACTTATCAATGCACAATAGACATTAAAGAAAACCTGATTAATTACCCATTAAGGAAGGAGGTACATCAACATAATATAAGATGAAGAAGAAATGATATGGACATTCCTCATGTTAGATTAAAGAAAACGCAAAAATATCATAACTACACAGGAATGACCAAACCAAACCAAACCAAAACCCATGGCACTACAACCCTTGTAGGGCCTTGGCCTACCAAGCGACCGCTGCTCAGCCCGAAGGCCTGCAGATTACGAGGTGTCGTGTGGTCAGCACGGCGATTCCTCTCGGCTGTTATTCTTGGCTTTCTGGACTCACAGGAATGACACTCTTTAACAAGCTCCCATTGGAGTTAAGAGAATTAAGAGAAGACTAAAAAAAGCTGGCTGATGGGAAACAGCATTTACAGTATACAAGAATTTGAAGAAAAAATGGTGCACCTCCATATAAATTAGAAAAAGATGAGTAAATATTTGTGTAAATATGTAAATATGTAGATATATTGCATGAAGTATAGCATAAAATAGTTAGAACATTTAATAGCATAGTTTAATAGTATAATACAGTCATGATTTTATCATCATCATCATCATCTGTTTACCCTCCAGGTTCGGTTTTTCCCTCGGACTCAGCGAGGGATCCCACCTCTACCGCCTCAAGGGCAGTGTCCTGGAGCTTCAGACTCTTGGTCGGGGGATACAACTGGGGAGAATGACCAGTACCTCGCCCAGGCGGCCTCACCTGCTATGCTGAACAGGGGCCTTGTGGAGGGATGGGAAGATCGGATGGGATAGGCAAGGAAGAGGGAAGGAAGCGGCCGTGGCCTTAAGTTAGGTACCATCCCGGCATTCGCCTGGAGGAGAAGTGGGAAACCACGGAAAACCACTTCGAGGATGGCTGAGGTGGGAATCGAACCCACCTCTACTCAGTTGACCTCCCGAGGCTGAGTGGACCCCGTTCCAGCCCTCGTACCACTTTTCAAATTTCGTGGCAGAGCCGGGAATCGAACCCGGACCTCCGGGGGTGGCAGCTAATCACGCTAACCACTACACCACAGAGGCGGACCACGATTTTATAGATCATATATTTTATGGATTGTTGTACTTTTGTCCATTTCAATGTACATTGTTTAAAGACAATAAATTCTAATCTATTCTAAATTCAAGCATCACGGGAATCAGTCGGTATCGAACCCGTCAGCTTGTAATCAGTGGCTAGAGAGATAATAATAATAATAATAATAATAATAATAATAATAATAATAATAATAATAATAATAACTTAATATTGAATTTACGTCCCACTAACTACTTTTTCAGTTTTCGGAGACGCCGCGGTGCCGGAATTTTGTTCCGCAGGAGTTATTTTATGTGCCAGTAAATCTACCGACACGATGCTGATGTATTTGAGCACCTTCAAATACCACCGGACTGAGCCAGGATCGAACCTGCGAAGTTGGGGTGAGAAGGCCAGCGCCTCAACCGTCTGAGCCACTCAGCCCGGCTGGCTACAAAGAAGGAAAGATACTTCATGTATTCAGAAGATGAAGGCGAACTTCGAAATAAAGAAAGAAAAATTTGACCAATGAAATACTGATTTGGAAGGGAACTGAAGATTGTCTTAAATCCTGTTTTACCGGGCGAGTTCGCCGTGCGCGTAGAGGCGCGTGGCTGTGAGCTTGCATCCGGGAGATAGTAGGTTCGAATCCCACTATCGGCAGCCCTGAAGATGGTTTTCCGTGGTTTCCCATTTTCACACCAGGCAAATGCTGGGGCTGTACCTTAATTAAGGCCACGGCCACTTCCTTCCAACTCCTAGGCCTTTCCTATCCCATCGTCGCCATAAGACCTATCTGTGTCGGTGCGACGTAAAGCCCCTAACAAAAAAATCCTGTTTTCGTCTTGTTGCTGCTGCTGCTTCGCAGGTTCGATCCTGGCTCAGTCCGGTGGTATTTGAAGGTGCTCAAATACATCAGCATCGTGTCGGTAGATTTACTGGCACATAAAATAACTCCTGCGGAACAAAATTCCGGCACCGCGGCGTCTCCGAAAACTGAAAAAGTAGTTAGTGGGACGTAAATTCAATATTAAGTTATTATTATTATTATTATTATTATTATTATTATTATTATTATTATTATTATCATCATCATCATCATCATCATCTGTTTACCCTCCAGGTTCGGTTTTTCCCTCGGACTTAGCGAGGGATCCCACCTCTACCGCCTCAATGGCAGTGTCCTGGAGCTTCAGACTCTTGGTCGGGGGATACAACTGGGGAGTATGACCAGTACCTCGCCCAGGCGGCCTCACCTGCTATGCTGAACAGGGGCCTTGTGGAGGGATGGGAAGATTGGAAGGGATAGGCAAGGAAGAGGGAAGGAAGCGGCCGTGGCCTTAAGTTAGGTACCATCCCGGCATTCGCCTGGAGGAGAAGTGGGAAACCACGGAAAACCACTTCCAGGATGGCTGAGGTGGGAATCGAACCCACCTCTACTCAGTTGACCTCCCGAGGCTGAGTGGACCCCGTTCCAGCCCTCGTACCACTTTTCAAATTTCGTGGCAGAGCCGGGAATCGAACCCGGGCCTCCGGGGGTGGCAGCTAATCACGCTAACCACTACACCACAGAGGCGGACATTATTATTATTATTATTATTATTATTATTATTATTATTATTATTATTATTATTATTATTATTATTATTATTATTATTATTCCGTTGGGAGAAGATTAGTGTGGCGAAAACCGAACGCAGACCTGGATCCCGGAAATCTCACTCCTACAGTCAAACATGGAGGGGGTCCGTTATTGTCTGGGGGGCCATGAGTGCTAACGGTGTTGGAAATTTGTGTTTTATAGGTGAAACCATGGATCACAAATGCTACACAAATATTCTCTGAGCACATCTTATAGCCAGTGCTAGGAAACATAATTTCATGTTCAAGCAGGACAATGATCCAAAACACACCGCCCATAATACAAAGATATGGATACTTTACAATGTGCAAAAGCATCTTCCTACACCTCCTCAGACCCCAGACATTAATCCGATAGAGCAAGTATGAGAGATATTGTACAGAAAATTACGATCCAGGGCAATCTCCAACAGGAATGATCTCCAAACTGCAATACTGGAAGAAACATTGCGTCATCGGTTTCCGAGAACTTAGCTGCTTCCATCCCACGATGACCGCAGGCAATAATAAATGGCAAAGGGGAAGCCGGCGAAGTATTGAAAGTGAACAAACGTCTCGGACTGGATGTGGTTTACGAATACTTTCTCCGTGTGTAATGCTTTAGAGGGAATACGGTAGCATTTTTTGTTTCAGACATACCTTCATATTGAACGCAATTATTGCTCGTAATAAATACTAACATTCCAAACTATGCAATCCGTGTTTTATTTATGTTACTTTTTGATATTTGCCCTTAAATCTACGCACATGTACGTCCCATTCTCGCATAATGTGACGTGTTCGAATACTCCTTCTAGTATATGTATGCTCCCAAGTCGGAGGTTTGAATGCAATGAAGGATTAATATTTTTTGTTACCGTGTTTTGGTGGAACAGCAGAGGTGAAAGAAGGTGCGGGCTGGAATGGGTCTAACTACAAGTTCGAAAGATGAATTAAAATTTCAACAAAGGTTATATTTTCAAGACTTAACAATGGTAACATAGAATCTGAAAACTTAACAAGTCAACAACCAGCCAAAATCAGATACAAAGAAATTACAAGTGTTAGGGGATTATAACAAGGTCTGGGCTTCGAGCCCCACAATCACAATCCTCGAGCTATTAGCCCAACTTTACCAAGGTACCAAATTCGAACAAAGGGGCAGAAAACCCCATCATGCTAAGGAGCAATTGCTCCCAATTACAATGTTAAGCCTCCTAGAGGCACACAGAAATCAAATTTAGGAAAGAGCAGACCCGCTCTCAAAGTTCAAGCCTATCAAATGCCACAACGAATTTCACTTCTATCTGCCCTCAAGGCACACAAAGAAATAGGGGTATTTAATACCCAACCTACAGGGCCTTCGCAATGAAAATAAAACAACAGGTTAAGTTACTGGCCCAAAGTACAGAGAGGACTGGAGGCGTGAACTTGCACTCCAAATACACTTTTTAAAACCTAAGTGGCTCTAGGCCGATGCATACGGGCTAATCCCAAGCTAGGGAGGTGACCCGTATGAGAAAACTTTAATACATTAAAGAAGAGAAGAACGGTTATGAAAACGTAGTCACCTCCATTTCAGAATGAAAGGGAGCTCGAGAGGGTAAAGCACTCTCTATCCCCGACTTAAAGTTCAAGAAAACAGAAGTTTAGTTAGAAAAAGGGTTTACATGTTTAGTTGTTTACATATTAAAGGTTTCGAACCCTCCCCGAGAGTTACACTGCTGAGCTAGCAAGAAATAAAGATGTTAAAAGGCCATTACCTTGTAGAAGAGCTGCTGCTTGAAGAAAGAGGCGCTTCCCGCCCCCCTGCTACATATCCACACACAGAGTAAGATGTTATACGAGTGGCCCCGAGACAAGAAAATCAGCAGTTTTTATACCCTCATGGAAAATTCGAGACCTTTCAAGAATGAGTAGACACACCCCCTCAATTTTATTGGGTCGCTAAAAGTTATACATCAACATCGAAGAAGAAAGACACTATTGGTCAAAAATTAATTAAAGAAATTCGGGATTGGCTGAGTTCAAAACTGGCGGACAGAAATATTAATATTGCCAACCCCAAAAATAAAAGAACAAAATTTAGTAAAGACAAAACTTAAGAATACAAAATGTCTTCAAGAGAGTTCATTCCATTGCGCCAGAGTGTATTACCATAGTTTTTTTGGTAGAGACATCTGTTAGAGAATGTTCACACTTCTTGATCAATGAAAAACAAAAACAAAATCAAATCAAAAACACTCAGTGACCTCTTCTGACAACTAGTAGAGTTAGTTCAGTGGTTAAAGTTCCGGGTTTCTCCAGTAGAGAAGTTTCAATTGGCGCAAGATTTGAACTTGCGTCGCGTAGAGGTGTACCGCCCGGTACATTTTTATTTCATTGTTAATGTTCGTGTGAGTCGCGTTGATGAAGGGAAATCTAAATCATGATCAGTTATCATACTGTGGGTACTCTCCTATATTTGTCTTTAAGTAGCTCTTGAAAAAGCGTAAGCTATTACGGACGGAGGTATAATGGGGTTGTGTATGGTCATTTGATTAATGAAACGAATGTTCAAAATAACCACCTCCTTCGTTAAAGCAAATCTCAGCACGGTGAAGGAGAGACGTTCTTCCACGCTGCAACATGTATTGTACCCGTTGTTCAGAAGCAAGGGTACAGTATGGTGGAACCTGCCTGCAGGCTTCAGTCTGAGGTTCAGACATCTGTCAGACCTTCTTGGAGTCAAACGTGCGCTCTTACTTGGTTGAATGCGTTGGCAATAAGTGCAGTGCGCTTCGTTCATTGTAGCTATGTACTGTATGAAAGTCGCAAGTTATTTTTCCTTTCTTATGCATGCTTTATTTGTAAACGTGAAAAATGACATTTGAGACTTAACGAAGACAAACCTTAATTACGAATGCCTAAACAAGTGTAATATAAAACTAAAACTAATTAGCTCTAAACTATATGCGAACGCTAAATTTCTGAAAAGAATCACATACTGGCTGCGATTAGCACCATGTAGCTACTCAAAGCTACAGATCTCGTAATTCTATACTTCCTGAATGATTTCGGCTATCACTTCGAAACTTTTTTTTGCTAGTTGCTTTACGTCGCACCGACATAGATACGTCTTATGGCTACAATGGGACAGGAAAGGGCTAGGAGTGGGAAGGAAGCGGCCGTGGCCTTAATTAAGGTACAGCCCCAGCATTTGTCTGGTGTAAAAATGGGAAACCACGGAAAACCATTTTCAGGGCTGCCGACAGTGGGGTTCGAACCTATTATCTCCCGAATACTATACACTTCGAAACTGATGTGGGTATGTTACAAGTTCTAAACTCGATTGTGCAGGCAGGTTTTCATTGGTATTGCTGCAGATACCACAGTGTGCTGAAGAATCATGCCACTCTTCAGCCCAGATAGTTGCAAACATTTCCTCCGGGTGGAGTATGTACTGTATCTATTAGTTGGTTGAATGAGTCCAGCATAATGTTTTTCTTTTCTTACAACTTGTTTTACGTCGCACCGACACGGATAGCTTTTATGGCGACGATGGGATAAGAAACGGCTAGGAGTGGTAAGGAAGCGGCCGTGGCCTTAATTAAGGTACAGCCCCAGCATTTTCCTAGTGTGAAAATGGGAAACCACGGAAAACCATCTTCAGGGCTGCCGACAGTGGGGTTCGAACCCACTATGTCCCGAATACTGGATACTGGCCACACTTAAGCGACTGCAGCTATCGAGCTCGGTCCAGCATAATGTTGCGAGCAGTATTCACAATGCGTTTTTCCATAGTCGTTGCTTACGTGGCGATATTTATTATGTCTATTTGTTCGTTATAAGGATATCTGAGACTTCAGACAAGCCGAGTCTTCGAAAAGGTTGCTTAACCGAGCACGAACCGAAAATTAAAAAGCCACCGACAGCTATAGGGGTGGATATGGTTTCTACAGTACAGTAACATTTCGTAAAAGTGATTAGCGATTTGGACTTCGCTCTGTATACCAGATGTATGCATAAGTCTTTTCCGGTTTCATTAAGAGATGGCGCCAGCGAACAGTACGCAGCGTATGAATTTGACACATACGTCAGTTTGTTCGTCTGACATTAACCTACCAACACACACAAGTTGAGTCCGCCAAACACTAGCGTCTGTGTTGTACCCTTCAGTGATCATGTCGACGTTTGTGCCTGAAAAAGAACATGTGCCCCTCACATTGCTTTTCTTATTTAATCAAAAGGAAAAGGCTGTGGAAAGTCATCGTTCGATGGTATGAACACATGGTGAACACGCTCCATCGATTAGAACACGTGAGACATGTTTTCGACAATTTAAACGTGGTGATTTCACTGTGAAAGAGTGCACGATCTGATAGACCACAAACGTGCGAAGACGAACAATGAACTCTTGAAGCCCAGCGAAACCGTTAATGCACAACGCTATTGTAAACAAATGATTAATTTAAATCACGCATTGATTGAAAGACGACCGGAATGGGTCAGAAGACATGGCAAAGTGATTTTGTTACATGACAATGCACCGTCTCACACAGCAAAACCAGTGAAAGACACCTTGAAATCGCTCAGATGGGACATCCTTCCGCACCCGCCGTACTGCCCCGACCTGGCATCATCTATCACCTCTTCGCATCAATGAGGCACGCGCTCGCAGAGCAGCATTTCAGCAATTTCGAAGAAGTTGGAAATTGGCTGGACGAATGGTTTGCCGTAAAAGACAAGCAGTTTTTCTAGCATGGTATTCGTAACTTACATGAAAGATAGGCGAAGTGTGTAGAAGCCGATGACCAATATTCTGAATAAACAAACAATGAATTTCCCTTGAAAATTACAAGTTTTCCTTACCACAAAAAGCGGCAAAAACGTATGAATACACCCGGTACAGTAAAAAGGTACAGTGTTTTTGAGATAGACCTCACTTACTGCGGTTTTTGCATTGTACGGGGAAGTGCACATAAATTGCTAACGATTTTGGGTAAGATGCGACTACAGCAAGAGACATTTAATTCCTAGCAGGTTGCACTTGTGTTCGAGAAAAAAAATAGATGCAGCTGTACCACTCAGTATGTGAGGTAACGATCATTGAACTGTCCTCCACCACTTCTTCGGCGCTAACCCAAACTGCGATCTGTCAAACAGCAGACCTGTATCACGGCTGTGCTCGAGTTAGAGCCACTTGATCCTGCAGCCCGACTAGTCAAGGCTTTGTCCAATTTCTAGCTAAATATCACGTCCTACCCCGCCGGATTTAATATCATGTTGCTTATCCGGCTACGTAGTGAAAATACATACAAGTGTCGGTCAGTAACCATCCTCCATACCATTTTTGAATAACCATAGTATAATGTGAAACTTGATAACTAGAGTGCTGTGTACCGTCGCTGTATCTCTGATCTAACCTTGTTTGAAAACGCAGTGATTACAGATTCCTGACATACTGTATATGAAATACTAGCAAGTTAACCGTGCTTCGCTACGGTATTATACTGAAAGTTACAATTGAATGCTTAACGTTTCATACATAATCCACCGAAATTCGAGATCTGACTCGTTTTCTGAGAGAATCCGCCAAAATTCGTGATCTGACTTGTTTTCTGAGAGATTACGGCAATGTTCTTCCCATTTTAAATCTTTCTTTACAGCAATCGATTTCGTACTTCTCGGGCTAGGTCCAGATATTCCGCCCGGTGAGTTGGGTCCCTAAATCTTAGCTATCTCTTCCCATAAGCATTTTTGATATGGATCAAATCCTTGAGGAGATCCGGCGTGGTGTCGTCTTGGGTGCCTTGGCGATACTGAACCCGCGGCCGGACTGCATTCGTAGTCATTACCCGGCCAGGACCCGTTTCCAGCGCGGTCCGCACATTTTGACGACGGTCCAGAACATTATTATTATTATTATTATTATTATTATTATTATTATTATTATTATTATTATTATTATTATTATTATTATTATTAGTGATGTTCAGGATCCCACAGCAAGATGCAAGATCGCTACTTGGCGGTAAATTACATCTGCTGCCATTGTCATTGCTGACTATGTGACCAGCAGCATTGTCAGGCGTAGGCAAGTGCGCGGGATTTCTGGCGATACGAATGATATACTTTCGTGCATTATTGACCTTATTATAGAGGTGAAAATTGTACCGTCAATGTCATTCCTATCGTGTATTTCAAATGTGTTATAATTTTTATTTATATGCCAGGAGGATCTACTGTAGACTAATCTAAGAACGTTCTCCAAAGGAAAAGATTGCTCTTGAAAACGAACCCAGGAAAGATTAAAAATTATCGGTTTATGATCAGAATAAGTACATTGAAAATCCACAGCCTGTTTCCAGTCATTCGACCGGGTCAAGGATGGAATGAATAAAGCCCCCATCTAGCGGCGAGGATGGGAATTATGCCGGCTGCCAAAGCCTGTCGCACTCATCTGGGGCAATTTTTAATGAATGACAAATGAAATGAAATGATATTGGAGAGTGTTGTCGGAATGAACGATGACAGGAAAAACCGGAGTAACAGGAGAAAAACTTGTCCCATCTCCGCTTTGTCCAGCACAAACCTCACATGGAGAGACCGGGATTTGAACCACGGAACCCAGCGGCGAAAGGCCGGCGCGCTGCCACCTGAGCCACGGAGGCTCCTGATAAGTGCATTATGAACGGTAAATTCAATTGGTCTCAACTCCTTTTTCATCCCGCCGCTGTTAAGTCGAAAAATAAGGCGTGTTCCTTTATGTTTGAAAGAGACTCCAAATACCAATGTTCATGTCTGTTACCTTCAGTTTTGAGATGTAAGTATCCCCAAAAAATCATTCAATTTTTTCACTCCTTTTCACAATCTCCCCCACCCCTAAGTGAATTTTCCGTCAAAAAGTACTTGTTTCTTTAATAGTGAAGGATTTTCTAAATACCAATTATCACGACTCTAGCATCTTCAGTTTTTGAGATATGTGGCCTCATAAAAGGAATTCAACTCCTTTTTCACACCCGCCCCCAAGATGTCGCCCCCCCCCCCAACGCGTGTTTCTTTGTTTTAAAAGGAGATGCAAATACCATTTTTCACCTCAGTGTCAACTTTTGTCTTTATTAGATGTAAGTATCCTCATACAATTAATTCAATTAATTTTTCAATTAGTTCACCCCTCCCCCACTTCATTGGATTTTCCGAGGATACGTGTTTCTTTACTTTTAAATCAGATTCCAAATACCAAATTTCACGTCTGTAACATCCTCATTTTTTGAGATACCAGTATCCTAATTAAAATAATTCAACCCCATTTTCAGCCACTTTTAGACCCCACCCCCACCCACCCAAGTGGTATTACTGAAAACAAAAAATACACGTTTCTTTATTTTATTAGAGATTAAAAAAGACAACTTTTCACTTCTGTTTTTGAGATATACCGTAGAAAATCTCATTTTAAAATTTCACCCCCTTTTTAGATCCCCTTAATTGGATTTTCCAGAAACAAGTCACCTATGTTTCTTTAGATTTACAGGAGATTCCAAATACCAATTTTTACGTGTGTAATATATTGTAGATATAGTCTTTCTAAAAATTCACCCCAATTTGTCCCTCCTGTTAAACCCCAATAATTAGATTTTCCAAAAACAAAGAAGTGCTTGTTTATTTTTAAAAGAGATCCCACATACCCATTTTCAGGTCTGTAATATCTTCAGTTTCTGAGATATAAGTATCCTCATTAAAGGCATTCAACCTATTTTCACCCTTCTTCATCCCCGCTATTGGAATTTTCAGAAAAAAATACATGTTTCTTTATTTTTAGAGAAGATTCTAAATATCAATTTTTGCATTTGTACATTTTAATGTTTTGAGATATAGATACACTCATTTTAAAAAGTCACCCCTCCCCCCCCTACAATTTGGACTTTTAAAAAAATTGCCTTTTCTTCATTTTTAAAGAAGATCCCAAATATCAATTTTCATGTCTATAATATCTTCAGTTTCTGAGATATAAGTTTCGTCATTAAGGGCATTCAACCACTTTTTTACTCCTTTTCACCTCCTATTGGGATTTTCCGAAAACGAATCCATATGTGTTTCTTTTTTAAAGGCGATTCTAAATGCCAATTTTTACACCTGTACACTTTTAAAGTTTCGAGATATAAATACACTCATTTAAAAAATTCACCCCCCCCTTTCACCCCCCGCCCATTATTTGGATTTTCCTAAAACAAAAAATACGTGTTTCTTTATTTTAAAAGGAGATTCCAAAAACCAATTTTCAGGTCTGTAATATATTCGGTTTCTGAAATATAAGTAGGCACATTAAAGACATTCAACCCATTTTTCACCCTTTTCACCCCACCTATTGGGATTTTCCGAAAACAAAAAAATACGTGTTTCTTTATTTTTAAAGGAGATTCTAAATGCCAATTTTTATATCTGTAATCTTTTATAAAGTTTTGAGATATAGATACACTCATTTTAAAACTTCACCCCCTTTTCACCCCCTTAGCGACGGAATATCAAAAAATCCTCCTTTAGCGAGCACCTACATTGTAATATAAATGTATCCTCAAAATTTAAATTCTTTATGTCCAGCAATTTTGGCTCAGCGATGATGAATCAGTCAGTCAGTCAGCAGGACATGTTCTTTTATATATATAGACTAGTAAGATACCCGTGCTTCGCAACGGTATTATATTAAAATTAATAATTGAATGTTTAACGTTTTATATTGTAACAGGAACGCCCGTACTTCAGTTTATCGGAGAGCATGAGGAACGACAAGGCGTGTACGGCCCATGCTAAGAGAGTGAGAGAGAAGGGTAGTGAAAAAAAAATTTCATGATTAAGTGGATCCTTCAGTTTATTCAATAGATATGCAAAGAATTATGTCACCTTTTACAGCTGAATCGTGGAGTTGTCCCTGAAGGCGTGGAGAGGGCGTCGTCCTGCGGCGGCTGCGTCGTCTTGCGGTCGGCGTCGGCGTTGTCTTCCCTCGTTGGTGTTTTCTCTGTATTAGTGTTGATGACTCGAACCTGAGGCAGGAACGGGGAAATGTGGAGCTTCCACATTGGACGTCATGGGACACTGGTGTGACACTTCTCTTAAGGCGAAGCACGCCGAAATAGTTCCACAGTCAATGATGTTGAACGCACTTTAGCAGCAAGGATAAAGTTAGAGTCACAGTTCCACGAGGATAAGATGGAAGGAATTATCGTATTTGGAATAATAAACAAACGAAAACAATCTAGGACCTTCCGAGGTGCAGTGATTAAGCACTTCATAAAGAAAATTAAATTTACCGGGTACAGTCTCTGCACTGTACTCCGTCAGCACAATACACTTGTTGAAATAAATGACAGTCCAAGTTCTATTACGTCGTAATTTTTAGAAGATTATCACTGGCACTTAAGATCATACGTGATTCCGAACAGGTTATGATGGGAATTGGCATGGTTCCTCGGAAAGAAATCACGATACTGCATTCCACTGTCTTTAAGAGGGAATGTTGGCACAGTTTATTATGAACACAGTTCAACGGATAGACACAGTCTTTAAATGAAATGAAGGTCGGCACAGTCTATGCTAGAAACACTGTCGCTGTTTTAACACAGTCTTTAAATGAAATCAAGGCTGGCTAGAAACACTATCGCTGTTTTCACACAGTCTTTAAATGAAATCAAGGCAGGCACAGTTTATGCGAGAAACACAGTCTTTAAATGATATCAAGGCTGGCTAGAAACACTATCGCTGTTTTCACACAGTCTTTAAATGAAATCGAGGTTGGCACAGTTTATGCTAGAAACACAGTCTTTAAATGAAATCAAGGCTGGCTAGAAACACTATCGCTGTTTTCACACAGCCTTTAAATGAAATCAAGGTTGGCACAGTTTATGCGAGAAACACAGTCTTTGAAGTCAAGCCCACGGAGAACGCTTTTAACACGAACGTTCTGAACTCAAGTATACAGCCGGACCGAGTGACGAATTATGTCCCGACGTGCTTACTTGCACACACTCACTGAACTCACGGCTTACTGCCGATTCCCCTCACTCTCTGCCTACAGCACACTGCAGCTGCACACATTCTGCCTTACCCCAGGCTGGCGACTCGCTTATATTGCCGAAGGCCGGTGGGCGTGGCTACACATGTGGGCCCCAAGAAAATTTTATATCTTGGCCATCTTCATACCGATTGACACGAAATTTCGGCTAGCAGCGTTCATTATTCCTGCCTGCAAGGTGACGTTATTGAAATATTGAGATTATATTTCGTTCATGCAGCAATGCTATGGAACACGAAGGAACCTTCTGCGTGACGTCGCTTGTCCTTGGCCGGTGTTCTAGAACATCGCGAGCTTGCTTGCAGTTCCCACTATGCCTGTGCGCTCGGCGCAAGTTTTAAATGCTTACGGCTGGGTGTTAGCGAGCTCCTCTTAATAAAAGAATGAAACGTGAATGCTCGTAGGGCGTTCCCGTTTCAATATATAATCCGCCGAGATTCGCGATCTGACTCGTTTTCTGAGAGAATCCGCCAAAATTCGCGATCTGACTCGTTTTCTGAGAGATTACGGCAAATTTCCTCCCATTCTTCTATCTTTCTTTTCAGCAATCGATTTCGTACTTCCCGAGCTAGGTGCAGGTATTCCACCCGGTCAGTTGGGCACCTATATCTTTGCCATCTTGTCCTATAAGCATTTTTAATATGGAACAAATCCTTGAAGAGATCCGGCGTGGTGTCGTCTTGGGTGCCTTGGCGGTACTGAACCCGCGACCGGACTGCATTCGTAGTCATTAAACGGCCAGGACCCGTTCCCAGCGCGGTCCACATATTTGACGACACTCCAAAACATTATTATTATTATTATTATTATTATTATTATTATTATTATTATTATTATTATTATTTATGTTCTGGATCCCACAACAAGGTAAAAGACCGCTACTTGGCGGTAAATTACATCTGCCATTGTCATTGCTGAAATGTGACCAGCACCATTGTCGCGCATAGGCAAGTGCGCGGGATTTCTGGCGATACGAATGATATACTTCCGTGCATTATTGACCTTATTATAGAGGTAAAAATTGCGCGGTCAATATCATTCCTACCGTTTATTTCAAATGTGTATAAATTTTTATATATATGCCAGGAGATTCTACCGTAATCTAACTTTAAATACTCCAAAGGAAAAGAATGCTCTTGAAAAAGAACCCAGGAAAGATTAAAAATGATCGGTTTATGATCAGAATAAGTATGTTATGAACAGTAAAATCAATTGGTCACAACTCCTTTTTCACCCCACCGCCGTTAAATTGATTCACCCCCTGCCCCCGATAAAGAAGGCGTGTTCCTTTATGTTTAAAGAAAATTCCAAATACCAATGTTCATGTCTGTTACCTTCAGTTTTGAGATATAAGCATCCCCATAAAAAGAACTCACTTATTTTTCACTTCCTTTCACCCACCCCCCTTAAGTGAATTTTTCGGAAAAGTACGTGTTTCCTTATTAGTAAAGGATCTTCTAAATACCAATTATTACGACTCTAACCTCTTCAGCTCATTTTCACCCTCGCCCCCCCCCCCACAAGATGACTTTCCCCCCAAAATGCGTTTTTCTTTCTTTTTAAAGGAGATCCAAATACCAATGTTCACATCTGTTACCTTCAGTTTTGAGATATAAGTTACCCCATAAAGAGAAATAACTTTTTCACTTCCTTTCACACTCTCCCCCCACCCCACCCTTCATCGGATTTTCCGAGAATACGTGTTCCTTTAGTGTTAAAGCAGATTCCAAATACCAATTTTCACGTCTGCAAAATCTTTCGTTTTTGAGATAATATTATCTTCATACAAATAATTCAAATAATTTTTCAATTTCCCCCCCACCACTTTAAGTGGATTTCCGAAAACAAAAAAGTGTTTCTTTATTTTTAAAGGAGATTCCAAATACCAAATTTAACGTCTGTAACATCTTCACTTTTTGATATATCAGAGTCTAATTAAAATAATTCAACCCCATTTTCAGTCAATTTTACTCCCTGTTCATCCAAATGGTTCTTCCGAAACCAAAAAATACATGTTTCTTTATTTTTAATAGAGATAAAAATACCATTTTTCACTTGTGTAACATGTTAAGTTTTTGAGTTGTACTGTAGAAATGCTCATTTTAATCATTCAGCCCCGTTTTAGTTCCCCTTAAGTGGAGTTCTCAAAAACCAATCATGTATGTTTCGTTGTATTTGCAGGAGATTCCAGATACCAATTTTTACTTCTGTAACCTTTTATGTCTCTGAGATATACTGTAGGAATAGTCTTTCTAAAAATTCTCCCCAGATTGTCACTACTGTTTAACCCCCATTAACTGGATTTTCCAAAAAAAGAAAACCATGTTCCTTTATTTTTAAAGGAGATCCCAAATACCATTTTTCAGGTCTGTAATATCTGAAGTTTCTGAGATATAAGTACCGGTATTCTGATTAAAAGCATTCAACCACTTTTCACCCTATTTCATCCCTCCTATTTGGATTTTCCGAAAATAAAAAATACGTGTTTCTTCATTTTTAAAAGAGATTCTAAATACCGAGTTTTACAAATGTAAACTTTTAACGTTTTGAGATATAGATACACTCATTTTAAAAGTTCACCCACCATTTTGCCCCCTCCCCCCATTATTAGGATTTTCTATAAACAAAATAATAAGCGTTTCTTTATTTACAAAGGATGCCCCAAATACCAAATTTCAGGTCTGCAATATCTTCAGTTTCTGAGATTTAAGTATCCTCATTAAAGGCATTCAACAGGTTTTTCACCTTTTTTCATCCCTCCTATTGGGATTTTCCGAAAACAAAAAATGCGTGTGACTTTATTTTTAAAGGAGATTCTAAATACAAAATTTTATATCTGTAAACTTTTAAAGTTTTGAGATATAGACACACTCATTTTAAAAATTCACCCCACGTTTTCACCCCCTTAGCGACGGAATATCGAAAAATCCTCCCTTAGCAAGCACCTACATTGTAATCTGAATATATCCTCAAAATTTTATTTCTTTATGTCCAGTAGTTTCGGCTCGGCGATGATGAATCTGTCAGTCAGTCAGTCAGTCAGTCAGTCAGTCAGTCAGTCAGTCAGTCAGTCAGTCAGTCAGTCAGTCAGTCAGTCAGTCAGTCAGTCAGTCAGTCAGTCAGTCAGTCAGGACAAGTTATCTGTATATATAAAAGAACATGTCCTCACTGACATAAAAGAACAGGTCCTGACTGACTGACTGACTGACTGACTGACTGACTGACTGACTGACTGACTGACTGACTGACTGACTGATTCATCATCGCCGAGCCAAAACTACTGCACATTATGAAATGAAATTTTAAGGATACAATTATATTACAATGTAGGTGCTCGCTAAGGGAGGATTATTTTATGTTCCATCGCTAAGGGGGTGAATAGGTGGGTGAATTTTTAAAATGAGTGTATCTATATCTCAAAACTTTAAAAGTTAACTGATGTAAAAATTGTCATTTAGAATCTCCTTAAAAATTAAGAAACACGTATTTTTTGTTTTCGGAAAATCCCAATAGTAGGGGTGAAAAAGGGTGAAAAAATGCTTGAATGCCTTTAATGAGGCTACTTATATTTCAGAAACTGAAGATATTACAGACCTGAAAATTGGTATTTCGGATCTCTTTTAAAAATAAAGAAACACGTATTTCTTTGTTTTCTGAAAATCCCGTTAGGAGGGGTAATGAAATGTCGTATGGCTTTTAGTGCCGGGATATCCCAGGACGGGGTCGGCTCGCCAGGTGCAGGTCTTTCTATTTGACGTCTGTAGGCGACCTGCGCGTCATGATGAGGATGAAATGATGATGAAGACAACACATACACCCAGCCCCCGTGCCATTGGAATTAACCAATTAAGGTTAAAATCCCCGACCCGGCCGGGATTCGAACCCGGGACCCTCTGAACCGAAGGCCAGTACGCTGACCGTTCAGCCAACGGGTCGGACATTAGGAGGGGTGAAAAAGGGTGAATGACGGGTTGAATGCCTTTAATGAGGATACTTATATCTCAGAAACTGAAGATATTACAGACCTGAAAATGGGTATATGGAATCTCCTTTAGGAATAAAGAAAGGCGTATTTTTTGTTTTTGGAAATTCCAATTAAAGGGGGTTAAACAGGAGTGACAAATTGATGTGAATTTTGTGAAAGGCTCTATCTACAGTATATCTCAGAAACGTAAAATATTACAGACGTAGACATTGGTATTTGGAATCTCCTGTAAAAGTAAAGAAACATAGGTGATTTGTTTTTGGAAACTCCAATTAAGGGGAACTAAAAAGGGGGAAAATTCTAAAATGAGTTTCTACAGTATATCCCAAAAACTTAACATGTTACAGAAGTGAGAAATGTTTTTTATCTCTATTAAAAATAAAGAAACCTGTATTTTTAGTTTTCCGAAAAACCACTTGGGTGGGGGTGGGGGGGGGGTTAAAAGTGGGTGTCCGGAAAAGTGCGAACACGGAAATTTGCGACCACATCATTAAAGCGGAAATTTGCGCACACTAGGGATTATTACCTGACTAGGGTTTCCCAGGTCTTGGTAAATATTTCGTTGCCGGAAATTTGCGAACACTATCTTCGAAAAAAAAAAAAAAAGAAACCATACATGTAATGTAAGCGACCTCTGTAAATAAATCAATCTTTAATCCGTACAACGTATTGAATCTGATTTCCATCACACTTTACACAGGCTTTAGATTGTCAAAATGATAATTATCATCTTATTATTTTGGGGTGTTGAAAATCAGCCTTCATATGTTTCGTCATTTTTGTCATACAGTACATTTGTCGTTTAAAATCGGCTTTTATAGGCTTCGTCATGTTTACATACGTATATATTTACATGTGCGTTACCGTAATTCAGTCCAATTTCTGAATGTATCTTTGTCTCTTCACATATTTTTATGGTTTTCTCAATCCTGTCTCCAGTTTCAAGTATTTCCTCTTTCCCTTCTTCCCTTGAAGATGCATTTCTAACCTCGTGTACATGCATTTTGTGTGTTCCGCTTCCTTCTTCAAACATTCCACCAGCATGTTGACTCTGGGGTGGCGGATTCCAACGACAGTATTTAATTTGTTGCGCTATCCTTCTACAACACTCGTGATTCTGTGTCCCTTACTGTAGCAACACCACATTTCGATGGGGATCTCTTCATTTTGTAACCATGTATCTACAAAGTAGCCAAAAAAAACTCGAAGAATTTTTGGTTGTCGGGAGCTTCCGCATGAATCTGGAGCCATCCGTCATCTACGTCCTCCGGTTTCGAAAATGCCAGTGCCGCACACATGGTGACGTGAAGCCTTAACTCTTCATTCTAACGGTATTCCTCCTGTAGACCCAGACTTTGAATTTTTATCCATAAGCATTTCTTCATATGGAAGTGGCAGCCACTCACTTTAGTTGAGGAAAACTTGATGTAGAGCCGATATTGCAGCTGCCTCAAAATCGACATTGACTTTACTGGGACACCACTGTGGAACTACTTCTTTAATAAGAAGGAACAGGCAAATGTAATTTTCTTTCTTCTTATTAGGGAATAGGGAAAATACCACAGGAAACACATGTTTCATCAGGCCGGTCTGCTAGGTCTGCGTGAACAGTGTAGACTTGTGCAAACTGTTTGCTTCAGCACCTAAATGTACTATCCATAATAAATTGTGTAGATGTTTTTAAACATTATTTTCCTTTGTCTCCGCTGAAAACTAGGGTTCTTTCTTCTAGTCCGTCATCAACAAGGAGAAAACTGCTACCATGGCCATTTTCAGGATTTCTTCATTGAGAATAATGTCACCACGTTCTTTTGGCTCTTGTTGATTTCCACGCTCGTTACTCCGCTGATTTCGCAAGGTCCTCTTCATCGATTTGTCAGAATGTCATAACCTGAAACGGCCATATTGATTAATTAAAACATTTCTGACCTTTCGATGCATTTAAAAATCATTAAAAAAACAAATTTTGTAGAGTTTATTACGCTCTGTAAGTTTTGTTCAGTCAAAATTTGCATCTAAGTACCATTTAAAGCTAAAAATCACATAAAAACACTTTTCGTCAAGAGAGTAGGAAAACACCAACAATTTTTCCGGATGTACAGGCTGTGCCAAATAATAGTACACTATTAGTATTAAATATATTAATTTTCGTAAATATACATTACGTATTGTTATTTGTTGACCTATAATATAATTTGCAATACAAAATTCATTCTTGCTTTATTTTACCGTATGGCACATGCACTCTATATTAATAAAATACGAAAGTTTTGGGATAAGGACGTTTGTTTACTAACCTTTATTATGTAGGTTTCCTATTTCATCGGAGTATACCTCACATAACTGTGTAGTTTCTTCTCGAGCCCTCTTCTTGGAATTACACACTTGCTTCTTCACTTCTTGAGCGGCGTCATCAGGTGGTCCTCACAAATGTTCGGATCCATAAAGTGCTTTCTCATTCTTCGACAGCATCAAAGTATAAAAAAAAGTACGGGTATGCCTCCGAACCGGCGGCCGCACCAGCCGCAGCATTAGTTAAAATAACTACCTGGTAGATGTTTGCGATATGGTATGGGAGGTTGCAAATACAATGCCAGTGTTAAGATCGGAAAGCTAATCCAGGGTATATGGGATTCTCAGGAAAGTGTTCGCATATTTCCGGCAACGAAATATTTACCAAGACCTGGGAAACCCTAGTCAGGTAGCAATAATCCCTAGTGTGCGCAAATTTCCTCTTTAATGGTGTGTTCGCAAATTTCCGTGTTCGCACTTTTACGGATGCCTGAAAATGGGGTTGAATTCTTTTAATTAGGATATTAATATCTCAAAAACTGAAGATGTTACAGACGTGAAATTTGGTATTTGGAATCTGCTTTAAAAGTAGAGAAATACGTATTCTCGGAAAATCCAATGAACGGGAAGGGAGGTGAAATAATTGAAAAATTAATTGAATTAATTGTATGAGGATACTTACATCTAATAAAAACTGAAGTTTTTACAGACGTGAAAATTGGTATTTATATCTCCTTTAAAAACAAAGGAAAACGGGTTGGGGGGGGGGGGGAATTATCTTGTGGGGGGGGGGGGGAGGTCGGGAGTGGAAAGGAGATGAATTCCTTTCATGAGGACACATATCTCAAAAACTGAAGATGCTAGAGTCGTGATAATTGGTATTTAGAAGATGCTTAGTATTAAAGAAGCAAGTAGGAGCAAGTATTTTTTGCCGGAAAATTCACTTAAGGGGTGGTGGTGAAAGGAAATGAACGAAAGTGAATTATTTTTATCAGGATACTTATACCTCAAAACTGAAGGTAACAGACGTGAACATTGACATTTGGAATCTCCTTTAAAGATAAAGGAACACGCCTTCTTTTTCTTTGGGGGGGGGGGGGGTGAATCAATTTGACGGTGGTGGGGTGAAAAAGGAGTTGAGACCAATTGGTTTTACTGTTCATAATGTACTTATTAGGAGCCTCCGTGGCTCAGGTGGCAGCACGCCGGCCTCTCACCGCTGGGTTCCGTGGTTCAAATCCCGGTCACTCAATGTGAGATTGTTGCTGGACAAAGCGGAGTCGGGGCAGATTTTTCTCCGGGCACTCCGGTTTTCCCTGTCAACATTCATTCCAGCAATACTCTCCAATATCATTTCATTTCATTTGTCATTCATTAATCATTGCCCATGTGGAGTGCGACAGGCTGCGACAACCGGCACAATTCCTATCCTCGCCGCTGGATGGGGGCTTCATTCATTCCATTCCTGACCCAGTCGAAAGACTGGAAACAGGCTGTGGATTTTCAATGTACTTATTCTGACCATAAACCGATCAGTTTTAATAATTCCTGGGTTCGTTTTCAAGAGCCATTTTTCCTTTGGAGAATGTTCTTAGTCTACAAAAGATTCTCCTGGCATATAAATAAAAATTTAAAAACACATTTGAAATAAACTATAGGAATGAGATTGACCGTGCAATATGCACCTAAGTATAACATTCCTATCGCCAGAAATCCCGCGCACCTGCCTGCGCGCGACAATGGTGCTGTTCACATTGTCAGCAATTAAATGGCTGCAGATGTAATTTACTGTCAAGTAGCGGTCTTGCATCTTGCTGTGGGGTATAGAATAATAATAATAATAATAATGTTTTGGACCGTCGTCAAAATGTGCGGACCGCGCTGGGAACGGGTCCTGGCCGTGCAATGACTACGAATGATGTCCGGCCGCGGGTTCAGTACCGCCAAGGCACCCAAGACGACACCACGCCGGATATCTTCAAGGATTTGATCCATATTAAAAATGCTTATAGGAAAGGATGGCAAAGATCTAGGGACCCAACTGACCGGGTGGAATACCTGGACCTAGCCTGGGAAGTACGAAATCGATTGCTGGAAAGAAAGATTGAAAAATGGGAGAAAATTTGCCGTAATCTCTCAGAAAACGAGTCAGATCGCAAATTTTGGCGGATTCACTCATAGAACGAGCCATATCGCGAAATTCGGCGGATTGTATATAAAACGTTAAGCATTCAATTCTTAATTTCAATATAATACCGTAGCGAAGCACGGGTATCTTGCTAGTCTCTATGTATAAAAGAACATGTCCTGACTGACTGACTGACTGACTGACTGACTGACTGATTCCTCATCGCTGAGCCAAAACTACTGGACATGAAGAAATGAAATTTTGAGGATACATGTATATTACATTGTAGGTGCTCTCTAAGGGAGGATATTTGGATATTCCCTCGCTAAAGGGTTGAAAAGGAGGGTGAATTTTCGAAATAAGTGTATCTATATCACAAAATTTTAAAAGTTTACAGATGTAAAAATTGGTATATAGAATCTCATATAAAATAAAAAGAAACACGTATTTTTTTGTTTTCGGAAAATCCCAATAGGGGGGTGGAAAAGGGTAAAAAGTGGTTGAATACCTTTAATGAGGATACTTATATCTCAGAAAGTGAATATATTACTGACCTGAAAATTGGTATTTGGGATCTTCTTTAAAATAGAGAAACACGTATTTAAAAAAAAATACAATTAATGGGGGATGTAGAGTGGGGTGAATTTTTAAAATGAGTGTAACTATATCTCAAAACTTTAAAAGTTTACAGGTGTAAAAATTGGTATTTGCAATCTGCTTTAAAAATAAAGAAACACATATTTCTTTGTTTTGGAAAATCTCAATAGGAGGGGTGAAAAAGGGCGAAAAAAGGTTGAATGCTTTTAATGAGGATACTTTTATCTCGGAAACTTAAGATATTACAGATCTGAAAATTAGTGCTTGCTATCTCCTTTAAAACTAAAGAAAAACGTATTTTTTGTTTTTGGAAAATCCAATTAATGGGGGTTAAACAGGAGTGACAAATTGGGGTGAATTTTTATAAAGACTATACCTGCAGTATATCTCTGAAACGGAAAATGTTACAGACATAAACATTGGTATTTGGAATCTCCTGTAAGAGTAAATAAACGTAGGAGATTTGTTTTTGGAAACGCCACTTAAGGGGAACTAAAAGGGAGTTAAATTTTAAAATGAGCATTTCTACAGTATATCTCAAAAGCGCAACATGTTACAGAAGTGAAGAATGGTATTTTTTATCTCTATTAAAAATAAAAATGTATTATTTGTTTTCGGAAAAACAACTTGGGTGGGGGTGGTAAAGAGACTGAAAATTTGGTTGAATTCTCTTAATTAGGATACTGATATTTCAAAAACTGAAGATGTTACAGACGTGAAATTTGGTATTTGGAATATCCTTTAAAAATAAAGAAATACGTATTTTTTTCGGCAATCCACTTAGAGTTGGGGGGGGGGGGGAAATTGAAAAATAAGTTGAATTATTTGTATGAAGATACTATTATCTCAAAAACGAAAGATTTTGCAGACGTGAAAATTGGTATTTTGAATCTGCTTTAAAAGTAGAGAAACACGTATTCTCGTAAAATCCAATGAAGGGAGGAGGTGAAAATATTAAAAAATAATTGAATTAATTGTATGAGGATGCTTACTTCTAACAGAAACTAAAGATGTTACAGACGTGAAAATTGATATTTGGATCTCCTTTATAAACAAAGAAAAAGGCGTTTTTGGGCGGAAAGCATCTTGGGGGGCGGGAGTGAAAAGGACTTGAATTCCTTTTATGAGGACACATATCTCAAAAACTGAAGTTGTAAGAGTCGTGGTAATTGGTATTTAGAAGATCCTTTACTAATAAGGAAACAAGTATTTTTTGCCGGAAATTTCGATTGGGGGGGGGAGGAGGATATGAAAAAAACGTGAATTTTTTATGGGGATACTTATATCTCAAAACAGAAGGTAACAGACGTTAACATTGGTATTGAGAATCTCCTTTAAACATAAAGGAACACGCCCTTTTTTTTTGGGAGGGGGGTAAATCAATTTAACGGCGGTGGGCTGAAAAAGGAGTTAAGACCAGCTGATTTTACTGTTCATAATGTACTGATTCTGATCATAAACTGATCACTTTCAATCATTCCTGGGTTCGTTTTCAAGAGCCATCTGTTCCTTTGGGGAACTTAAAATTATATTACAGTAGATTCTCCTGGCATATAAATAAAAATTTAAATACATTTGAAATAAACGATACGAATGAAATTGACCGTGCAATTGTTCACCTCTATAATAAGGTCAATAATTCACGGAAGTACCTATATCATTCGTATCGCCAGAAACCCCGCGCACTTGCCTACGCGCGACAATGATACTGGTCACGTTGTCAGCAATGACAATGGTAGCAGATGTAATTTACCGCCAAGTAGCTGTCTTGCATCTTGCTGTGGGTTCCAGAACTTCAACAATAATATTTTTTTTTAATTTGCTTTACGTCTCACCGACACAAGTAGGTCTTATGGCGACGACGGGACAGGAAAGGCCTAGGAATGGGAAGGAAGCGGTGTGGTCTTAATTAAGGTACAGCCCCAGCAGTTGCCTGGTGTGAAAATTGGAAACCACGGAAAACCATCTTCAGGGCTGCCGACATTGGGGTTCGACCCACTATCTCCCGGACGCGAGCTCACAGCTGCGCGCGCCTAACTACACGGCCAACTTGCCTGGTATTAATAATAATAATAATAATAATAATAATAATAATAATAATAATAATAACAATGTTCTGGACCGTCGTCAAAATGTGTGGACCGCGCTGGAAACGGGTCCTGGCTGGGTAATGACTACGAATGCAGTCCGGCCGCGTGTTCAGTACCACCAAGGCACCCAAGACGACATCACGCCGGATTTCCTCAAGGATTTGATCCATATTAAAATGCTTATAGGGAAAGATGTCAAATGTTTAGGGACCCAACTGACCTGGTAGAATACTTGGACCTAGCCCGCAAAGTACGAAATCGATTGTTGGAAAGAAAGGTTGAAAAATGGGAGGAACTTTGCCGTAATCTCTCAGAAAACGAGTCAGATCACGAATTTTGGCGGATTCTCTCAGAAAATGAGTCAGATCGCGAATTTCGGCGGATTATATATAAAAAGTTAAGCATTCCATTATAAATTTCAGTATAATACCGTAGCGAAGCACGGGTATCTTGCTAGTTTTATATATATATATATATATATATATATATATAGATTTGTTCTCTCTCTCTATTTCCCCCTTTGGGGTCTTCTTCTTCTTCTTCTTTAACTGTTTACCCTCCAGGGTCGGTTTTTCCCTCGGACTCAGCGAGGGATCCCACCTCTACCGAATCAAGGGCAGTGTCCTGGAGCTTCAGATTCTGGGTCGGGGAATACAACAGGGGAGGATGATCAGTACCTCGCCCAGGCGCTCTCACCTGCTATGCTGAACAGGGGACCTTGCAGGAGGATGGGAATATTGGAAAGGATAGACAAGGATGAGGGAAGGAAGCAGTCGTGGCCTTACGTTAGTTACCATCCCGGCATCTGCCTGGAGGAGAAGTGGGAAACTACGGAAAACCACTTCCATGATGGCTGAGATGGGAATCGAACCCACATCTACTCAGTTGACCTCCTGAGGGTGAGTGGACCTCGTTCCAGCCCTCGTACCACTTTTCAAATTTCGTGGCAGAGCCGAAAATCGAACCCGGGCCTCGGGGTGTGGCAGCTAATCACACAAACCACTACAACACCCCCGAGTTGATTGAGGTAGTAAAATCGTCAGACGTAGAGTTGCTGCCACCGAAGTTCTCAAATTACACTGCTTAAAATATAAAGCGTCGTGTGAATATAGGTCTGGATCTCGCAAGAACAATTCGACTATATTCAATGAGAAATTCGAAAATTTCCATTAGTTTGCATTCGGGAGATAGTGGGTTCGAATCCCACTGTCGACGGCCTTGAAGCTGGTTTTCCGTGTTTTCCCATTTTCACACCAGACTGTATCTGAATTAAGACAATTGCCCCTTCCCTTCTAGTCCTAGCCCTTTCCTCTCCAACTGTCGCTGGAAACCTACCTGAGCTAGTGCGAAAATGAAAAATATATTTAAAAATTCTTACCGCATATGACTCTGGGCTTTAAGTAATTATAATGTCCCAAAAATGGAGCTGTGGGCAAGTATGGTTCATGTTACTACTAACGTCACTTCCCAATCTGTGTCCTAGTCTCATCCATACCCACTAGCATGCCTTCCATTATAATAAACAGGGTCAAGATTTTGAAGACCTAAAAATGTTCTTGAAAAATCTATAAAATGTCCGAAAAATCCAGTAAAATGATCCGAAAACTTTTAAAAAATATCATAAATTTTAAATGAAATTTTATGATCAATTTACTAATCGAGTTGGTATAGCGTATATTTATGTTATAGACATTATAATAAACTTTTGGGCTTTTGTGATGTCAGAAAACAAGGTGAAATTCTTCACGTTTCGCAGAGAACTCTGCTACTCGTCTTCAGAAGAAAATCTCGACTGTTCACTAGGAAGAATTCTCCAATTGGAGGAGTCTGTCCTGGAATGTGGACATTTCCAAGAAGTAAGTGCTGAACAAAGTTTCTTTAGTCACCAGATTGACAAAGCGTTGTGAAGATTCTCAAGTCTCCGTATTCTTCCTCAGATAAAGTTGCGATAATATCCAATACCACACGCGAAAATGCTTCATAATCCTCAAACATGTAAGAAAATGACTCAGAATGTATAAAATGGTCCAATAAACTGCATAAAATGACAAAATAATGACGTATAATTTCAGCAAATGATATAAAAATACAAAATGGCAAAAAAATGACAAAAATGTCCTAATGAATGAGCATTTCTACAATGCGGGAACTATGATCAGGATGTCTAGACTATACAAGTTGGCAATGTCTGTTGTCTTCTTCTTCTTCTTCTACAGCTTTCCCCACATCTGTAGGGTCATGGATGCGAACTGTATCGCACATGTGGATTTGACCCTGTTTTACTGCCGGATGCCCTTCCTGACGCCAACCCTGTATGGAGAGATGTAATCACTATTGCGTGTTTCTGTGGTAGTTAGTAGTTCAGTGCGTTGTCTGAATATGAAGATGAAAGTGTTGGCACAAACACAAACACCCAGTCCGCGAGCTAGAAGTATTAATCACATGCGATTAAAGTCACCAACCCGGCCGGGAAGCGAATCCGGGGCCCTCTGAACCGAAGGCCTCAATACTAACTATTCAGTCAGTGAGTCAGACTTAGCAATGTATGTTGTGAACCAATTAAAAGATGACATGTCATCAAAATCCTAGACCTGATAATAATTAATTGCGTATGGCCTCGGGGGGGGGGGGGGGCTGATGCAGATCTTTTCCTTGTAGATGATCTATAGGCTATGTCTGATGAAGATGGCACACACGCCCAGGACTCGAGGCAGACTAATTAACCAATTAAGGTTAAAATCACCGACCCGGCCGTGAATCTAACCCGGGACCATTCGCTAGTTGCTTTACGTCGCATCGACACAGATAGGTCTTATGGCGACGATGGGACAGGAAAGGGCTAGGAGTGGGAAGGAAGCGGCCGTGGCCTTCATTAAGGTACAGCCCCAGCATTTGCCTGGTGTGAAAATGGGAAACCACAGAAAACCATTTTCAGGGCTGCCGACAGTGGGGTTCGAACCTACTATCTCCCGAATACTGGATACTGGCCGCACTTACGCGACTGCAGCTATCGAGCTCGGTGGGACCATTCGGACCAAAGTCCAGACCTCTAACCACTTAGCCATGGAGCCGGATTCCACTGTATCAATAAATTCTGAATTCCTGAATTCTAGGAAAAGTTGTGAAAAGTTTTACACACCTACAACGACTTCATTCGTCATGAATGTTCAGAACAATGCATTTTGATCGAAATATGATACAATATTTTAGTTGCTCAGTTTATAGAAGCGCATATCTAGTGTTAGAAAATTTCCTCTGAAGTGAAGTCCGTGAAGCAGGCAGTGTTTCGCGAATCTCTATGTAAAGTACTAGCGAAGGCCTCTGCCAAATGGTATCGGCTCATTGCTTGTTTGTGCTTTTGGCCCTGTACGTGTTGTATCACTTGATATTTTTAGTTGCAACTCGCAGGTTTGCCACACGGCTGACACCGCTCCAGAACATTTCCCTGTACTCCTTAACGTATCTGTAGAGGTTCTATACTATGCTTGAGGGCATTTTCTATATTACGAACACAATAACATTCCACGACGTAACATACGCACGCACGAACTGATAGGGAAGTGCACAAGAAGTAGGAGAGTAGGGGGTTAAAATACGTCATAGCCATCTGTGCAGAGACCCCGTCTGCACGAATAACCTTCGGGAATCCCCGCTCACTTTCAGCCACCAAACATCACTTCTTTGTTGGAAGTCCAGAAGGACAAGAGAGAAGGCAGAGCTCCAAGCATGCATTGACAAGATCCATGAAAGTATACAAACTTCATTTGACTTCAGCGAGTCGTGATAGGCGAGTGGCATCGTCACTGACCTGACATCAAGGCAGCACCGGTTCCAGTTCCGTTCAAAACAGGAGAGATTTTTGAAATAAAACGTCATGTCCCCATGGCTCGGACTCCACGTAAAACTCTAGGTCACATGAAAGTGCAAGCTTGCTTTCGTTTTCATTTCGACTTCAGGTTATCAGGCTTTGTGTGAGGAGCTTGCACACTTAACGCGTGGTGATTCCGATGACCTGCGTGTGGATATGCTGCTTGCATTAGAGTATTTATTTGTAATTAACTGGGGCTAGGATTAGGCTAATATTTTTTTTGCTTGTTACTTTACGTCACACCGACACAGATAGGTCTTGTGGCGACGATGGGACAGGAAAGGCCTAGGAAGTGGCCTTGGGCTTAATTAAGGTACAGCCCCAGCATTTGCCCGGTGTGAAATGTGAAACCGCGGAAAATCATCTTCAGGGCTGCCGACAGTGCGGATCGAACCCACTCTCTCCCGGATGCGAGCTCACAGCTGCGCGCTCCTAACCGCCCGGCCAACTCGCCCGGGAATTGAGGATTAGGAAGGGACTAATGACCTCGATGTTAGACTTCAGAACAATAACAACAACGCCACCCACGGTCGGGCTGAGGGACTCAGACGATGGATGTACTGGCCTTCGGAGCTCAGTTGGAGGGTCGAACCCGGCTCAGTCCGGTGGTATTTGAAGGTGCTCAAACACTCCAGCCTCGTGTTGGTAGATTTACTGGCACATAAAAAACTCCTGGGGAACAAAATTCTTGCACATCAGCATCTCTGAAAACCGTAACAGTAGTTACAGGGACGTAATATCAGTAACATTATTATTATTATTATTATTATTATTATTATTATTATTATTATTATTATTATTATTATTATTATTATTATTATTATTATTATTATTATTGTTACGGAGTTTTCCGTGGTAGTTAGAGGTGAAAGAAGGTGCTGGGATGAACAGGTCTCAACCTACGAAATTACAGTTAATTTAAAATTTAACAAGGTTATATTTTCTTTTCAAGATCAATAATTAACAGATATAACAGGTGCATAGTAGCATAATAATAAATGAAGAATGTACAATTACCGAGGTTACAGGATTTGGGCTTCGAAACCCAGACTTACAATCCTTGAGCAACAAGCCCAACTATACCCATATATACAAGATTCAACAAAGGGGGAGAAAACCCCTATCATGCCCGGGAGCACTTACTCCCAATTACACAGTAAAGCCTCCTCGAGGCACACAGAAACATTTTTTTGGGAAGAGCAACCCGTTCTCAAAATTCAAGCCTGTCAAAGGCCACACCAAACTCCACCTTCAAGCTGACCTCTAAACACAAATAACACAGGGGTAAAAATACCCAACCTACTGAGGCCTATTCAGTGAAGAAA
The DNA here is from genome assembly GCF_040414725.1 of Anabrus simplex. Lineage (NCBI taxonomy): Eukaryota > Metazoa > Arthropoda > Insecta > Orthoptera > Tettigoniidae > Anabrus > Anabrus simplex. The sequence goes on from NC_090266.1 coordinate 1,050,520,004, forward strand.
CAGGACAATTACGTGGCCTCCAAAATACCAATTTGAAAGGAGGCGTAACTTGCACTCCTAATATACTTTACTAAACCCTACTTGGCACTAGGCCGCTAATGCAAGGGCTAATCCCATACTAAAGAGGTGACTTATATAAGAAGACAATTTACATTACATTAAGGAAGAAACGGTTGTGAAAATAAAGTCACCTCAAAACAATAGGAGTGGGAGCTCGAGAGGGTTAAGCACTCTCTATCCCAATTTGTAGTTTAAAAAGATAGAATTGATACCAAGTGTCTTTACATTTTAGAGGAAAGTTACATGGTAAAAGGCTTCGAACCTGCCCCGAGAGTTAAACTGCTGAGCTAGCAAGGAAAGAAGTTATTAAAAGGCTATTACCTGGTGGTTGAACTGCTGCCCGAAGAAAGAGGCGCTTCCCGCCCCCTGCTACATAATTTACACAATGATAGGTGTTACTGAAGTGGCCCGGAGACCCGAAAATCAGCAGTTTATATACCCTCGTGGAAAGTTCGAGGCGTTTCGTGAATGATAACACCCGCCCACAAGCATTTTATTGGATAATGGCAAAAACTACTACACTAGACGAAGAAGAAACACCTTATTGGTGGAAAATTAATTACAGAAATTCCTTATTGGTCAAATTCAAAACTGGCGGAAAGAAAGGGTTAATATTGCCAACTTAAACAATGGCAGAAAGAAATTTAATAAAGAACAAACTTATGACTACAAAATTTCTTCAAAGAAAAGTTCATTCACTTTGCACTAGAGTGCACAGTTGTAGTTCGTAAGTAGTGTCCTCTAGAAGAGAATGTTCACACTTCTTGCTACAGAGAAAACAACAATGAATCGAAATAGACATCGTTCAGAACACTTCAAAATTTACAAGTAGGGACATCTTCTGAAAAGCTTGAGAATTAACATGGTAGTTAAAATTCAGGTTTCCTCCAGTAGAGGAGTATCAACTGGCGCAAGGTTTGAATTAGCGGAGCGGGGGTGTACCGCCCGGTACAGACCTACCCCCCCAAAAGTCCCTCCAAGAGGTAACACAGAAGAACATAAACTTTTGTTTTAGAATAAGGTCCAAGTTATGATGTTGATATAGAAGTTAATTGCAGAAGTATTTACAACCAAATTTTCTTAAATGATTGGATCCAGTTTCAAAATTCTTTGTAGTAACTTTTGAAGGAATGTCTTTATGCTTGTAGAAGTTGAATTCAAAGGAAAAACTTTTAATTCTTGAAAGGGAAGAAAAAATTTCTTGAAAGGGAATAAAAATTTTCTAAGTCCACCAAATATTGCAGTAAAATCCAAAAATGTAGTAATTGTTGATGTGAAATGTCCATGTAGCTGATTAAGTTCATCAGTTCCCGATGACTTTGACGGCCAGACCAGCCGCCGCTGCTTGAGTCCAGAGGAGGCCGCTCGGACCCCTCAAGTACCCTGAGATACCGCTCGCCCGCACTATGAGAGGAGTAGTGGTGTTGGAGCACGCCGCACCCGCGGCGAACGTATACAGGCCGCGGGCAAGTAGCAGGTTGTGCGCCGCACATCAGCCCTGGCCGTGAATAGGGCTCCGGCTCGCCGTACACTGGTTGGCCTCACTGGAGAGGGGCGGGCCCATACCCCACCTCAGTGGCGGTACGGCGCCGCGCTGCTGTGGGGCACTGAAACATTAAGATCTCGGCGGCAGAATTTTGTTGGACCAGATGATTTTAGGGAACAGTCTTTGTGGTGAGGTTGATGGGCCAGCGGCGTGGAGGTTTGTTTTTCATTAGCCACTGTTTCATGTTAGCAGGAGACGGGAGCATGGTAATGGCCATGGCAAGGACAGGATGGCAGTTTAGCTGTTCCGGGAAGGTTTCACAATACATGTTTAAATACAAAGAACATTATTGCAAGGGCAGAAGGCCTTAAAAGTGAAACCCCTCAAAAAAATATAACCTTCATATTTCTTTCAAGATTATACACAAAGCAAGTTAGCATAGACATTACACCGGTCCTCTCAGTGGCTGGATTGCTTAATAACAATGTGACCGGCGTAAGAAAATCGAGAATTATGCACGGCCCATGAAATCTGGGGGCAAGCTTGCCCGCGGGAACAAAATTCTTGACCATCACCTGGTCACATACCTTCAAATTGGTGGGTCTCCGTCCACGATCATATCTTTCCCTAACCTTCTCATGAGACACCTTAAGATTGGCTTTAGCCTTCTTCCAATGATCTTTAATATTATCTGGATATATTGTCTCAGGTAGAATATCACTCAAAGACCAGAGGTTAGAGAGCGGCGAGTTGGTACAAACTTGAACATCAACGAAGCTGGAGTAAATTTATGGGATTCATGAACCGCCGAATTCAAAGCAAAAGCTAACCAATGCAAGGACGTGTCCCACCTAGAATGATCGTCGTGATGATAGGCAATAAGGGCCGACCTGAGATTACGATTGGCTCTTTCGGCAAGAGATGGTTGGGGATAATAAGCAGAAGTAGTCACATGAGATATGGACAGATCAAAACAGAATTTACGAAATAGATTAGATGTGAAAGCCTTGGCATTGTCAGACACAATATATTGACACGGACCAAAAGAAGCAAAGATTGAATTTAAACAAGTAATGGTGGACTGAGCGGTAGCCAGCTTAGTCGGAAATAACCAGGAAAATCTTGTAAAACCATCTACACATACAAGGATGAACTTGTTGGCATTTCCCTTTGACTGGGGGAAGGGTCCTACATAATCAATATACAGGCGTTCCATTGGGCGCGACGCTTGATGAGAAGACACAAGGCCTACCTTGGTGGACATGGTTGGTTTACTAAGCAAACAAGATTTACAAGCCTTTACTTGTTCACGGATTTCACCGTCCATACCTTTCCAGATGAACATTTCACGAATCTTTTCACGGGTTTTAAAGATGCCTAAATGCCCCCCAGTGGGGTCTCATGATAGTACTTGAAGATCATAGGTACAAGAACAGCTGGAATGACAACTTTCATCATCTTATCATGCCTCGAAGGGCAACATAAATCACCATTCCTCAGTACATAAGGGACGACGTGTTCCCCAGAAGAAAGGGTTTCCATTATCGGAGACAGCGTCGGATCTTCACGTTGATATTTCTCAATATCCCTAAAGAGCACGGGAGCATCTGTTAAGATGGCATTAACCTCAGATAGTATGGACTCGGGAGGTGATGAACTATCGACCGGTTCATGGGTCTCGACGTCATTGGAAAACATACGGCTGAGTCCATCTGCGACAAAATTTTCAGTACCTCTGATATGCCAAACGTCAAATTGGAAGGCAGAAATTCGGAAGGCCCACCGGGCTATACGACCAGTACGACGCGGCCTACCTAAGACCCAGCTTAGGGCTTGATTATCAGTCTCCAAGTCGAATTTGACATGTTCCAGATAGAGACGGAACTTTTCTAAGGCAAATAAGACTGCCAAACCTTCGAGCTCATAGATGGAATACTGGGCTTCTTGAGCCGATAGAGTCCTAGAGGCATAGGCGATGGGTCGACTCCCTAGTTCAGTCTCTTGAAGAAGGACTGCAGCTACCGCCGACGACGACGCGTCGGTTTGGACGATGAATTTCTTCGAGAAATCGGGCATAGCAAGGACAGGGGCATTACAAAGAGCTAATTTCAGGTCTTCAAAAGCGGCTTGTTGCGAAGGCCCCCCTCGAACTTGATGCCTTTCCTACGAAGAAGGTTCAAGGACGCCGCTCTATTAGCGAAGTTAGGAATAAACTTCCTGAAGAAATTCACCATACCAATGAACCTGGCAATACCTTTGATGTCCTTGGGAGGTTTAAAATCACGGATGGCCTGTGTTCTAGAGTGATCGTCAGCAACACCATCGGGCGAGACAATATGCCCTAGGAATGACATGGAAGGCTTAGCGAAAGCTACCTTGGACAACTTCACAGTTAGACCAGCCTTACGAAGGCGATTGAGAACTTCCTTTAGATGATCTAGATGTTCTTCAAAAGTCTCCGAAAAGACGACGACATCATCAAGATAGTGGTACAAGTACTCGAATTTGATGTCGGAGAAGACCCTGTCTAGTAGCCTCGTAAGCACAGCTGCACCCGTGGGGAGCCCGAAAGGCACGCGGTTGTATTCATACAGATTCCAATCCGTGGCAAACGCAGTAAGATGTTTAGATTCTTCAGCCAGAGGAATTTGATTATAGGCCTGATTTAGATCCAAGATGGTAAAGAACTTAGCTTTACGAAACCATGAAAAACAAGAATGAAGTTCAGGAAGGGGCACAGATTGTAACACCACCTTCCGATTGAGAGCCCTATAATCAATTACAGGCCTGAAGCCACCTTGGGGTTTCGGGACTAGGAAAATAGGCGAAGAATATGCCGACTTAGAGGGCCGAATAATACCATCCTTTAACATTTGATCGATGATTTCTTTCAATGCCTTCATTTTAGGTGGATATAGCCTATAAGGTGGAAAACGGACAGGAATCGAATCCGTAACCTCAATCTTGTATTCAATAAGCTCAGTAACACCAAGAGTATCAGAGAACACCTCTGGAAACGACTGACACAACTTACGAATACTATCAGACTGCTCCTCAGGTAGATGTCTAAGATCTAACAACATCTCATCCTGGTTAGACGAAATAGATGAACATGATACAGAACTACACTTTAACAAAAGGATTTTACAATTAGAGGCAAATTTGAATGTGCACGACTTACTCTGGAGGTCGAGCACTAGACCAGTGTGAGAAATAAAATCAGCTCCCAATATAATGGGGCAAGACCAATGTTTTGCCACAAAAAATCTAATTTTCCAAGTAAATTTAGAAATACGAATTTTGACATTTAAGGAGCCTAAAATCTCTAACGGAGAAGAATTAGCCGAAACATATTGAACTGAAGATGAGCAATAGTCAGGAAGTCTACAAACAGATTTCAATTTCGAATACCATTCAGCCGAAATGATAGAACAAACACTGCCAGAGTCTAATAGAGCTGTTACAGGCTCATTATTTAATTCAATTTTGAGGAAGGGCAGAGGTGCTGGGGGATCCGCCGCAATCCTAAGACATTCTCTGGGGCATTCAAAAGATAAATTTGAAGACTGAGTTTTCCCTGAATTTTCGACCTGTTTACCAGGGGCTGAGCCTCGGGAAGATGGATTAGTCGACTCAGCCGAAGCCACTAGTCACTTTTGATTGTTGTTGGAAGTTGCACCCGAAGTTGAGCAAGAGGGGGTGCTGTTGGTATTAGGGCAGTTCTTGGCAATATGGGAGAACGCGCCGCATTTAAAACAGCCTTGTGATGAATCTGCTCCACTATTTGTCCTACTCGATTTGATCAATGGACATTTATTGCGAAGATGGTCAGGCGACCCGCAAGCATAACATTTACGGGGTGTGACTGGTCGGCGAGGTGGAGGCCGAGGATTACTAAAAGAAGGAGGGGGTTCTTTCGCGACACGCAAGGAATCGGCGTATCTAACTCCTTCGGCCGATACAGCCATAGCTTCTAGCTCAGCGAAAGTTTGCGGACGCGACGCAAAACACAAGTATGATCGGTTAGGTGGAGAAATACCTTCTACAATAGCCTGAACAATTTGATCTTCAGGAAAATGAAGAGCAAACACCCTGGTATAGAATTTAATGTCTTGTATGAAATCAGCAAGATTTTCATCCAGTCTCTGTACTCGATAATAGTACTTCTGAATCAGAGATGACCTCGCACGAGCAGGAATGAAATTTGCAAGAAGGTGTGCATGAAAATCTTCAATAGATGACTGTTCTGCTATTGCTCTAACAATTTTGTCCGAGAGAACACCAATTGCATAGGGATAAATTATCTGCAAAATTTGACACGGAGAAAGAGAAAAAACAAGAGCATGGTCCTGAAACTCAACTAAAAACCGTAAAAATGCAATTACGTCACTGGTAGAGATAACCGAAAACTTAGAGATACCTCTAAGCAACATTGCTAATGGATGCGGCAAACTACTGAACCCTGGTGACATAGTAGGTAGAGGTTTAAGTGGCGAAGAAGCTAATTCAGAACGTACATTGTTCAGCGAGGTACGATGCTCGGATTCGTTGTCTAAAGGGGCAGAGATTTGTTGCGCTCCAACAGCTTTCCTATTTTCTTCTCCTTTGGAAGACTCTTCCTCTTGAACTACGTTTATCGTAGCAGGTTGGTCGGTTTTGGGAGGAACTTCCCCAGTTAACAATTGGGTAACCTTACTGGACAATTCAGAAAGACTTTCAAGAACGACGCTAGCTTCCTTCCTCTGAATGTCACTCAACTTCAGAGACAATAGATCGTTAACTCTATTAGAAAAATGAAATACCCTGGCTTGCACACGTTTAATTTGATTAGGAGACGGGTCATTTTCTTCAAAAAAGGTAATTACAGATGCCAGCTCAATAGTATTGTCAGTGATCGTGGAGAGAGAGTCGTCAATTTCTTTCTCTCCCAAAGTTGGGATGGTAATCGGCAAATCAAGGGACTCTCTAAGCTTATTGGTGTCTACCGCAACCGTGCCTCCAGATTGCATATTTCTAATAGTTAATTCATAGATCAACTCCTCCTTGCGCAAATAGTTGAGATGGAGGACATCGCGAGGGCCGGGCATGATGACAAAATTTAACAATTTTGAACAAAGAAAAGGAAAAGTCCAGCGACAGAGAAAATTGTTAGAGTTCGAGAGCCAAGCAATATTTAGCCGTCAAAAGGGGCTAATTTGAGACCCATTCAACCACGCTCTGCTACTACTTGTTACGGAGTTTTCCGTGGTAGTTAGAGGTGAAAGAAGGTGCTGGGATGAACAGGTCTCAACCTACGAAATTACAGTTAATTTAAAATTTAACAAGGTTATATTTTCTTTTCAAGATCAATAATTAACAGATATAACAGGTACATAGTAGCATAATAATAAATGAAGAATGTACAATTACCGAGGTTACAGGATTTGGGCTTCGAAACCCAGACTTACAATCCTTGAGCAACAAGCCCAACTATACCCATATATACAAGATTCAACAAAGGGGGAGAAAACCCCTATCATGCCCGGGAGCACTTACTCCCAATTACACAGTAAAGCCTCCTCGAGGCACACAGAAACATTTTTTTGGGAAGAGCAACCCGCTCTCAAAGTTCAAGCCTGTCAAAGGCCACACCAAACTCCACCTTCAAGCTGACCTCTAAACACAAATAACACAGGGGTAAAAATACCCAACCTACTGAGGCCTATTCAGTGAAGAAACAGGACAATTACGTGGCCTCCAAAATACCAATTTGAAAGGAGGCGTAACTTGCACTCCTAATATACTTTACTAAACCCTACTTGGCACTAGGCCGCTAATGCAAGGGCTAATCCCATACTAAAGAGGTGACTTATATAAGAAGACAATTTACATTACATTAAGGAAGAAACGGTTGTGAAAATAAAGTCACCTCAAAACAATAGGAGTGGGAGCTCGAGAGGGTTAAGCACTCTCTATCCCAATTTGTAGTTTAAAAAGATAGAATTGATACCAAGTGTCTTTACATTTTAGAGGAAAGTTACATGGTAAAAGGCTTCGAACCTGCCCCGAGAGTTAAACTGCTGAGCTAGCAAGGAAAGAAGTTATTAAAAGGCTATTACCTGGTGGTTGAACTGCTGCCCGAAGAAAGAGGCGCTTCCCGCCCCCTGCTACATAATTTACACAATGATAGGTGTTACTGAAGTGGCCCGGAGACCCGAAAATCAGCAGTTTATATACCCTCGTGGAAAGTTCGAGGCGTTTCGTGAATGATAACACCCGCCCACAAGCATGTTATTGGATAATGGCAAAAACTACTACACTAGACGAAGAAGAAACACCTTATTGGTGGAAAATTAATTACAGAAATTCCTTATTGGTCAAATTCAAAACTGGCGGAAAGAAAGGGTTAATATTGCCAACTTAAACAATGGCAGAAAGAAATTTAATAAAGAACAAACTTATGACTACAAAATTTCTTCAAAGAAATGTTCATTCACTTTGCACTAGAGTGCACAGTTGTAGTTCGTAAGTAGTGTCCTCTAGAAGAGAATGTTCACACTTCTTGCTACAGAGAAAACAACAATGAATCGAAATAGACATTGTTCAGAACACTTCAAAATTTACAAGTAGGAACATCTTCTGAAAAGCTTGAGAATTAACATGGTAGTTAAAGTTCGGGTTTCCTCCAGTAGAAGAGTATCAACTGGCGCAAGGTTTGAATTAGCGGAGCGGGGGTGTACCGCCCGGTACAATTATTATTATTATTATTATGATTATTATTATTATTATTATTATTATTATTATTATTATTATTATTATTATTTCTTAATCCGTTTACCCTCCAGGGTTGGTTTATCCCTCGGACTCAACGAGGGATCACACCTCGACTGCCTCAAGGGCAGTGTCCTGGAGCGTGAGAATTTGGGTCGGGGGGTACAACCGGGGAGGAGGACCAGAACCACGCCCAGGCAGCCTCGCCTGCTATGCTGAAGAGGGACCTCGTGGGGGACGGGAAGATTGGAAGGGATAGACAAGGAAGAGGGAAGGAAGCGGCCGTGTCCTTAAGTTAGGTACCATCTCGGCATTTGTCTGGAGAAATGGGAAAACACGAAAAACCACTTCGAGGATAACTCAGGTGGGAATCGAACCCCTTCTACTCATTTGACCTCCCGAGGCTGAGTGGACCCCGTTCCAGCCCTCGTACCACATTTCAAATTTCGTGGCAGAGCCGGGAATCGAACCCGGGCCTCTGGGGGTGGCAGCTTATCACACTAACCACTGTACCACAGAGGCGGACTACTACTACTACTACTATTATTATTATTATTATTATTATTATTATTATTATTATTATTATTTCGTTTTTTTTGGGAGCATGATAGCCAAGTGGCATCGTCATTGGCTTCCTATTAGGGCGTTCGTGGACTAAATCCTGTCCACGGCATATGATATTTTTGAGGTGAAATATCATGTCCCCCTGGCTCGGATTCCATTTAAGGCTGTTGGTCCCGTGACTATGAACAGGATATCAACAATTACGTGAAAGTACAACCTTCCTTGTTTTTGTTTCCACTTCAGCATACTATACGACATTATGATGTTTAATATTCGGGTGAGGAGCTTGGGACATCGCAGTCAATAACCCTATATCCTTAATGTATGGTGAGGTTGTCTGAAAACCTGTGAAGATGCACTAGAGTGTGTATTTTTAATGAACTGAGGTCAAGATTAGGAAGGTCTCTAAGTCAGACACCTTGAAACTTCAACATCAAAATCAACCAACACCACAACAACAAGGATTGGAAAGCCTGTTGCGTATTACCCTGGCATGCTCAAGGAGTAAGTGGACAGCTACGTAATGCCACTTCTAGAATGGCTGGGAATGGTGTTTTAATTCTCCATTTTTCTCAAATACTGTATGTGACCTGAGGCTGAGTCTCAAATTAATGACAGAACTAGAAATTGTAAGTGAAATAAGATTTGTAGAAAAAAAGCATTCGGAATGCTGTGATCTCCCCTTCCTTTTGTCACATGGAATATCAGCGACTCCGTCTGGTGACTGTCCGGTTCTAGAAAATACGAAAGCGAACAATTGTACTTTTCTAACAAACGTAACCTACATGGTGAAATGCTGAACGAAGACTTAATGTTTTACTTCTACCTAGTGCCGGCCCCACGGTGTAGGCATATCGTGCCTGCCTCTAACCTGGAGGTCCTGGATTCAATTCCAGACAAGGTCAGGGATTTTCACCTGGATCTGGAGGTCCACTCAGCCTACGTGATTACAATTGAGGAGCTATCTGACGGTGAGAGGGCGGCTCCGGTCTTGAATGCCAAGAATAACGGACGAGATGATTCGTCGTGCTGACCCCACGACACCTCGTAGCCTGCAGGCCTTTGGGCTGAGCATCGGTCGCTTGGTAGGCCATGTCCCTTCGGTACTGTTGCGCAATGGGATTTGGTTTGGTTTTAATTCTACCTAATGCATAGTCCCTATCATGAATGGTGTGAAAGTGAAAGTTGGTTGGTGTCAATCAATCAATCAATCAATCAATCAATCAATCAATCAATCAATCAATCAATCAATCAATCAATCAATCAATCAATCAATCAATCAATCAATCAATCAATCAATCACCAATGACCAATATTTAGGGCTGTAGCCTAGATGGCAGATTCCCTACAAATGTTATTCCACGCGATCTCTCCGCTCACAGCTCGGAACATACTTCTTAGTCGAGCAGCTCGTCTCCTTACTCCCAGGTCTTCCCAGATCAAAATTTGCAACATTTTCGCAACACTATTCTTTTGTCGGAAATCACTCAGAACAAATCGTGCTGCTTTCCTTTGGATCTTTTCCATTTTTCGAATCGAGTAATCCAGGTGAGAGTCCCACACACTGGAACCATACTTTGATTGGGGTCTCACAAGTGACTTATATGCTCTCTCCATTACATCCTCACTACAATCGCTAAAGACCCACGCAACCACATGATGGGGTCTGTAAACTTTATTTACAGTCCCGTTTATATGAAAACCCCAATGAACATCTTTCCTTATATTAACACCTAGGTACATACAGTGATCCCCATGAGGTACTTCCACGCTATCAATACAGTAATTAAATCTGAAAGGACTTTCTCTCTTGGTAAAATTTACAGCCTGATTTTTCACCCTGTTTATTATCATACCATTGTCTACCCTCCATCTCACAGCATTGCCGAAGTCTTTTTACTGTCGCTCACAATGCTGTACCTTATTTATTACTCTATACAGTATAACAGCATTCGTCCGACCCGTTGGTTGAATGGTCAGCGTACTGGCCTTCAGTTCAGAGGGTCCCGGGCGGGTCGGGGATTTCAACCGCTTCTGATTAATTCTGTTTGCTCGGGGAATAGGTGTTTTTGTCCGTCCCAATACTCCCCTCTTCATATTCACACAACGCACCACACTACCAATCACCACAGAAACACGCAATAGTGATTACATCCTTCCATATAGGGTTGGCGGCAGGAAAGGCATCCGGCCGTAAAATAGGGCCAAATCCACATGTGCGTCGCAGTTCGCACCCGCGATCCCACACGTGTGGGAAGAGTGGTAGGAAAAGAAGAAGAATACAGTACAACACTATTCGCAAACAGCCTTCTCTGTGATTCCAGTTCCTTACTTATAGAAATTGTCCGGCTCCATGGCTAAATGGTTAGCGTGCTGGCCTTTGGCCACAGGGGTCCCGGGTTCGATTCCAGGTAGGGAATTTTAACCATCATTGGTTAATTTCGCTGGCACGAGGGCTGAGTGTATGTGTCGTCTTCATCATCATTTCATCTTCATCACGACGCGCAGGTCGCCTACGGGAGTCAAATCAAAAGACCTGCACCTGGCGAGCCGAACATGTGCTCGGACACTCGCGGCACTAAAGGCCATACGCCATTTCATTTCATACTTGTAGAAATAGAAATATATTTATTTAAAGTTAATTACAAGTAGGACCAGAGGTCCCTTTGGCTGTAAATAACTGTCACTTTAACTTAAAGGTATCAATCAATACACACAATCGAATAAAAAATACATAAAAAGCGTAAGATACATTTTCCTACTGAGGATATAAGAATAAGATTAAAAACTAAACATCTAAGAGATTACAATAATCTTTCTACCATTTGATAAACATAGGTCATTTTAACAAGGAAGAGAAGACATAAGAGAAACCTATGAATTTTAATGCCGAGGTTGAATTAAGAATAAACCTGAGCATCTAAAAATGTATCTAGGAGATTATGGTACTTCGCACTATTTAATTAATTTGGTGAAAATTCACTTACATAGCTTAATAAGCGTAAAGGTAACGGTATTTAAGACATGTTTTCTGAGTTCCGGTACTGTATTTCAAATAGTTTAACATCATTGTATAATTGAGAGGCAGTGACAATGAACGACTTACTGCACTTTACCGTACGATGCTGTGGAACCTGAAGGGTGTTAGTTGTAAACCTATTTTCCCGATCATGCACTTGATTCATCTGAACAAAGGACTTGGTCAAATATGAGGGAGAATTAGATTTTAAAATTCTCAGCGGTAAGCAAGCAGCTGAGTATGATCGTCTATCCCTGAGTTTCAACCACTCTGCGGCTTTGTAGTAAGATATTATGTGACAGTCTCTACGAATATTGAAGACGAATCACACACAGGCATTCTTATGTCATTTATACAGTTAGTGTCTCTCATCGTTGGCTGAACGGTTAGCGTACTGGCCTTCGGTTCAGAGGGGCGCGGGTTCGATTCCCGGCCGGGTCGGGGATTTTAACCTTAATTTGTTAATTCCAATGGCACGGGGGCTGGGTGTATGTGTTGTCTTCATCATCATTTCATCCTCATCACGACGCGTACGGGCCTCAAATAAAAAGACCTGTACCTGGCGAGTCGAACCCGTCCTGGGATATCCCGGCACTAAAAGCCATACGACATTTCATTTCAATTCATCGGTTGGCCGGCAGGAGTGCCTCCCATTGACTCATCACTGCCCATTCCGCGGCATAGAAACAAGGAGAGTACTTCGCTCACTTTATCCGTGCATGACATGAGATAACAATTACAATTAAGAAAATTACTAATTTATTAATAAAATAAGCTCGTACCTTATGACAGGAGATGTTGGAAATGTTCTCCTCCTGCATCCACACAATTCTGGCATCGTCTTAGGAAACTCCGATTCACAAGCATAAATTCGTCTTCCGTAATTGAGGATATTTCTCTCCGAATGGTTTCAATTTTAACATTTTCGTAGCCCGCCATGCTGAGCTCTTAGAAACCCCGGCTTCTTGTCCAAGTCGTCTATCTGCGATTTCATTTACTTTTTCCTTGTTAAGTACACGTTTTTAACACTTCGCTTCTTATCGAGTAAAGAACCAGTTCCTCTCAATTTGTTTACGAGTTTGCACATGGTCTGTCTATTTGGAGGGCGTAAACCTGGAAATTGTGATACAAAACGTCTATCGACTTCCCTGCAAGATTCTGATTTGACGTAATTATCGTACCTAAATACCCTTTCCTCTACCATGTATGATGTGAAGGCGTTGTGAGAATTATACCCCGAAGTAACACTTCACAACTCGAGAACAGTTGGGGCGACAAATCAACACTTAATACTCGTTCTAAGCACGGACCTAAACTGCGAAGTGCACACATTCCCGTGCTGTGGCTGCGCTCTGTAACGGGAAGTGATGAGCCCACGGGAGGCAAATAAGCTGGGCGCGCCTGCCGGCCAACCGATGAGAGAAACTCACTGTACATATAAGGAAACAAAAAGGTCGAGTAATTGTGCCTTGTGAAAGCCCCTTTTAATAATTATAAGATCAGATATCGCTTCACCTAATCTAATTCTCTGAATTCTGTTTCTAGAAATTTAGCCACCCATTCAACCACACTTTGTCTAGTGTAATGGCCCTCATTTTCGTCAGTAATCTCCCAAGATCTTCAGTGAGCCTTGAGGACTATTATGTAATAGCAGTAAAGGAAAGACTCGTCATTTTCCCTAGCACCCTCTCCAGTGACGTGTAGGCTTGTATGTGACAGCTGGTAGCGGAGATGTTATAAAATCCAACCAGCCTTCGTACTGAGGACTCAACATACACTTCTACATAATGTGCAGGTTTACACTTTTTCAAAAATTCACCGACCACCCAAGTAATGTGTAATGTATTACGTGCTGACCGATTTACGAGCCAGGTTATTATTTTAGCTCTTACTAGGCAACATTGGAGGTAATGCGTTATTTGTTTACGTTATTTAGACCTCTAAAATCGACAAGGATGTGTGACTGAAAATGAAATTGGACGAATGATTAAGTTTCATAGTGCATATATATATATGTGTGTGCAAATTTGCATATATGTGAGATTGATGCACACATTTCATACTTTGAATTTATTGTGCACGTTTTCGATTTTTATTATGTGTATTTTAATGTGTTTTACAAGCAGACTTCAACAAAATCTAAAGTATATATGCCGTGAAACCTTTCGGCAATGAAGCGGTTCAAAGGGAACTGGCAATTATCAAGACACACTTCCAAATCATACCAGCTAGTATAAGTCAAGAAGCTAGAAACACGTGGATTTGGTGTGGTAATTCGCTGGTCATTATGGAGAACATGCAGCGTGAAATGGAAGGAGGAAGGAGAGAGATAGTGATGGAGAGATATGAAATGCAAGGTATCCCAGGAAACCCCGCCTGCATAGAAAACATCCTTAAACGAAATTCGGGCTACAAGATCATGATAACTATAACACATATCTGGCTGGTACTGATAATGTAGATCTACCAGAATGTTTAACACCTACACTCGCTCCCGAATTCAAGTACTGTCCTGTCACATCCGTAGATGTAAAGAGCTCATTCTCCGCACTGAAGCTAGTTTTAACAGAAAATCGCCACAGATTTAAAACAGACAACTTGGAGAAGACTGTTGTAGTGTACTGCGAAGCGAATTATGGACAGGAAAAGTAGGGTGTGCAAAGTACAGTGAAAGTGGAATATGTATTTAAGTGTGTCTCTTCACGTCTGTATTTTTTACACGGTTTTCTTAATAACTTACTCATTGCATTATCATACTTATTAATTAACACACATTGTCTTATCTAGCAGAAGTGTGGACAGATTGATGCGTCTCACGAACCATGCACGGATTGTTTGTACTAGTGGACCAGCCGCAGCTGTAAGTAGTGTAAAATGAAAATCCACAGCCTGTTTCCAGTCATTCGACCGGGCCAGGAATGAAATGAATGAAGCTCCCATCTAGCGGCGTGGATAGGAATGACGTCATTTCCATGCGCATGCGTATAGTCTTCAGGCTCGTAGCAAAATCTCCAGTGTGCTCCCTGCATTGTCAGTCGAAACGAACAGCTGTCAGTGTAACGGAGCTTCGATATAAGTCGAATACTTTCGATCGATTGACGAAATCAGGGAGAAACAAAGGAAACAATTTTGAATTGTCCATGAATGCGTGAATATGCAAATGAACTGGGTGTTCACGTGCTCATGTGCTCCTGAGAGCCCACCGCCACTGATGTTGATGGGATGAAAGTTCCTTATAGGGATCACTGTAAGTACCAGAGGTGTTAATATAAGGAAAGACCTTCATTGGCGTAATCACATAAAGGGTACAAATCTCTGCACATGATTATGAAGGTATTTAGGGGTCGTAGTAAGGATGTAAAGGAGGGTGCATATGAGTCTCTTGGGGGTTAGACCCCAACTAGAGTCTGGTTCCAGTGTGTGAGATTACGGATTAGGAAAGAAAGAACCCTGCTTCCAACGCAACTTCGGACAAACATGACCTATACTTGCGACCATGAGATTGGAATCTTGCGTTTGAGGGGTGAAAGCAGTAGCTACGACGTGCGCTGCGTTGCCATTGTTACCTCGATTACCATTGTTACCATCACTCAATGAAAGCTGAATGTTTAATGAACACGTCGGCCTAATTCAATTCAATAAATTTTGGCCCGTTCCTAAGCTCGAGCTAATCATTTCATCATCTAAGACAGAACACGTCATAGCCAATAAATAATGTTATTGTTCTTACGTCCCACTAACTACTTGTGACGGTTTTAGGAGACGTCGAGGTACTGAAATTTTGTCCCGCAGGAGGTCTTTTACGTGCCAGTAAATCTATCGACACGAGGCTAACGTATTTGAGCACCTTCAATTACCATCGGACTAAGCCAGGATCGAACCTGCCAAGTTGGAGTCAGAAGGCCAGTGCCTCAACCGTCTGAGCCATTCAGCCCGGCGCCGATAAATATGGGATCACATAGCCAGTAATACAACTATCAAAAATATCAACAAATTCGCAACATATAAAGAAATGCAGTCAGGGAAAAACTGATATCCGTCAGTCAGTCATAAGCAGACCTCGGGTTTTTAGGTGCTAACATTTTTATTTTAGGTGCCTAAAATAGGCTTTCAAATGTGAAAAACAAATTATTCTATTTTTTAATTATTTGCTTTTCATCGTGCCGACACAGGGAGGTCTTACGGCGACGATGGCATAGGAGAGGCCTAGGAGTGGGAAGGAAGCGGCCGTGGCCTTAATTAAGGTACAGCCCCAGCATTTGCCGGGTGTGAAAATGGGAAACCACGGAAAATCTCTTCAGGACTGCCGACAGTGGCGTTCGAACTCCGATGCAAGCTCTCAGCTGCGCGCCCGTAACCGAGCGGCCAACTCGCCGGGTAAAAACTAAAAGTATGCTTAGGCAACTTCAATTTTACGTATAATAAACATTTATCAATTAAAATACCAATTTTATTTTCCTAGATTGATAACAGTGTATTCGAACCCCTCTTTCGGCAGCTCTGAAAATGGTTTTCCTTGGCAAATGCTGAGGCTATCCCTTAATTAAGGCCACGGCCGCTTCCTTCACACTCAGAGCCCTTTCCTGTCCCATCGTCGCCATAATCGCCATAATCTGTGTTGGTGTGACGTAAAGAAGCTTTTTAAAAAGAGAGTAACTGTTTAGCGGGAAATATCTAACAAATTTCACTTATCTCTTTGATACAAACGTCACAGAATGATGTGAAATGGGGAAAATCCTGTAACATTTTAGACGACTTGGAATCAGACACTATCTTGTTTTCAGCAGGTTAATGGACACTTGTGACACAGACCACGGGCGGTTCTAAGGACTCCCGGGAAATAGAGTTTACAGCTTCCCGATTTTAAGATTTTGTTTGAAAAGTATTTCAAGAATATACTGTTCAAGATACCTACGAGTCGGCAAATACTTGAGTTTCTCGGAATAAATTGAAAGCATTTCAATCGATTTAGGAATAAAACTGAATTATGGGAATACAGGTTCTGACGTCAATTTAGGCACTATAGGACCACCGTTTTTAACTTTATAAATGCAGGAAACGTGTAAATAACTTCATCTTAATTTATCTCTTAAGGAACAAAATAGGTTTTTACCTAATATGCTAATTCTGGGGCCGTACCTTGATTAAAGCCACGGTTACTTCCTTCCCACTCTTTAGCACTTTCCTGTCCCGTCGCCGCCATAAGACCCGTCCGTGTCGGTGCGAAGTAAAGCACCTTGTAGAATAGAATGATATGTTATCACAAGAGTGGCAGAGTGAGCCAAGCCATGACGTAGCGATACCATCACTGGGACAGAGATCGTCACCATGGCAACACACTATTTTCGAGGGACGTTGGTAAATTTTTTGTCGTCGCTAGCGTTAAATGTCAGAATCCAACTCTTATGGACACTTGTAGAGTTGTTACTCTTATTTAAGTTCATGCCTGAGAATATGTGTTCGAAAGGTATGTGCGCAAAGCTAAATATAGTATCTAATTCTCATGCCAATGTGTGAATACACGGGAATTTTTCTTGTACCAAGTTCTTACAATTTTTTTAAAGAATTTGTTTTCCGTCGCACTGACACCCGTCCTCTGCAGGTCAGAGTGCAGATGTTGCGAAGTTGGGATCGGAAAGGCTTAGGAGTGGGAAGGAAGCGGCCTTGGCCTTAGTTAAGGCTTACAAAACGTAAGGCGCGGTCTGGAATAATTACCTTTCAAAATTGTGTTATATTGAAGCCTCACAAGTTCTGTTTGTAATTTGACTCGAGCCTGCTGAAAATTTACAGAAATTAACGTCATAAATATGTTTATTTTTTCAAAATGTTTTCATTCCTCCCCTGACGGTGGAAGCGGGCCTCTTAGACGGTAACGCCGTCTCTCAGGCCGGAAGATTTGTTAACCTGAAGCAGATTCACGGAGAAAATGAGGGGGTTGGCGGCCGTGGCCTATACTAGGAACTGTCCCGGCATTCGCCTTAGTGCAGGAGAATGGAAAACCACGGAAAACCATTCTCAGGACAGCCGACGGCTGGGGCCAGCCTGAGGTCCAACCCTGTCCCGTCTCCCGAATGCAGAGGCGTAGAGCCACGATACAGCCGTGGCCACCCCTCCTCTGCCGGTCAGAGTGCAGTTGTTGGACCACGGACCAGTCGTGGCCACTTACGGGCCGAGACCCACTCTTCATCTACCGACCGAATATGTTTAATCCAGGCAATATTTTTCAGTCCGCCTCTGTGGTGTAGTGGTTAGCGTGATTAGCTGCCACCCCCGGAGGCCCGGGTTCGATTCCCGGCTCTGCCACGAAATTTGAAAAGTGGTATGAGGGCTGGAACGGGGTCCACTCAGCCTCTGGAGGTCAACTGAGCAGAGGTGGGTTCGATTCCCACCTCAGCCATCCTGGAAGTGGTTTTCCGTGGTTTCCCACTTCTCCTCCAGGCGAATGCCGGGATGGTACCTAACTTAAGGCCACGGCCGCTTCCTTCCCTCTTCCTTCCCTATCCCTTCCAATCTTCCCATCCCTCCACAAGGCCCCTGTTCAGCATAGCAGGTGAGGCCGCCTGGGTGAGGAACTGGTCATACTCCCCAGTTGTATCCCCCGACCAAGAGTCTGAAGCTCCAGGACACTGCCCTTGAGGCGGTAGAGGTGGGATCCCTCGCTAAGTCCGAAGGAAAAACCGAACCTGGAGGGTAAACTGATGATGATGAATATTTTTCAACATTTCCAAGCTATTGTCGAATAATTTAAGGATTTCGCAGTAACTATCATTGTTAATCTTTCTCCTGTACTTGTTTTTGAACGAATTCCACATAGCTAGCACCCATCAACACATTAAACATTTAAATCAATCAAATGGTGTGTAATGTCCGCTAAAACGGCAAGGTCAGCAAGCCTGCGCATACGGTCTTACATCACCACAGCCGCAACGACAGAGTGTAGTGGAGGTCAACGTTGGGCAGCCACGGGGCAGCATCAAAAGCTGTATTGCAATGACGTAACTTACAGTATATTACTCTATACTTACGTCAAAGATGAAGTGTTCGCTACCAACAATGGAACTCTTCATAACTGTAAAAGTATTAAGTTTAGACAAGTGAAAAAAATATTTTTATCAACAATTTTTCCCCCTACTTTTCAGTTCACCAGGCGAGTTGACAGTGCGGCGAGGGGCGTGCAGCTGTTAGCTTGCATTCGGGAGATAGTGGGTTCAAACCCCACTGTCGGCAGACCTGAAATTGGTTTCCGTGTTTTCCCATTTTCACACCTTAATTAAGACGACGGCCGCTTCCTTCCCATTCCTAGCCCTTTCCTACCCCATCGTCGCCATAAGACCTATCTGCGTCGGTGCGACGTAAAGCAAATTGAAAATAAATAAAAACCTTTCAGTTACTTGCAATAAATACACTGACATGCCAAAAGTCATGCGATAGGATTTTAGTATCGTATAGGTTCTTCTGTAGCTGTAGCAGCACCTCGTCGTGCCATCGAGGAAACACCCGTGGAGAAATTCTAACCCATGCCGTTTGGATAGCTAACGACAGGTTCCTGCTATTTGTAGGTGCAAGGTCTTGGGTGTGAATGGATCTCACCACCACATCCTATAAATGCTCGACAGGGTTCATATCAGGCAAACGAGGTGGCTACAGCTGTCGTTGAATCTCTCCAAAACGTTCCTCGAACCAATTCTGGACTACTTGGGTCCGAGGACACGGTGCTAGAATATATCATCGTTTTAAGGGCACGTGCAGCTCATGAAGGGCTACAAGTGGTTACCAGTCATTTCAACGTAGCTGTTACTGGTCAACGACTTGTTCGGGTGGATCAGCGGTTCCAACCCACGCCATGTTAACACACCTCACACCATTATGGAGCTACAACCAGGCCGTATGGCGCCTGGTTGATAACTGGGTCCATGGCTTCATAGCGCCTGCGCCACATCCGAACCCTACCATCAGCTCAAAACAACTGGAACAATGACTCATCGGACCAAGCTACATGTCGCCAGTCATTCAGGGATCAGTTCACCAAACCGGGGAAAAACCAGATAAGTCAGTTTTTTCGGTTTATTTTCATTTTTGCAGTAATCTACTAAGGTTAATTCATCCTTTGGCACTAATAAGATAAAGAATATCATCATAATATTGAAGAAATAGAAAAACTTTTCTTCCAGACCATTCAAGACTAAAAAACAGTCCCCGGTAAGACCTAGATACGTTAAGTTATCTTGTTAACATTTTGAATATTGTTAAAAAATGGTTTCAACCAGATAAGTCAGTTTGTCTTATGTGTAATACGTTCTCTGTGGTTACCGTAGACGTTGACACTACTATCTTGTAAATGAATTATTTGCAGTGAATTTACTCAGTTGCTTCTGTTAAAGAGAACTATTGAATCTTACAGGCTAACTATATAGAAATGTGACTAACAAGCTTTTGTTTTTTACTTGTCAGTGCTTGACAAGTCAGTCTCATTCGCTATCCAAAAATGATACTTCTTTCATTTTTTAATTAAACAAAATCCAACCAAAACCATTATTTAAAAAGCTATCTCGTATAACGCAGAATGGTTTGACAACATTTGGTGAATCGCTTATTTCGTATTGTTTAAAAACAAAAAAGTGCTTCCCCTGAGAACTTTAATTTTTTGGCTTGTCTTGTTATTCCATGGGATGAGTGAATTAGCATGGTGTTAACAAGGTCACTCTGGTAGGTTGTCTGCCCCCATTACCCAATAAAGAACGCTGCACTGACCTGCTGGCACCTGCTGTATTGAATGTTGATATGATTTGAGCCAGTGTGGCTTATCTGTCACTACGGACAATCGCGATCGCCGGGCAGCCGTGGTCGGTCAATGCGCTGTTCACTGCGGGTGGTAATGCGTTCCATGAGGTATTCCCGATACACAGGTAACACCGTCGTCCGACTCGTTGGCTGAACGGTCAGCGTACTGGCTTTCGGCTCTGAGGGTCCCGGGTTCGGTTCCCGGCCGGGTCGGGGATTTTAACCTTAATTGGTTAATTCCAATGGCACGGGAGCTGGGTGTATGTGTTGTCTTCATCATCATTTCATCCTCATCACGACGCCCAGGTCGCCTACGGGAGTCAAATAGAAAGACCTGCACCTGGCGAGCCGAACCCGTCCTGCGATATCCCGACACTTAAAGCCATACGACATTTCATTTCATTTTTTTTTCAGGTAACACCGTCGATCAAGGAATATTAAATGTCTGCACAATTTCGACAGTGGAATATTCCATCTGAGGCCTGTTCCACGAACGAACTTTGCAACTTTTCAACTTTGCACTTTTCACTTTTCAATTCTTGCAAAGTGCAAAGTCTTTCTGTTCCACCATGAACTAGGCTGTACTTTTCAATTTCTTCGCAAAGTGAAAAGTCTTTGCGAATGAGTGATCCGATCGAGTTTATTCCATGAGCAAACTGTATAGGCCTAATACTCTTATGACTTTAATGCTTTACTTTTCGCGGCGAACTTGGCGGTACAATTGTCGTACCGTTAAAGTTTTTATCATGGGAAAGAAAGGTTATAAGAAGCTGGCTGTGCTGGAAGTTGTCAAGGAGAAACGTGACATCCTTTTATGACAACCTTAAAGATAACCTCTCAAATGATGACACACATCAATGTTAACATGTCCGACTCGTTGGCTGAACGGTCAGCGTACTGGCCTTCGGTTCAGAGGGTCCCGGGTTCGATTCCCGGCCGGGTCGGGGATTTTAACCTTAATTAGTTAATTCCAACGGCACGAGGGCTGGGTGTATGTGTTGTCTTCATCATCATTTCATCCTCATCACGACGCGCAGGTCGCCTACGGCAGTCAAATAGAAAGACCTGCACCTGGCGAGCCGAACCCGTCCTGGGATATCCCGGCACTAAAAGCTATACGACATTTCATTTCATCAATGTTAACGAGAGTACCGTCAACACATATACACACAGAAGGACATTCACCCATCATTAGAAATCCCGTCGCTATATTAAGCGGATTATCAGGCCAACGTACTGTTAGGAAATATTACATTTACTATAACATCTACGACCTTGGTAACAGTTCTGCAAATAATTGATTTTGATGTCCCATGCATTACTGTTACACAGTACAGCTGGGCACCATTTAGTAAAAAATGTAAACATATAAGAATTTGTTCTTTTTCTGAACGGAATTTACTTCTTTATGTTTCAATATGTGACCGGTCATTTCAAGAATATAGTCAGCCTCTATTGGGATAATACGAAATCACTCGCGATATTACGTCGAAGTGAGGTTATGAAAATTAATCCTGTCTTTGTACGTTCTATTATTGGATTCTTCATCACTGTCCTCACTTGATGCTAACAAAAGCTCACGTCATAACGTGTTTATATCACTAAACCAAATTCTACGCCGAGAAACTAGTGTGCATACTTGTTAATTAACATATGAAAAGGGAATCATCTCTTTGCAAGATTTATGAAAACTTTTCACTTCATTTCTTTGTACTTTGCATTTCAGTACCAATGGAGGAACATAACAGGCTTGAAAAGTGAAAAGATTCCTAACTTTTCACTTTTCACTTTGCAAGCTAAATCTGAAAAGCGATGGTGGAACAAAATCTGAACTGAAAAGCGCAAAGTGCAAAGTGAAAAGTTGCAAAGTTCGTTCGTGGAATAGGCCCCTGGTCCCTATTATCATGTCTCGTTGAAAAGACGATAATTCATGTCGCCTTGCCACGACCACCACAGACGGTGTTTACAATCGCTCTCAAGATGCCAGATCACACCTTATACATGTCTGGGCACTTCCAAGACGTCACGGTACTGTGGCGCCACCGACTATTACTTTTCTTTTTGATACTTGTTTAATTGTTTACAATTTCCTTTTTACGTCACACCGACATAGGCTTTATGGTGACGATGGGATGGGAAAGGCCTAGGAGTGGAAAGGAAGCAACCGTGGACTTAATTAACGTACAGTCCCAGCATTTGCCTGGTGTGAAAATGGGAAACCACGGAAAACCATCTTCCCGCCTACCGACAGTGGGGTTCGAACCGCGCGGCCAACTCGCCCGGTGCTGCCCTAACACATCAAGGACTTTGGCGACGGAAGGATGGGAAATGCTAGGATTGGTAAGGTAGTGGCCGTGGCCTTAATGAAGGTACAGCCTGGTGTGAAAATGGGAAACCAAGGAAAAATATCTACAGGGCTGCCGATGGCGGAATCATAATGAATAATAATATTGGCTTTTACGTCCCACTAATTACTTTTACGGTTTTTGGAGACGCCGAGGTGCCAGAATTTTGTCCCGCAGGAGTTCTTTTACGTGCCAGTAAATCTACTGACTCATGGCTGACGTATTTGAGCACCTTCAAATACCACCTGACTGAGCCAGGATCGAACCTGCCAAGTTGGGTCTGAAAAGAGCTGCACCACTTCCGAGAGAAAACACGAGTTTGCTTACTATTGGCATGTCGGTGTTTAAGGTATTAGTTGTTTCGTTTGAAAAAATAATTCCTTAGAACAAATATAAACTATTCGTAGCTATTCGAATAAATGCTTTTTAAAATAAAAAACTCTTAGCACAGATATAAGGTACTTGATATTTTTTTAAATAAGGTAGTTCTTTGGAACAAATATACAGTACCTATTCGTTGTTATTTTGTGAAATTAGAAAAATCTTAGATCAAATGTAAGTATTCATTGTTATTATTTTAAACAAAAGCTTTTCTTAGAACAAATACAAGGTATTCATTGCTTTTTAATTAAAATAATTCATTTCAACAAATACAAGGTGTTCATTGTTATTTTAAATAAAATCATTCTTCAGAACAAATATAAGGCATTTGATGTTATGATTTGAATAAAATAATTTCCACAACAGATATCAGGTACATTTAAAAATGAACAGATATTGAAACATTTCTTTCCTGTTTAAACGATTATTTAGGTACTGTCATTTTGTACGACGCTCACATCTAATTATTATTATTATTATTATTATTATTATTATTATTATTATTATTTATCCTCGCCGCAAGTTTCATCCCATCCCTGACCCGGCCATTGACTGGAAAACAGGTTGTAGGTTTTCATTTTCATTTTCATTATTATTGTTACGGAGTTTTCGTGGATCACAGAGAGGTGAAAGAACGTGCTGGTTTGAATGGGTCTATCTACGATAGTCAAAGAGTAATTTAACTTTAAAATAAAGGTTATATTTCTTTTCAGATATTACATTTTAATAAACAACAAGATTTCAGGTACAGAGTAGTTTTTTACAAAATAGAAAAACCGAAAACCTAGAAAAGTTTAGTTACAAAACTCGAGCTTCCAGCTCCCTATTTACAAGGTCCCTACATCACTACTGTTGCTCTTAGACAGACAGACAAGGAGAGGAATCTCCCAATTTCTTTTACAGGATATTTAAAACACATTTTTCAAGAGCACTTCGCTCCAACGGTTACAGGTTACGGCCTTCCAAAGGCACCATTCAATATTTACACAAATATATTTTACATTTGAAGAAAAGAGCCTCAATGCTCTACAATTCTACCAAAGAGACTACGCTCCCAAAACCTTACAGCCTACTCAAGGCGCCCATTAACTTTTACAATTCGGATTTGAGCGTCTTTGTTCAATAAAATTACACTTTCAGGCCTCTCTAGGCACAACCCACAATTTACAAGACCATATCAATTACTTTTTAAGTTTACACAGGGGTATCGAGTACCCATTTTACCGGGCCTTCGTGGTAAATAACAGGTTCAGTTACTGGCCCAAAAATAAAAGTGTATGCAGGCGGACACTTGCGCTCCTTGAAATCCAAGATTTTTTTTTTTTGCTAGGGGCTTTACGTCGCACCGACACAGATAGGTCTTATGGCGACGATGGGATAGGAAATTCCTAGGAGTTGGAAGGAAGCTGCCATGGCCTTAATTAAGGTACAGCCCCAGCATTTGCCTGGTGTGAAAATGGGAAACCACGGAAAACCATTTTCAGGGCTGCCGATAGTGGGATTCGAACCTACTATCTCCCGGATGCAAGCTCACAGCCGCGCGCCTCTACGCGCACGGCAAACTCGCCCGGTAAAATCCAAGATTAAAAACCTACTTGGGCTGGTGATCCGACAATACAGAGGCTAATCCTAAACTACTGAGGTGACTAGATGGAGGAAATTTAAGTTACAAGGCTAAAGATAGAAAACGGTTACAAAAACATAGTCACCTCAAATACAAGTTGATAGGGAACTCGAGAGGGTGTCGCACTCTCTATTCCCGAATTTCAGTTAAGTACACTTGATTTACTCGAACTTTTACATGAGAAGAAAGAAAAGTTTACATTTTCGGAATTTTACAGTTACATTAGAAAGGAAACCTCCTCCTCGAATTTAGCCAGCAGAGATACCTACAGAGTTATAAATATGGTGGCCATTACCTTAGCTGATGTTCTGCTCGCCGACGGATGAGGCCCCCCCCCCCCGGCGTCCTCTATGAACACATACACTCAATAATACGACGATCAATAAGACAAGTTAACTCGAAAAAGTATCAGCTTTTATACCCGAGAGGAAGGTTCAAGAAGGCTTTAACTAAGACCAGACACGCCCTCTCATTTTTATTGGACAGTCGAAAAGTTACAAGAAGCCTATGATTGGCAGAAAAATAAATACACAAAATTTTTGTTTGGTCAGACTCCAAAGCTGGCGGGAAGAGTTCGAAGTGTTGCAACCTTTGAAAGATCAAAAGAAAGAAAATATCAATTCAGTTTAGAAAACCTATAAATACAAAAAATATTTAAATTTTTAGTAGTTCCACTTTACACCAGAATGCATAACATCAGTTCTTTAATAGAGACATCTATGGAGAAAAGTCCAAACTTCTTAAAATAGCTGTTCCAACTTTATGTGATAGATAGCGTTCTCCCAGGCGTTTCATTTAAATGCACGGGGTTGAGGTGTACCTCCCGGTACAATTATTATTATTATTATTATTATTATTATTATTATTATTATTATTATTATTATTATTATTATTATTATTATTCATGGTTCTTTCCACAATTTATTGGGGTCAACATCGTGTACGTATGTATTATATGTATTTATCTGTAGATGAAGAGGTATGAATAAAGACGCACACAAGCAAGCATTTCCCGAGCCAAAGGACTCAACTTTACACACAAGAGAAATTCGCGTACCGCGGAATCACCGATGTTACGTAAATTTTGCACACATGTTAATAGAGCCAAGAATAACACAACGGCTAAAACATATCTTTCGGAAATTAACTCATGCGACGTATGTTTGAATTAGCGCGCTTGTCTACGCAGGACTACGCTGCGTGCTGTGTTCACGCGTAGAGAGGCCGCTACTCCATACCCTACTCGCAATTTGCACCGTCCAACGACTGATTTGATGCCATGCTCACATAAGCTTATAATCGTTGTATGGGACAAGTGGATATTTGTATAATGGGAATCAATATAGGCAAAGTTATTTTTGTGCTGAAAGAAAACTATGGATCATGTGGTACTAAGCCTCTATTGACGGTATGTTGATGGGTCTGTTTATTTGTTGGTTTGCATCTGCTTCAAACTTGTGTTTATTTTTATGCACTGATAATTAAAGGCGTCATCAGAAACTTTTGTCTGAAATGATATATCGTGTGATCTGGAAGCAAACGAATATTTAATAGAAGGTGATAGCCAATGAGGGAACGCAAAAGACCAAATTACAGTCATTGACATTAAAAGGAAGGCTGTTGAATACTGCAAACGTGGTAAGCGAGGCCCGCTTTCGTTGTTATCGGCGAAAAGGAGTTCCATCGTGTCAAAAGCAAAAGAAAAAAATTACGAGGGTGAATCAAAAAGTAAGTTACACTTCCAAGTTATGGCCATTTATTAAACCACCTACACATAGGTAATATGGCTATGGCAATATAAAATGTATGTTCACATTTCTACACAGACCCCAAGAGACTGTAAACATTTCTCGAGTAGTGGTGTGACGCCGGTTCTGATCCACTTTGGGGTTGGGGGTGGGGTGGGGGTAGGCGGGGGGCGTGACCTGTGCTCTGATTGGTTGGGGGTGGGGGTGGGGGCGTGACCTGTGCTCTGATTGGTGGGTGGGTGGGGGCGGGGCTTTGCTCTGATTGGTGGGTGGGGGCGGGGCTTTGCTCTGATTGGTGGGGGTGGGTAGTGCTGGGGGGGAATAGAGTCATTTTGGTGAGAACAATCGATAATAATCAAAGGTTCCAATGTTTTAAACTCTAGTCTACCAAGCATAGGTCCAACGATTTCATTTTCCTCTAATGAGTAATAAACAGCTCGAAATTTTGTATACATATCATACAGTTCGGAAAAGTCTCCAGCACTTATTTTAACACGTATGTCTTCATTTGGATAATATTCCTCATTGAGAAAGACTTGGACTTGAGGAAAGCTCTGCATCGGTGGTGTAGGCAACATCTCCTCCTTCTCCTCCTGTTGTTGATGCTGCTGCTGCTGCTGAAAGCTAAACCTCAAGTCCAGAGGTTTATAGCATCGCGGCAACGTCTGCTTCACTCGTACCATTTTGCTGTTGAAAAGTATTCCCTTCAATAACTGAGATGAATCTCTGATACAGTCTACAAAACCCTCCAGCATATATACTCAATCTCTTACCCCTACTCTTAGGCACTACACGCTTATTTACTAGCAGGGGAGCGCACGTGATGAAACTGTAGGTGGTTAGGCTAGGGGGGAGAGCGCTCCCCCTGAAAGCGTACGTGCAAGCCAACAACGCTCCTAATTTTATAACACCCACTTTTTCTTAAGCACTCCTGCTGCACCCGCATGCATTTAAAAATAAGAGATAACGATGTTGACTCAGCAGGAGAGCACACGTGCACACATTTTCTTTAAAAATAACAAAGAGAAAAATGCTGACTCGGCAAGAGGGTGCACCTGCGAAGGGAACAATGCTGACTCAGCGGGAGAGCGCACCTGCATGCATGTTTAAAAATAAGAGATAAGGGAGGCTGACTTAGCGGGAGAGCGCACCTGCCATACACAAAAGAACAGAGGAAGGGGGGAAACGAGCCTGACACAGCGGGGGAGCGAGGGGGAACGATGTTGGCTCAGCGGGAGGGGAGCACATCTGCACGCCATGCTGACTCAGCGGGAAGAGAGCGCACCTGCCACACACAGCTGCACAAAGGGAAACGCGGTTAAGGCTGACTCAGCGGGGGGAGCGAGGGGAGGGGAACGATGCTGACTCAGCGGGAGGGGAGCGCGCACCTGCCACACACACACACAGCTGCACAAAGGGGGAAACGTAACCCCCCTCCGCCAAGGGGGGTGGAGGCCACACCCCGCCCCCACCACCCTGCACGCGCGCGCGCACACGCACGCTCACCTCCCCCACAGAGACAGAACAACACACCCACCCTCCCCCCCAGCACTACCCACCCCCACCAATCAGAGCAAAGCCCCGCCCCCACCCACCAATCAGAGCAAAGCCCCGCCCCCACCCACCCACCAATCAGAGCACAGGCCACGCCACCACCCCCACCCCCAACCAATCAGAGCACAGACCACGCCCCCGCCCACCCCCCACCCAAAAGTGGATCAGAACCGGCGTCACACCACTACTTTCTCGGAACGGTCAACCAACCTTTCGATACCGGATGCGTGGAAATCACCTCCAGCGCTATATAACCACCTGGAGACACCCCCTCATCATTTCGGAACGTCGTTCACCGAAATCCCTTTTCAGCTTACCGAACATATGATAATCGCATGGCGCTAAGTTTGGACTATATGGAGGCTGTTGGCATACCCCTCGCTTGAATCGCTGCAACAGTTCGGACGTTTGGCGGTCCGTGTGAGGTGTTGCGTTTTCGAGCAACAAAATCACATCGGCGCTCAATTTTCCCTGTCGCGTTTCTTTAATTGCCTTACGCAACCGGTTCAACGTTTGACAATACGAAGCCGAGTTGATTGTCGTGCCTTTCGGCATAAATTCCGCGTGCACCACATCCTCCATGTCAATAAAACACTGTCGCCATTACCTTTCCTGCTGAAGGTTGGACCTTTGCCTTCTTTTGTGGTGGTGTGCTGCGTGCGTACCCGTTCCATCGATGTTCTTTTTGTTTCGGGGGGTGAAGTGGTGGACCCACGTTTCATACCCTGTGATGATTCGCCGCAGAAACTCGTTGTCCTCCACAAAATACCGTTGCAAATATGCCAGTGACGATTGGAAACGATGTCCCTTGTGAACATCGGTGAGCAGACATGGGACCCATTTTTGACACAGTTTACGAAATCCAAGGTGCTGGTGAACAATGGAGAACACACTGCCACACGAATTAAAATACCTGGGCTTGAAATTGCACGCTCACCATATACAATAGTGATTTCACGATGAATGTCCGTGCAATTGAGCCGTTTAGCCCATACAAATCTGATCATTGGACGCACCTCCACTTTGGAGTGAACATCCAGTTGACGCGCCACTGAGCTTAGCCCACTCTGCACACACAACACGACGGGATAACATACCAGCCTTCCTATCGGACGTGTCAGCAGTTACCGTAGCTTGCTCCGCATTGGACACGGTCACGACACACAGCGTGCTCTCGCGACGAGCTAGTGTAACTTTTTGATTCACCCTCGTATATTTGTGGGAGAAGCTTGTAATGAACAATGGGGCCCACAGCAATAAATTAAGGGCATTAGCACGTACTGTCAGAATAAAATTTGATTTTTCCCATCAAAATAATGATAAAATTAAATTATCGAACAGTATCAGATAATCTATGTATAAGCCTTTCCAGCAGAGAGCTATGCAAGTTGTTACGAAGAACAAGGCCCGGGGTTTGAAGAATGCCACACCTGGGTGCGTAACTTCAAGAAGAACAAATGGTATTGTGTCACGAAAAATAACATCTGTAACGACGAAAATGAAGACCAGCAATGAAACATAAACCATGA
The DNA here is from genome assembly GCF_040414725.1 of Anabrus simplex. Classification (NCBI taxonomy): domain Eukaryota; kingdom Metazoa; phylum Arthropoda; class Insecta; order Orthoptera; family Tettigoniidae; genus Anabrus; species Anabrus simplex. Next base: position 1,050,549,845 of record NC_090266.1, read on the forward strand.
CAGCGGCAGTAATATTCTTGTTAAGAAATTAGTAATTTCGTTTTCGCGAATTACAGCGAATTAAAGCGATAAGGCCAGTAAAGGCGAAATTGACTTATTTTGCGATAAGTACGAAACTGCAGCGAAATTATAGGAAAATAACGAGCTTGAAATTGTATTCCAATGTGAATTGTACGATGGAAGACAGAATAAAGATTTCTCAATTCAACAGAAATTCCTTTAAGTTTTAATATTTTAGGAAATCCCTTAATGGTATGACCATATGGGATGAAAGGGTCATTTATTGCGTAATTTTCATTAGCGCTACATTTAAGTCCTAATAAAGATTACTTAAGGAATGATGAATTATTATCTATATTGTTTCTATTTATATATCTATCTTTCACAGAAATGATTGGAAAATCGCATGAACGAGACTTTTCATTAATAATTTTAGAAACTGATTACAGCGAAATTCAAGCGATGGTTCAAGTCCTGTTCCGCGTTATAACGCGAAGAAATGTTTCATTTCGCAAAATCGAACATAAATTATTGCGAAAAAGGCACGGCTCTAAACATGTGCAATATTGTTTTGACAGCGATGATATTCTCACTTCGTTAGGTGTGATTGCTATAAAGCCGCTTTGTGTTTTCATTATTTCTACCATGAGTATCATTGTTGCGGAAACTATAAGAAGTAGGTTAACTTGCTTTCGTGTGTAACGTCCTTTATTATACCGATGTAACATTTATATTAGTACCTTTATTTTCCACCATAACGGGCGAGTTGGCCGTGCGGTTAGGGGTACGCGGCTGTGAGCTTGTATCTCTGAGATGGTAGGTTCGAATCCCATTGTCGGCAGCCCTGAAGATGGTTTTTCCGTGGTTTACCATTTTCACATAAGAAATGCTGTGACTGTACCATAATTAAGGCCACGGCCGCTGTTGTATACAAGGAACTTGGTATACAGTGACACAACATAAAGTTTATTGTTTCAATGATTTGATACAATATACATAAGAAATAAAACTGAATTCTTCTTGAAACTTGTTTGAATGCACGCAGTTAATGTTGAAATTGAATCTTAAATTGAATGTCTGTTGCATATGTACAATTATACAATACGAGAGTTCTATATACACTTAGTTCTATCTTGAGGAGATAGTCTGTTTCACTAATAAATTGTCCTGATAGTCGAAAACTATCTTCTGTGAAATTACAAGCGTACTTGTAGAGAGAGGCAGAATGCTGGTACTAGGTTTATACTTGCAAGGAACTTGCATTAATTTATTCAAATAGCAGAATGCTAAGGTGGACGTCGGAGCACTGGTGAGGACTAAAGGGAGTAGCAGAATGCTATACTAGGGGCTCGACGTGGCTACGGGGATCAGGATAATGAGGCAATGGTCAGAGGTGAGACCTCACGGCCAGCAATTTGTCCACCTGTTCAAAACACGTTTTTAAGAGGAATGCCTCCGTGTCTGACTTGCGGTGTGTACTGGTCGTCGAACATTTGGGTAGTCCTGGAGAGGCTCGGAACGAAGTTCCTTATATATCGCTGGCTGACGTCATCGGTGAGCGTGCCAGGCGCAGTGAGGACACCTCGTAGCTGCTAGAAACTTCGGCGCTGCGGCGGGTTGCGGAGCTTGTAGGCGCAAAGCTTGCGATGCGGAGGACACACACAACAGCCGCTGTCTTCCAACTCTTAGGCCTTTCCTATCCCATCGTCGCCATAAGACCAACCTATGTTGGTGCGACGTAAAGCCACTAGCAAAAATTTCCACCATAAAAATCTTATTTTATTGCCTTTATTGACCGACAATCAATGCAGGAGCTAAATTATTTCACTTAATGACGCTACATCATTTTCGCGACGTGCTATGCACATACAGTATTAACGGAATGAAAGAGAAGATTAGTGGCGCGATCTATCGGCGAGTGACCGCAGCACGCGGCGCAGTCCTGCGTAGCCAAGACGCTAATTCAAAATACTAACTTTAACGCGTTCTACTATCTGCGTCTGAGGAGAAGTCACGGCAGCTTGTAGGTACGGCACGAGTAACAGATGCTACACTCTTAGCTACAAACATTGTTGTAACTACAAAGACGCACACACGAAATACAGTAGAAGTCCGATAGTCCGGCACGTTCGGGACCGGCCCGGTGCCGGATTACCGAAAATACCGGACTGTCGGGCTGTACCTCTTACTACGATATAGGTTAAGACGTACAGAGAAAACAGCTGTAACACGGAGTTTTGCAGTAAAATTTTGAACAGCAGAATCGTTAGTTTAATAACTTCAGCTCAAAATTGGGGCAGCACCAAATTTTCATTCAACACATTCAGTTTACATACATGTACTGTAGCTGCAATATTTTAGTGTGACTTAAAAAGTCTCGAATATCTTTTTGTTTTCGAGATCGTTGTCACTTGGCATAAAAGTTATTTCTGATGATATGTAAATCATTAAGTTCAGTGGCATTATAATTAGTATTACACTCAGCGAAAGTGATTAATTTATTTAGGGACTCTGCGGCTAGATCACAAGAAGAAATACTGTAGCGAAAAGTGCTCGCAATCAAAACAATGAACTGAACCTGTGTGTGGTGACAGCCAACAATGCCGATTGTGTCTAACAGTAGGAGACGCGTAGTGGACACTTCCGGGTGGTTTAGAACCGCGCCGTGCGCTTCAGCTGACACAAACGTAAAAACAAAAAAAATAACAAAAAATCCTGGAATGGTGACGGACCATCGGGCGTACCGGACTGTTGGATGCCGGACTAATAGAATTCTACTGTACTGTCAATTGTGCGCAGTTTTATTTACAAATTATACATATACATACACACACTAAAAGCTGCCAACTTCAACAACACACTGCTACGAAGAAGCATAAG